>NC_059142.1:54229626-54550519 GCF_020740605.2 Lemur catta | reverse complement strand
TGGATTTTGACAGCCCTCCAAAAGACAACTTTACCAAATTTATGGGATTCTTGTCTCTGTTCTTCTTTCTGTTTGTTTTCAGCTCAGCTGAGATTTCGTTTTTAGAAAAGGACTCTTGTAACTACTGCCATCTTTTCCTGTTGACCTTCTGAAGAACTTCAAGTTGTAGGGAATTCAGATGGGTTTCATCTTGCAGATGGAGCCATGAACTAATTAGCTGAGACAGAGTCACTAAAAGCAGTGTAATCAAGGACATTTAAAGCCATGAGGTGCCTTGGAAGTTATCTAGTCCAGCTCTGGTCAGCTCTGCAAATAAAAGCCATTGCTGTGGCCCCTGGCAGGGACTCTCCGAAAACGGAGCCAACATCAGCCAGAAATTTAAGTTAAATAGCCATTGTTGAGATAGGATGGTCTCATATGTTACTATTAATAGTTACCTTTTTGTTTTTCTCCTGACTACGTGGTGTGTTTGATTCTCTAGACCTAGGTAAAACACTAGGGGAAAAAATGGAGACAAAAGTCAAGTCCTGCTGCCCTACAGATCAGCTGGTGTGTGAGCACTCATCCCAGCACATTCCTTCCTTCCTTAAGAAAATAACCTTTTTTTTTTTGAGACAGAGTCTCACTGTAGCCCTGGCTATAGTACCGTGGCATCAGCCTAGCTCACAGCAACCTCTAACTCCTGAGCTCAAGTGATCGTTCTACCTCAGCCTCCTGGGTAGCTGGGACTACAGGCTCGTGCCACCATGCCTGGCTAGTTTTTTTTTTTTAGTTGCTCGGCTAAATTTTTCTATTTTTTAGCAAAGACGGGGTCTCGCTCTTGCTCAGGCTGGTCTTGAACTCCTGACCTCCAGTGATCCTCCTGCCTGGGCCTCCCAGAGTGCTAACATTACAGGCGTGAGCCACCACACCCAGCCCAGAATATAACTTCTTGACTTGTGTCGTGTTCTTCCTTCCTCTGTTGAGGAATCATGAAAGCTCAACTTCTGACCTAAAAATGATCCAGTGAATTTCTTTTCTGAATCAGTGGCTGTTTCTGATTCTCCTTTCTTTCTGGCATCTAAAGTCTCTTTCCCTTTGTATTTTCTGTTAAGAGTCAGGGTTCTGAATCAGAGAATTCAGATGAAAGACCACATGTGAAATTATAGCAGAATGAGTGTTGTTACAACAGGTATCTCATGGCTGTTAGAATAGAACTCAAGGGTTTCTTCCACAAAAGAAACACTTAGCACCAACCTGAGCAAATGTAAGTGGCTGGTAGCATTTTTGTATTTTCTTTGAACAGAAATTTTAACATCAAATTTTGTGTTATTTATGGATCCAAATATACAGCAAGGCAGAAAAGGAAGAGTCAAAGCCTGCCCTCGCTCCCTTCCACAGTCAGTCCTTCTAAAGGTGATTATTGCCAGTGGTGTCAAGTGGGTCCTTCTCAGAAGCCCTGTGCACTTACCACACACGTGTCACACGCGAGAAGGAATCCTTACACAGTGATCTGTATGTTCCTGCTTCCTTTAATGTGTCTTAGAGATCTTTTTATATCAGCATTACAAATCACCCCATTCTTTTAATCACCAAATAGTGTTTAAGTAGTTTCCAAATTTTGCGACAGTATCCAATGGGTAAACTGTTTTTTCTCTTCTTCTTTTTTTTTTTTTTTTTTTGTTTTTTGAGACTGAGTCTTGCTCTGTCGCCCAGGCTGGAGTGCAGTGATGTGATCATAGCTCACTATAACTTTGAACTCCTGGGCTTGAGTGATCTTCCCGCCTCAGCCTCCCAAGTAGCTAGGACTATAGATGACTGCCTGGGTGATTTTTAAATTTTTTGTAGAGAAGAGGTCTCACTGTGTTGCCCAGGCTGGTCTAGAACTCCGGGCTTCAAGTGATCCTCCCACCTTGGCCTCCCAAAGTGCTGGGAATACAGGCATGAGCCACTGCACCCAGCTGGGTAAACTCTTAAATAGAGTTTAAGACTCAAATTCTTAAACTTGGCTGGGCACGGTGGCTCATGCCTGTAATCCTAGCACTCCAGGAGGCCAAGGCAGGAGGATCACTTGAGGTCAGGAGTTTGAGACTAGCCACAGCAAGAGTGAGACCCTGTCTCTACTAAAAATAGAAAAAATTAGCTGGGTGTGGTGGGTGGCACCTGTAGTCCCAGCTACTCAGGAGGCTGAGGCAGGAGGATTGCTTGAGCCCAGAAGTTGGAGACTGCAGTGAGTTACAATCATGCCACTGCACTCCAGCCTGGGTGACAGAGCAAGACTCTGTCTCAAAAAAAAAAAAAAAAAAAAAAATCTTAAATTTGATTCACATCAAATCAAAAGGTGTATGCATTTTAAATTTTGGTAGTGCCAAATGTTGCATGAATTTGCACCCTACCTGCAATGTGTGATGTCTGGTCCTGGAGGCAGTTCCCTGCTTTCAGAGGGGAGTAGAAACAAATTCCCTCCCAAGAGATCTTCAGTCCCTTCTCAGAGCAGGAGCAGGAGCCAGCTTTTGCTTCTTTGAAGAAGCATTTTATGCTTCTAGCTTTTACTAAACAATAACGAGGCATTTTTAATTATAAGGAAGGAAATAGAGTTAAAAAAAAACAAAAAACAAAACTCCAGGGCTCTGGGCCACAGAAGGAGGGGAGATTAGGACCCTACGATTGGCCTATAGGCTTCATGCTTATCATGCCTGTTGGTGCTTAGAGCCTGTGGCCCAGGTAATTTGGGGTTGGATAGCCCTCACGTGCACCAAGGGTCTTTGAGCAGCAGCATGTGGATTAGTGGGTTTGAGATGCTGCACGATACTAGTGTAGCCTCTGCACCTTGTTTTCCACTTCAGAAGCTGTCAGGACAACAAAGTGGTTGATGGTCAGAGGGTCACGGTCTGGTTCCAGCAGTCCTGTGCCTGAGACAGAACAGAGGAGAGGTGGGGAGTTGGTGGTGGCGTTTGGGGAGTCAGTACCGGGTGAGGTGGTAATCGAAGCTGTGAGCCATGAGTAGAGGGAGAAAACACTTCTTTATTACCACTTCTGACCCGGTTTTTACCGCATTGGACAAATGCCCTGCGTCCCTTTACAACCCTTGCAACCACTGGAGAGCTTCCAGCCGCTCTGCTTTCTCATGGCGAGGCACCGCCACTTCTTGCTCTTCCGGAAGCGCTGCTTTCTTTATCTCACCCAGCCTGACAACAGAGCAGGAGCCAGCCGGGGCCAGCATCCGATTCAGAGGCTCTGACTGGAGCTTGCTTTTCCTGGCAGGGCCCCTGGGCAATGCCCTTCCCACCTCTGCGGGGATGCCGGCTCTGTCCTGGCTCGCCCCGAGGCTCGGTGGCAGTCCCAGACTCCGGAGCAGCCGTCCTGGGCTAACCTCGGCTCTTCTCTGTCCCCCCAACCCCGAGCGGCCCCTTGTGGGCAGCATTTATTTGGCACTTAGGGGCTGCCTGATTAATTTTTTGTTAAAAGGCTAGTAATGCGTGAGCTATTTGAGGGCCAAAGCCATGTCTCGCCAGCTTCATATCTTGCACAGTTCCTGATAGGGTGCCTGTGTACATGAACAGCCTTTCTTTTTTTTTTTTTAAGATTGTTGAATTATGAGTCTCAGAAAATTATTTTTAAAAACTTTCCTTTTCTGTGTTGGGATTCCTGAGATTCCTATTCTGTGAGCAGTCATTTTCTCTGCTCTCTGGTCACTGTGATTTCATAAACTTGACTGTGCCACAATTTATTTTGGCGTCTGTATTCTGTAGATATGAGGAGGGCCACACTGTGGACTTTTTGTTTGTAGCTTTTTTCTCTTCTTGCCTGCTCCCGTCCTTGTGTCCTGTTGTCTGTGCCTAGAATTGACTGTAGGTGCTGGCTTTGCTACCAGCTGCCTCGGGCCTGGATTCAGATTGACACCTTTGCTCGGTTCATGCTGCAAGTAAACCCCAGCTATGGATACTTCAGTGGAAGCTGGCCAGGTTAAAGGCAGAGCCACAGGGCCTTGCACGTGAGCACTGGGTCTTTCGTAGGAAGTGATAGGTTGGGATTCACCTGCTGGGGTCTTTCAGTCCCTGGAATGTATGTGTATTTGTATAAAAACCAGTGATGTTACCTCAAAATAAGGGGTATACCTCTTAGGACTAGAAAAGTACTATGAGAACACTCATAGTATAAGATATTACTACTGAAAAGCAAGAGATTAATTTCATGTACACATGAAATCCGTGGGAACAAGGTGGTGTATGACCAGATGGTAAATTGCATGATCCGAACACAGAGAAGACAGTGAGGACTCAGAAGAGCTTCAGGGCTGGTGAGTACACATAAAATGAGCCAGGAGCTCGGCTAGAGTAACCGGGGAGTCCTGTCCTGTGATGGGTGGCAAAGATGAGCCCTCAAACAAGAAGAAAGAAGCAAAGAGAGTGGGCCCAAGCACCCTGGGGAGCCAGGGAGGAGAGGTGGGACAGCTCACCAGACAATGAGAGGCAAGAAGACAGGCTGCCAAGGCACGTGTGGCATTGGGATGCTCAGTCCACATTTTTGTTGAAAACTTGTGTCCTTTTATAGCTTAAAGCAAAAATTTTATGATTTTAGGGTTTGTTTTTTACAGACTTGGTATGATTCTTTTAAATGGGTACTACCATCTTGACACTAAGGTAAAATTGTTCATACTATGGCTGTTTCTTAAAAGACACAAGCTGGAATGTAGAGCCAGAGTATCTGGGTCAGGGCTGGTGGCACTGCCTGGGGATGAAGAAGTCTGTCTGAGCTCCCTAGGCGGGCCCAACCCCCGTGGCATGGCACCGGGCAGGGCTTGCAGAGGGGTGGGTGCCTCTGTTAGTTCTTAATGGCAGAAGACTGGAAAGGAGGGAGGGCATGGGGGTGTTTGTAGGGTTCCCCTGTTTGTTGTTTATCTAGAACAGTAGTTCTTAACCAGGGCAGTTTCAGCCCCCAGGGGACATTTTTGGTTGTCACAGTTGGTTGTAGGGGTGAGGTGATGGTGGTAGGGATGCTGCTGGCATCTAGTGGGTAGAGGCCAGGGATGCAGCTAAGCACCCTGCAATGCCCGGGGAAGCCCCCCAGCAAAGCATGATCTCCAAATGTCAGTGCTGCCCTGGTCTAGCACAGTGATTTATTTTTGTTTTTCCTCCTTGCTTATTTTGTAACTGTTTAAAAAACCTATGTCTCTTCCCTTGTTGGTGAAACATACTGTATTTCTCAGTGTGGGCTGCAGTCACCTTGTGTTCTGTTTAATGTGGGGAGGCTGGCCGTGTGGAGCTTGTGCTTTGGGGACTGGGGTCCCAAATCTGTGTGTTTAACAAGTGCTCTTGGTGATTCTCGAGCCCTCAGAAGTTGGCAAGCTGCTGCACTCAGGCGGTGGCCGTGTTTGTCATCCCCAGCCATCTTATATTGTCACCCCTAAAATCCACTTGCCTAACTTTTCCCAACCAGAGCGTCCTCAAAGGCGATGCCACAGCCTTTGGTGGAGAAAGACCTGTGGGCGGCATGGAGATAGCGGCCGGCAGGCGCACTGAGTAGGAGGGGAGTCCTAAAAGGGCTGGAGCAGCGCATGTGGAGATGGAGGGCTTGGGACCCCCCGAGGAGTGGTGCAGAGGACAGTGCCTCGGCAACCCCTCCAGGTTGGTGTTGCAGCCGTCTGATCAGCTACTTTGCCTGTTGACCTGGCACAGAGCAGTGGCAAGGGCTGGGGTTTTGTGCTTTGGGGGTGACAGAGCATCCGCTCCCCAGATCTGGCCTCCTGTGTATCCACGCGGTGAGGAGAGGGCATCTTGAGTAAGGGTTAACATCCTTCCAGTGAGGGCAGCCATCAGGGTTCAGCTTCTAAGGGGGAGAAGAAAGCCCGTGGAGCCTGGGAGCAAATGCTGGTGGTGCTTCCCCTCCCCCAGGCTGGGAATGGGGGTAGTAGGAGGGGCGGCTGTGATCGCATTCATGGACGCGAGCAGCACACACTCCGCGTCAGCCCCGGCTGCAGCTCCGCGCACCCAGCTCCCCGCTCCAGCCAGCCTTCCCCGCCAGGCTCAGCGCATTTACACCTGGGGCTCAGCTTTTGTTTCTTCTGGACACCTCCTTCTCTGCCCCTGCTGTGCTGGCACACACATGCTGTCCTTGCTGCTGCTCTCCCTGCACCTAGAGCTGTGGGAGCTCCCGGCAGCCTGGGACTGTGGGATCGCTGCACAGAGCCACCATGGCCTCTGACGTGGAGCACTGCAACCTGCCGAGGCTTTGATGTTGCTGCCCGGGGCTTGCCAGGACACGGGGCCGTAGGACAGGGGACTCGCTGTGGGTAAGAGGCCGGGTGGGTGGTGTGTGAGCCACGTCTGCGGGTCCCCCGTTATGTGCCGCTGCCTGCCTCTTCTCCCAGCCAGTAGCCAGCAGCGGGAGCTGATGCTTCTCTGCATGTCTGTCTTTGGTTCCGCATTCTGTGCTCTCTTCTCCGAGGGTTTTTCCGCTGGCACCTTTGGGTAGGTATTCAAGCATTCAGTTTAGTTTCTTCTAGGCCTGTGACTGAGGAACATGCCAATAACCAATTTCCTTTCTGGCTTTGGTGAGGTTAGAAATAGGGTGGCAGAAAGCAGAGGGGCAAATTCGGGGTGATTCTTCCCCTCTAGGCCTGCCCGCCCACGAGTTTCTGTTTCATTCCCTGCGGGCTTTGGACCCTTTCCTGGGCATGGGTAACCCTCTTTCCAGCAGTACACCCAGAAAAGGAGTTGGAATTGTACATCTAACTTGATCCAGGGGTCCTTTCCAGCTGTTAGACATACTGAGGGAGAACGTTTACGTGTACAGAAAAATCCAGGGTTTTACAAAGGCCCGGCATGCAAATAGATTTTAAGAATGAGGGTACAGTGAGAGAGAATTGACTCTTAAAACCTTCACCAAGCCTCTGTTTTGAACACAGAAGGGGTGTGGTGGCCCAGCTGTGCAGGCTGACAGTGATTGCAGCTGGCAGGCGCAGGAGTGGCAGTGCTTCACCCTGGGAACAAGAGCGTGCCCTGCCCCCTTGGGAGGAGGGACGAGCACAGAGGATTTGGTTTGTTTGGTGGCAGAAGGAAGCACAGGCTTTCCCTGGAGTTCAGGACCAGGCCTCTTGTCTCGAGGAGGCCGGAGGTGGAAGAGGGCTCTTCCCTGCTGGGCTCGTCCCAGCTCTGCCTTCAGTCCCTTTGATCCTTCCAGAAGCAGCCGTGGAGACAGACGTTGGAAGTCTGAGTGCCAGGAGGAAGCTGCTGTGAAACCCCAGCTGTATCAGATGTTGTCACTGTGAGGTTTTAGGAAAGGTTAAGCATCTTAAAATAATTGTTTTCTAGTTTTTAGCAGTTATAGAAAGCAGATGTTAACTTTGTTTTTCTAAACCACATTCTTAGGGTAAAATTTTATGACTTAGTTTCTGTTACTGCCTTGAAATGTGACCTCATTTCTTTTTGATTTACTGGATAAATCATAACATGCAAACCAAGTCTTTGAGTTCTAGGATTAAGATAAGATAGTAAAATACTTTTCATTTATAAGACAGTTTGTGGAGGTTTTTTTAATATACATTTTTTCAATGGAGAAGCGCTGCATCAATGACATGCCCATTACATACAGTGGTGGTGGGAGGAAGTCACGGTCTGCCCAAGGTCAGAAAGTGGTCAGTGAAAACCCAAGCAGATGTCTCCACGCCTCCCCCTCTTAACCCTGGGCAGCGTCGCATCTGAGTTCAGTTGTTAGGGAGTTCTTAGAGTAGTTGTTAGGGGATATGTCTCTAAGCCTGAGAATCGGAATGAAGTCTTCCTTAAAAATGCAGAATGTAGTAATCAAATCTTTAATAGACTTACTTCTACTGGGGAGACTGGATGGTTTTTGCATGGAAAGAATTTAAACTAGAATAGTCTAAATATTCATATTGGCAATTAGCTGGAAGGCACCTCTGGCTCTCTGTGCTGAGTACTGTTTATGCCAGCTGTGTGCTAATTTAACTCTTTGGTCCTGGTAATGTGTGTAAATTCTTTTAGAAATATCTTAGGCTGCAAGTTGGTGATGAGACACTTGTTTTTGGTTTTGTTTTGAGACAGAGTCTCGCTTTGTTGCCCGGGCTAGAGTGAGTGCCGTGGCGTCAGCCTAGCTCACAGCAACCTCAGACTCCTGGGCTGAAGCGATCCTACTGCCTCAGCCTCCCGAGTAGCTGGGACTACAGGCATGTGCCACCATGCCCGGCTAATTTTTTCTGTATATATATTTTTAGTTGTCCAGATAATTTATTTCTATTTTTAGTAGAGACGGGGTCTCGCTCAGGCTGGTCTCGAACTCCCGACCTCGAGCAATCTACCCGCCTCAGCCTCCCAGAGGGCTAGGATTACAGGCATGAGCCACCGCGCCCGGCCAAGACACTTGTTTTAAAGTGCTCTACACAAAAGTCAAATCATAGTTTCTTGGGAAAGCGACTAAGGTAAGCAGAAATTGGGAAGTTAGAATATTGCTATGAAATTTTTGTTTATTATTTTTTCATGTTTCCTTGTCTAAGGTGTTTAATTTATTTTTGATTGTGGTAAAATACATATAACAAAAAATTTATCTTAGCCATTTTCAGTTCAACGGTATTAAATATATTCACATCGTTGTACAACCCAATTACCAAAACTTTTTCATCTTGCAGAGTTGAAACTCTGTCCCCATTAAACACACCAACTCCCCATTCCTCCCCCCCATTCCTAGCCCCCGTCTCCCCTCCGTTCTGCCTTCTGTCTCTTGTCTGCTCTGGGGACCGCATGTCAGTAGAGTCCCGCAGTGTTTGTCCTTCTGTGACTGGCTTATTTCACTTAGCACAGTGTCCTCAGGGTTCATCCATGTGGTAGCATGCATCAGAATTCCCTTCCTTTTTAAGGCTGAATGATGTGGTATTAAATTTTAGAAAATATTGCTATGATTTTGACTCAATAGGAAGGAAATGTAATTGGTTTCCCAGAGTTGACAGACTTTCTGTAAAGGTGTGAAGTGAACTTGTCTGCATGTTACTGGCAGAAAGTGTGTCACCCTGGTCTCAGGGCCCCAGTCACACCCCCTTTTCTCTATCGACCTTCCCACGTGCTATGATCCCTAACAACTAACTATCCTGAGGCCTATCTCTAAATTTAAGGATTTCAGTGAAATCTTGGAATCATAAGCTTTTTGTTTTACATTTCTGTTCTGTTGCTTTTTACCTGAAAGTTACTCTGAATTTTGGTTGCATTCTTATCCTTGCCTTAAAGATCTTATTTGTAATGTGAGCATGGAATTGAGAGTTTTGTGAAAGTTGAAAATTACTTTTCTTAGGGAGAAAAAATTTTCCTGAACCAACCCATTCTCCAAATGTAGTAATGATCTATATAAGGAACTTTATCTTTGAGTACTTGACTGTTTTTTTCCTTCTTTGCTGCCTTACCCGCAGTTCTTAACTGTGCCTCACAGCACTAACTTCTCACCCTGCAGTTTTTAACTTACCAGATTTTGTATTGCTGAGGGTGATTTGTGTTTCCTCCTACAGTGTACAAGCTGTAGTCTGTTTTAAAGAGCATCCTGCTCAGGAGGGAACCTCTTATCTTACTATTGGCTTTGAGGCACAGATAGGTGAAGTAATTCGCCCAAGGTCACGCAGCTGGTGAGCGTGGACCTGGGCTGGGGTTAGGACCCCAAGACCACCACACGTAGAGTGCCAGTCCCCAGACCAGCCCCAGAAGTTGGGTGAGGTGCCCCTGCTGTGGACTCACACGTGTCCCGCGTGGTCCCTCTTTAACACACACTCCTGAAGTTGTCATAGCGTCTGCAGATGTTTCCTGCAACTGTCCCTCCTATAGGAAGGACCCAGATCTGTCTCTTCAATGTTGTGTCCCACGGCCTTGCACTTACCAGGCAAGCAGTAAATGTATTGAATGAGTCAATGATGACATAGGTGGAAAGAAACAAAAGAGGAAGATTAGATAATTAATTAGATAAAGGAAAGAAACTTGGCATTTGTTGGGCACCTGCTTGTGCCAGCTGTTTTATCTTCTTTTCCTTCACTTATTCCTCACAACAGTGCCAACAGTCGAGCGCGGTAATTCCATTTTACGGATGGACAAACTGAGGCTCAGGGAGGTTAGGAGTTTGCCGAACATTGGTATGTCTCCAAAGCCTGAGTTCTTCTCAATATTTTGAAGTTTTTCAAATTATAAATCACTGGGGTTTCCTGGGAGACAAAAACACTCGTAGGATGGTGCAGAGGGCGGCGAACAGGCCGTTTGGTTCAGGGTCTGACTCGCGGGATCTACGGGTGTGTGGTCAGTGGGTACTGAGTACTGTCGCTGGTGCTCAGGACATTCGGAGTTTTCTTTACCCCTCAGGCCCTGCGATCACTGTGTCTTTGGAGGTGGTTTTCCAAATTTGCCGGAAATTGAACCTAAAAGCCCAGTTTGTAGGTAGTCAGTTGTCCCTCCGAGCAGGTGGCAGTTTCTGCAGGGCGTCGAAAGCTTGCTGGTGCTGCTGTAGTCAGGGCTTCACGCAGGAGAGAGAGTGTGTGTGTGTTTTCAGTGTCAGTGGAGCTCCCTGGTCTGTAAAGGGGTGTGGCCTCCATTAGCAGGAGGGCACCCCGGCAGCGGGCCACCTGGGGGGCTGAAGAGGAAATGGCCATGACCTCCTTGGCCTGGGAGGAGCTCTAACTAGCTATATTTACCTTCTCCACAAGTGACAGAACAGTAGGCCTCTCAGGACACTTAGGCTCGCTTCTTAATTACTTTTTCAAATGTTTCTCTGCAGTACTGGTTTAAACGTGGACCCTTTTATCCATCGAAAGGCAGGGGCTATAGGAAGGATGCCAGTTAATAATTATGGTGGGAAAAAGTGGTTTCTTGGGCAGAGGGATCTGGTGGTAGCAGGATGACCTCAAAGAGTGACATCTAGGTCCTAAAGCATGCGTTTTGGACACGTGCATCACCGTGGGGAGTTAAGACTGCGGGAGGACAGTGTGGTCCATCTGGGTGGCAGCTGCTGTGTGTGTGCGAGCAGAACCTGCTGCCAGAGGGCTGCATTTTCAATGGAACTTCATGGCGTGTCACCGGGCATCTGCCTGTGGCCACTGGAGCGGGGATTGCAGGGTTTTTGACCAGAGTTCGCCATGTGCTCGTTAATCGTCCCCTGGCTTGGAAAGAGGGTCTGTCCCTTTAAGACAGTCCTCCTTTGTATGCGCTGATGGAACCCATTTCAGCTCTGGGTTTCTGCGGACTGTTAAAATCTGCAAAGCAACATTTAAATAAATAAATAAATGAAAGCTTCCCTTGTGTGGCTTTTCTATTCACAGCAGAGCACAATGGCCCCTGTTGTTTTCCTTACTTTAATCCCCTTCATTAAATTGGAACCCTGGAAAGAGAAGGTGAGGGGGCTGATGCTGGACGTCCCCTGACTGCCAGCCGGACACCTTGCAGATTAACCTTCACAGGCTTGGATTCCCGGGCCTCTCTGGCAGTGGGCGAGGAGGGCGGGTGGGTGGTGTGTCGGGGCGGCTCCCCCTCTGATCATCTCCATTGTGCTCAGGCCGGTGGCAGGGACAGCCTGCTGCCCTCCCCAGTGTCCATTCTTCTAAAGAGAAAAGAATTTGGCCGCCTCCCTGGCACATAAGCGTGGCTGCAGCACGTGGCAGTTGGGGGAGGGAGGAGTTGTCTGTTGCTCTGCCATCTGGCCCCTCGGAGCCAGCCGTTCTTTTACAGTTTAACCCTCATGGCTACTCGGGAGAGAGGCGGCATGAATAGACCGCCTTCCCAGGGTGCGCACGCTGCTTTCCCAGAAACTCCCGGGGTGTAAAGTACTAGCTCTTCCTTTCCTGTCCTAGCTGTAGCCTTGGCAGCATCCTTAAGACACCAGCCAAGATTGTGGGAATCAGTGACACCTCCTGCTCTCCAGCAATAGCGTTGATTCTTTATGCTGTTAAATGAAACCAAGCATTTTGTCTTTGAAATTTTTTTCTCTCATGGTCAGCATGAGAATGAAGGCTTGAATTAAAATGATTTGTTGAACCAGAGTGAAGTAGCATTGTGAGTTAAGGTTACTAAGTACGGGATAAAGAAGTAGTTGAGAAATCGTGAGCCTAATATCAGAAGACTGGATCAAATAAATGTGAATACATGTCTTGTTTGTTCTAGTTGAAAACTGGCTAAGAAGCTTTTTCTATCTGACTAAAGGACACAGAAGGCCCATCTTTTCTAGTAACCATAGATTAACATTTTTATCTTTTGTTTTTAAATTGTCATAGTACATACATGTATTTATTTCAAAGCAAGTATTCAGGGGCTGGTACATTCCATCTCTCTACTCCCAGACCCACTCCTAAAAGCAGCCACTATTTTTTTTATTGATACCTAATATTTTACATATTTATGTGGTACATGTATTATATGCACAGAATGTATAATAATTAAGTAAGGGTATTTGGGGTTTCTGTTACCTTGAGTGTTTGTCATTTCTGTGTTGGGAAGGTTTCAAATCCTCTCTTGTAGCTACTTTGAAATATGTAATACGTTATTGCTGACTGTGGTCACCGTACTCTGCTGCAGAATATTAGAACTTCTCTCTTCCATCCAGCTGTGTGTTGCTACCCATTGACCAAGCTGTCTTCATTCCCGCTCCCACCCACACACCCTTCTTGGCCCCTGGTATCTGTCATTCTATTCTCTGCCTCCATGACATCAAGTTTTTGGCTCCTACATATGAGTGGGAACATAACAATATTTGTCTTTTTGTGCCTGGCGTATTTTACTTAACGTTATGACCTCAACTTCCATCCATATTGCTGCAAATAACATGATTTCATTATTTTTATGGCTGAATAGTATTCCATTGTTTGTATATACCACATCTTTATCCATTTGTCCTTGGTGAACACTTAGGTTGATTCCCTACCTTTGCAATTGTGAAAAGTGCTGTGATAAACATGTGAGTGCAGGTATCTGATTGATATACTGATTCTTTGGGATAAATACCCAGTTGTGAGATTACTGGATAAGAGTTCCCTTTTCTCTGCGTCCTCATCAGCATCTGTTATTTTTTGTCTTTTTATTAATCGCCATTTTAACTGGGGTAAGATGATATCTCATTGTGGTTTTGATTTGCATTTCCCTGGTGACTAGTGATGTTGAGCATTTTTTATATAGTTGTTGGCCATTTGTGTGTCTTCTTTTGAGAAGTGTCTATTCATGTCTTTTGCCCACTTTTTAATGGGATTATTTTTTCTTTTTACTGTTGATTTGAGTTCCTTGCATTTTCTGGATATTAGCCCCTTGTCAGATAAATAGTTTACAAATATCTCCTTCCATTCAATAGGTTGTCTCTTCACTCTGTTTGATGGCTTCCTTTGCTGTGCAGAAGCTTTTTAAGTTTAATATAGTTATTTGTCTATTTTTGTTTTTGTTGTCTATGCTTTTGAGGTCTTGGCCATAAAATCTTTGCCTAGATCAGTGTCCTGAAGTGTTTCCCCTATGGTTTCTTCTAGTAGTTTTATAGTTTTGGGGTCTTATGTGTTTAAGTTTTTAATCCATCTTGAGTTAATTTTTGTATATAATGAGAGATGGGGGTCCAGTTTCATTCTTCTGCATATGGATATCCAATTTTCCCAGCTCCATTTATTGAAGAAGGTGTCCTTTCCCCAGTGTATGTTCTTGGTACCTTTGTTGAAAACCTATTGGCTGTAAATATGTGGATTTATTTCTGGATTCTCTATTCTGTTCCATTGGTCTATGTGTCTGTTTTATACAATATCATGCTGTTTTGGTTACTATAGGCTTGTATTAGTAATATATTTTGAGGTCAGGTAGTTTGATGCCTCTAGCTTTGTTCTTTTTGCTCAGGATTGCTTTGGCTATTCAGGTTCTTTTTTGGTTCCATATGAGTTTTAGGATTGTTTTTTCTAATTCTGTGAAAAATGACATTGGTATTTTGATAGGGATCACATTGAATCTGTTGATTGCTTTGGGCAGTATTGTCATTTTAATGATATTAAGTCTTACAATCCATGAACATGGAACGTCCTTCCATTTGTTTATGTCCGCTTCAATTTCTATCATCTGTGTTTTGTAGTTTTCCTTATAGAGATCTTTTACCTCCTTGGATAAATTTATTCATAGGTACCAAAGCAGCCACTATTAATTAACTTTTTCTGATTTTAGATCTTCTGTTAGGCGCTGCCATATTCTTACATTGCTGGTTATTTTGTCAAAGATTACCTCCTGCCTTCCTCCCGTGATGGATGAGGGTACAACTCACATCATTCTGCCTATCCATGTTTGATAGTTTATTGCAATTATCACTTCCTATATTTGTACCTTTGAAACTTCCACAAGCATGTCTACTGCTCGGATTTCTTGTTCCATCAGCCTTGCCTGTGCCTCTGGTCTCCAGCGTCGTAGGAGGAAGCTGTGGGGACCCTGCTTGTCTCTCCACTTTGCCCCCACGTCCTTCACACTTCTGCCAGCTCTTCCTTTGCCATTAATAACAGGTAGCTTTTCTTCTCTAGCCTGGTTAGTCTTTGGGGCTTTGTGTACAGGTTGATTCTAAAAGTTGACCACCAGTAAACAGCACCGTGACAAGAATGTAAATGCTGCTCACCCCAGAGCCAGCAGCCCACTCAAAGGGAGCTGTTCCTAGGTGGCCCAGATGACACCGCACGTGGCTTGTTTCATACTTTCCATGGTTCCCTTTACTGTAGCTTTTCCTGTCTCCTGGTACTTTTTATCCTCTTGAGAGGAGAACGAATGATGCCCACTCATATCCCAAATATTTCTCAGGAGCTTTCTCCTTCGCTCCCTGGTTTCTTATCAATTTTGTTCTTTGTCGTGACATTCTTCTTGCAGCCCTTTGGCTTCCTGTTCTGACCCGGTCTGGTTTCCTTCTGTATGTCCAGGGTCTGTGTTTGTTATCCTCAGACTCCGGAGTCAGTCTCGGTCTTCGTGTTCACATCTTCTTCTTCCTGAAGTAGCTGCTTCGGAAGGGGTGCACGGGAGACCTTGTGTGTCTGACATGATTCTGTTTTACCCTCCTGCTTGACTGAGAATTCTAGGTTCAAGTCATTTTTGTTTAGAAGTTTGAAAGCTGCACCCCGCTGTCTTCAGTGCCCTGTGTCTGACACCAGCCAGAGTCTGCCTTCCGGGCAGTCTGATTAATCACCCCCCAACCCCCTTCCCCGTGCATGTTTTAGGAATTTCCTTACTCCTTGAACTTCTGGATTTTTCCTATGAATATTTCTCTGCAGAACTTAAAAAAAAAGTTTTATCAGACTGAATGAGTTGATGTTTTTGCTTGTTTTCAGTTTTGCTTATATTTTTCAAGTCTTGTCTTTTTGCCCTTGTTCTACAAGAATGCCTCAACTTTATCTTTTAATTCCTTATTGACTTTTTTATTTTGGAGGAATGCATAAGGGGCAAAAATACATTTAATTTGTGAGGATGTATTCCTTTTCTGTAATTGTCCCTTTTCCAGAGTTTCTATTCTTTTAAAGTTTTCTTTTGCTCCGTCATTGTCTCTGTTTGGTCCCGGGTGGGTTTTTCTGTTCCCTCTCGTTCTTTCTCCCTCATGCTGGAGGTGTGGTTGTCTCTGTAAGTGGAAGAATGAAGCAGAGGTGGCCCAGGTGGGAGCTCTGTGTGTGAACTGGGCTGTGTGGACAGGGAGGCTTGGCTTTGGGGCGAGCGGGCACCCACTTTGCAGGAGGGTACTCTCAGGTCTCCCAGTGTCAGAATACACAGGCTTCACCCTGGGCACCAGCTCCGCGCTCACTGCCTAGAAAATTGGTTCCGTTCTTTTGGTTTTGCCTGCGGGTATTTGTATTTTCAGAATCCTTAGTATGCTGGGCCCTGTGCTGGGTACCACAAACACAAGAGTGTGCGAGGCAGACAAGGTCCCTGCCCTCCTGGAGTTTACGTGCTGCAAGAAGGTATTAGCACTTAGCACTCTTCCTTTGCGTTCTCTGTCTGGGAGTTTGTTGGAGTCTCTTCCCATGGCCCCTCTCTGCATACTCTTTGATATTATAGGTTCATGGATTTTTTTATTCCTTTACTATTTTTAAAATAGTGGCTTGGAAGGTAGAGGACTGGCAGCACATTTGGAATTTATAGTACAGAAACTAGATTGTGACCTTCTGGAAAAATTGTCATCTGTGAATACTAACCTAGGATAATTGGGTGCTCAGATTCTGAAAAGAAAGCAACCACTGGGAGTTCCCAGTTCAGAATGATGGAAGTTGGTTTCTCAAGGTACACAGCCGTCTTGAGATAGGAGTTTTTTACATGGTGCCTGGTTTTTGTCAGCCTGGTTATAAGGACCTTGGATTTGGTCCTGCCTTTGCGTGGGCGGAGACTGCTGAGTAAGCCAGCTCTGTAGCTCCAAAATCAAACCCCCGACTGTTGAGCCCCCTCATGGAGTAGCTGTTTTAAAAAATGAACTGTTGCCTCAATTTCAAAACCATGTTATATTAGAATGAATATTTGTCTTCTAGAACCTCAGGAAAGTAGTTTCTTAAAGGGATCTTCTAGTCTTCATGGACTAGAAATTTTTCTGGTCTGTGAAGCCCAGAAACATTGTAATGATCTCCTTTAAGCATGCTTTTCTCTAGAGCGGGGTGTGTATTAGTAGAGTTCATGTTGTTTTTCAAAGTGGCTTTTGCCATAACTAGAGCTGACTTGTTATTTATCTTTCTCCTGAAGCAGGTAGGGTTTTTAAATTTTTTTCTTTATTTTTATTTTTGGGAAACTGCTTAGGCTGGGGATAAACTAGGGGAGATGAGAATCCTTGTAATGCTGACGGGTGCTGAGCTGGACACAGGAACAGGCATGGAGAGCAGGTGTGCGGGTGATGCTGTTTATGGCTCCACCCTGCCACACATCCCTGGGCATCACCCCCAGTTCTCAGGGGTGCAGTCTGAGGCCCACTCTTATGACCATGACCTGCGTCTATTGGAATCTTCAGAGTGACTATCTTTTCCAGCCTCTAAAGTAGAAGAGTGTTTTTCAAACTACAGGACTCAATGCATTAGGAAGTTTATGAAATCAGTTTAGTTGGACTACAGCCATTGCTAAGGAAACTAACAGGGAAATCACAGAAAATACCAGTGCAATTCACACGATGTATTATTCTTGATACTTTCGCATGTGGGGGAGATTGGGTTGTGATATAAAATGCATTTCTTATTGTGGATCTTGGAGAAGTTTAAAAGATACTTTTCTAGAGAAGGATGGGGAAAAGCTGGATAAAAAAGAAAAAAGCAGCTTTTCTAATGTAGCCAATGAACCCATTCTGTAGGCTTCACTGTGATCTGTTTCTAGTCTCTTTTATTGTCGTGATTTTTATGAAATATTTTGGGAAAAATAACTGCCCTTTGAATGTAGCAGATTAAGTTTTAATGCCACAAACATTGAAGTGTGTGTATCCTAACTGGCTCTCCAGCAGAGATGTTATTCCAACTCTGTGCTGTCCCGTAGAAATATAATATTAATATAAGCCACAAATGCAATTTTATTTCCTAGTAGCCCCTGTGAAATCAATTAAAATAGTATGTTTTATTTATCAAGTTACTGTCGCATCAATGTATAATCAATATAAAATATTATTTGAGTGATATTTTACTTGCTGTAGTAAGTGTGGTGTATATTTTATATGTACAGCACACATCAAACTGAGCAGTGACATTTCAAGTGCTCAATATCACAGGGGGCTTGTGGCTGCCATGTCATATCATACAATGCAGCTGTAATTCATTTAGGCACCTACTAGAAGGACAGGAGGACCTGTGTCCTGCCTTTCCCCTTGGGGGTGTGGGTGCCTTTCACTTTGCCACAGAGGGAACAGGAGCCACCCCTTTTGAGCTCCTGCTGAGCACCAGGCAGGGGTCCAGGCACTTTAATTACTCTATTTCCCTTTGTCCTCACAGCAGCCTTGTGCAGTGAGTGATGGTATGTCCACTTTATTGACGACAAAATGTGGCCCAAATAGGTTGAGCAACTTGTCCAAAGGGACCCAGTTTGGCATATGGTAGATTGGAGCTGGATTTGAACCTGGTTTGGCTGGTTCCAATGCTTGTCCTTCCCCTTGGTCCACATGGCTCCCACAGCACGCATGGAAGGGTCATCCAGGAGGGCGTCTCTCCGAGCCCCTGTTTGCATAGGTAAGGGGGATCGAGCCATTGGAGGACTGCAGAAGTATTTCATGGTGCAAACTGTGATCCGGGATCAAGTAGCTTTGTTGTGATGATAGGAACACATTCTGAAACATTACTCAAACCACATAGAAGGGTACAAAGCACAAAGGGAAAGTCCCGTAATCCCAGTCCCGTGAGTTAAGCACCCACTTAGGTTTGGTGATACCCTTTCACGTGTTTTTCTCTGTACATACAGTCTCTTTCCTCCAGCCCCTCCCAGAAATGGCACAGAACTATCCATGCTGCTTTGCAGCTTGCCACCCCTCCCCACTTCAGGGTGTCAGGACCGTCTTTCCACGTTGTCCAGCCCAGTGAGGTGGTGGTGTTCTTTTTCTAACCACCGGGCAGCTGAGGCCTAGAGCGATTGATTAAAAGTGGCCCCAGTTTTCCAGCTGGGGGGGAGGGAGACAGACGGGGAGGCAATCAGCTAATATTCATGCTCTTTCACTCACAGTTTAGCTTCCAGCGATCTTTTCTGTCTGGTTTTTCCTTCGAAGGGTTCCTCTGAGGAACAGAGCTTTTCTGTGTGATTTAAGGTCCTTCCTTCTTTAGAAAACCTGATGAGAGTTGGAGCCAGAACTTCGCCTGGCAGTTGCTCATTTCTGGACCTGGCTTCTAGCTTCTTTCTTGGTATCTTTCTCCTTTTGTGGTCTCTGGATTTTACTTTATTTTTGGTGAGATAAAAGCTTTCTTAGTAATGTTTCCCTCCATTTTTGTAGTTCCCAGTGACCTGACTGCCGAGGAGCGGCAAGAGCTGGAGAACATCCGACGACGCAAGCAGGAGCTGCTGGCCGACATTCAGGTGGGAGACGGCACAGTGGCTTTGCCAACGTAAAAACCACAGCGACAGTTCTGTTTGTGTAAAAATGTGTGCCTTACAGAGTGTCTTCTCACGACACTTGTCACCTGCTCTCACTGCAGCTCTGCACAGTGTGTAGTATTGATTGTCACCTTTGCTTTACAGGTGAGAAAATGGAATCTCAAAGGGGTTGGGTGGTTGGTAAAAGTTCAGCTGTCATTTGTCAGAGCTGGAGGGACCCTCAGGTCCCCTGTCTTCTGAGCAAAATTGTCACTGCTGTGTTTGCCATGCTGAGTGGAGAGCGAGTGAGGGGAGATGATGAGAACATGGGCTTCCTGGTCCTGGCTGTGCCACTTATTAGCAAATGGTTTGAGATAAGAGAGTTTTGGTTCTTTGAACTTCAGTTTCTTCATCTGTAAGATATGAACGAAAACTCCTGCTTCACAGTTGGTTGTAAGGATTAAATGAATTATTGTTTATAAAAGACATAGCATAATTTCTGGTCCCTAGATGTACTAGTCAGTGATAGCAATTTTGTTCATTTTCCAAGTTTCTTTCCATAACTGTCAAGCTTTGTAAGAAATGTCATAGAAGCCAATAATTGGATTATTTTAGCCCCGAGGCAGCAATTGATATTCTTCTAGAATTTTTTATAAACCATCGGGCTGGGGTGAGAGAGGGAACCCAGTTACCCCAAAGTGGCACAATGTGATGGGGAAAGACTTGACTTGCTCTGGTGTGAATCTGAGTGTATTTTCATAGTTTGCCCTGATTCTTTGGTTCCTATTTCCCTGGTCGATGCTGAGTAGTTCTCAGCTCAGGTCCCCTTTGCTGTGAGAATCCGTCTGTTCTGACCGAGGACCTGCTGCAATGGGAAGGGTGGTGTGGACAGACAGCCGCTTTGAGCAGACATTCCGTCTGCTGGCCACTTGGCGGCAGTGTTGGCCCGGCACAGCTGCTGCTGACTGCAGCCTGGGCTCCGCGTGGAAGAGTTTGTCCTGGGAGCCTCCATCACACTTGTGTTTAGGAAGCTGTGGATTTGTCCTGAAAGACTGTAATAAAGCAGCCATTTTCCAGTGGAACATGCATTTTTCACACAGCGTCTATGCCCATAACTTTCCTAGACTATAAATTCTTTGAGTTCAGGAGCTACATCTTGTTCTACCTTTATGGTTTCCGGAATGCTTAGTGTCTGGTGGGAGCTCAATAAATATTTGTTGAATAGATGAATTTTCCTAATTTACTTTCTTGGATTTTTTTGTTTGTCTTATCTCATTTTGCTTTTATTTTGTTTTTGGTTGGAGGGGGTTATGTGAGATTTCGTAAGCCTTAATTTGTATGTTCCTCTTCCGGTAACTCTGGACTGTCTGTTTTATAGAGGCTGAAGGATGAGATAGCAGAAGTAGCTAATGAAATTGAAAACCTGGGATCCACAGAAGAAAGGTGGGTCACCCTCCTGTCGGGTGGTTTTTGTGGTTGTGGCTTCTCAAAGTGCAGAAGCCTTAATTGTGCTGACCAGGCACGTGCAAGGAGAAAGTAAGTTTTATGTCTTTCTGTTCCTGACGAGCACGTTCACACCCATACTTTCTGCCTTCCAGCCTTCGTTGCTAGGACTCCCGATGTATGGACACTTTCTACATTGTTCCAGAGATTGAACTAAAGAACTTCTGGAGTCCCAGAAAGCTTTAAACTACCCTTAAATTTTTATGTGAATTACTCCCCTCTGTTGTCCACTGTGTTTGTATTTTAAAGTTTCTGGTTTTCCTTTGTGTAAAGGAAAAATTTTGATTAATTCTTCTAATACAATTTCAAAAGGCTGGAGTACACAGTTATGTCTGGGTATAATTGGGGACTTATTTGTGCCTCCCCTAATGCTTAAGGGAAGAGAATATAGAAATGAAATTATAGTGTAAAATGACAAGGCCCATTTGAATTTTTTATTTTAATTACATGAAATGTTAGTGACTTTGAGAGTTTAGTTTTGAATGGGGTTCCCAGACCGTTTTCTAACTGCTTAATGCAATAAATGTTTCCAGTTCACTCTATGTCTGTATTTTTCTAAGCCTAAGTCTCCCTGTCTGGCTTCATAAGACCATTCGGTTTGTTATCTTAGACTCCTGTGGGCAGTGCTGTTGGGGTTAGAGAAGCTGGGTGTCCACAGAAGGCAGCCAGGGCGTCACTGCCAGGCTCTATATTGTCCATTCGGTGTTTTGGGTTACAGCTTTCTAACTTTCCATTTAAACAGTCATAGTTTAAAAGAAATGGATGAAGTGGAGTTCATCAAAATTTAAAAATTCTGCTCTTATAAAAGATAACTGTTAAAAGAATGTATAGGCAGGCCACAGATTGGGAGAAAATATTAGTGATACATATTATGTATGCACACAGCTATCCTCAGCTAGTGAGTTTATGGAGACTGGTAGCTCCCCTCAGCTGCGTCTGGAGCTGGGAGTCAGGGAGTGGTAATAAGGTTATTATTATTTTTTTAATGTGGAACTCAAAATGGTTTTCCAGTATTGAAAGCCCCAAAAGGGGAGTTACTCTGCAGATCCCTGAGACTCCACATGGATAATTCTCGGATTCACGCGGATTTGTTCCTCAAACAGGTGTCACATTTATGCCAGCTTTTCCACAGGAGAGAGTCCATGTTTTTAATCAAAGACCTGATGCCAACATTTTCTAAAATGGCACTAAATACTCTTTAATCAAATACAAGTAATATGTTCACATACTGAAACATTTAAAACTTTCTGAAGTTTATACACGTTGGTTAACTAAGGTGGTATGAGAGCAGTAACATGGCTGTTTTGCTTTGGGGACCCTGCCAGGGGGACAGCCCTGTCTGGGGACTGGGGAAAGCCCCTAGAGAAGTGCCTGCCTCCGACCTAGAGCCACCAGGGTCTCCATGAGGGGAGGCGGAGAAGTGGACGGGCTGGCTGATGAAATTAGGGGACAGCTCTGGTGAGGCAATCACGCGGCAGAAACTGATTGGCAGAGGTCTGGGAGTGTACTTCCTGGTGGCCACAGGAAAGCTTTAGTTAGGGACCAAACTGAGGATTCTTAGACGTTTCACACCTTGCTTCTGGAGGTGCCTCTGGAGTTGCCACACCACTCTTACTGGAAGTCAGAAACAGGCTTCCCTTGTGGTATTTGTTTGGAAATACTGACCAAAGTAATCTTTCTGGATTTAGGAAAAAAGATCAGACAACCATTTAAATTAAATAGGAATTTGTAGATACCTAGTCATAACCCTTCATTTTAGCTGAAATTAAACTGTGCGTTCCCTCTGTGACTTTGTATTTTAAGGCAGCTGTTCACAGGGGATCCCTGATTATCTCACACCCTGAAGTTCTGATACCTCAAAACACTTAGGAACATCCCTGCCCCCCACTGTGGATTTAGCCAGAGAGGACCTTTGTTCCTCAAGGAATAACATTTTATAGTTCCATTTCTGAACAACTGTTTTGCTGTCTGAAATTATAAAATTACTATTGCCATTGATGGCAGTCTTTCCCAAATTTGGGTGCACGGCAGATTGCCACAGGAGGTTTTAAAACTTTAGATTCCTAGGCTCTGCCCCTTGAAGTTCTGAATGACCCAGCTGGTCCATTGCTACTCAGAGTCAACACGTGGGATCACATGAAATGTGCAGACACACAGGCCCTTTGCAGACGCAGAGTCAGAATCTGCCTCGACGAGGCCCCAGTTGACACGTACACATATGCGAGAACTGAGATTCTTCGTATCGGGCATGCTCCCAAGGCTGCCGGTGTGTGTGCCACACTTTGAGAAGCATGGTCTGTGAATCTGCGTTTTTCATTCTGATGCACAGTCGGGAAAACTGCTGGTCATTTGACACTTTCTTAAAAAGTTAAGTATATATGTACCATATGATCTAGCCGTGTCCACCCCTAGGTATTTCCCCAAGAGAAACCAAAACATGTCCACACAAAGACGTGTACATGATGCTGATAGCAACCTTATGCGTAGAAGCTCCAAACTGCAAACAGCCGAAATGCCCCTCACGTGGCGAGTGGACAAGCAGATGCGGCGTGTGCGTGCTGTGGAGTCGTGTTCAGCAGTGAGAGGGAGTGCGGTTCTGGCCAGGGGAGCCGTGAAACATTGTACTGAGCGAAAGAAGCTCAATATGAAAGTCCAGATATTTTATGATTCTGTTTATATGAAATGTCAGAATAGGCAGATCCGTGGTGATAGCAAATAGATGAGTAGTTGCCTGGGGGTGGAGTTGGGAGTGGGGATTAACTGTAAATGGGTGTGAGGAATTTTATTGGGGTGATGAAAATATTCAGAAACTGGATTATGGTGATGGTTGCACAGTTCAATAAGCTTGCTAAAATTATTCACATCTATACTTAAAATAGGTATATTATTTGACAAGTAAATTATACCATGATAAAGCTTTTTTAAAAAATCATGTTTGGCCGGGCATGGTGGCTCACGCCTGTAATCCTAGCACTCTGGGAGGCCGAGGCGGGTGGATTGCTCGAGGTCAGGAGTTCGAGACCAGCCTGAGCAAGAGCGAGACCCCATCTCTACTAAAAATAGAAAAATTATCTGGCCAACTAAAATATATATATATATAAAAAATTAGCCAGGCATGGTGGCGTATGCCTGTAGTCCCAGCTACTCGGGAGGCTGAGGCAGTAGGATCGCTTAAGCCCAGGAGTTTGAGGTTGCTGTGAGCTAGGCTGATGCCATGGCACTCACACTAGCCCGGGCAACAAAGCGAGACTCTGTCTCAAAAAAAAAAAAAAAATCATGTTTAAAAAGAAAACCACTGATCTGGGGTAGAAGGAGCACAAATGAGCGTGGAGCCAAGTCAGGGTTTCAGCTGACCTTTCATAGTTAGACCAACCTATTGCTTTCCTGGATAAATCTTTCAAAAATACCTGTAAATTAGTGGATGTGTGCGGGAATTATATTAGTCTTTCAAAACTTTCCAGTTGCCTGAAGTACTAAAATGGCTATGGTGGTTGTTTTACAGGAAAAACATGCAGAGGAACAAACAGGTAGCCATGGGCAGGAAAAAATTTAACATGGACCCTAAGAAGGTAAGTGAGAGGGAAGCGGCCACAGCCCGTAGTCTTTAGGATGGGTTTTCTGCAGTGCTCAGGTAGAACCCAAAGGTGCTTTTGTAAGTGTTACAGTTCGCACTGCATTGTGTGCAGCAAATGCCATGCAGTAGAGCCAGGCTTGTCTGGAGTTGCAAGCCCTGGCTCCTCAACTGTGACCCCTGACCCTTTGTGTCAGTGGGCAGGTATTTATGAGATGCTTGGTGTCCGGTGCTCCCACACCCACTCCTTCCTCTGCCTTTTCCCCTTCTCTCTGGCTGTCTAGGCCTAGCACCATTGGCGTATTTATTGTCCTTTTCTAGGGGATCCAGTTCTTAATAGAGAATGATCTGCTGAAGAACACGTGTGAAGACATCGCCCAGTTCTTGTACAAAGGCGAAGGGCTCAACAAGACAGCCATCGGGGACTACCTCGGGGAGAGGTGAGGCCCGCTAGAGGGGCTGGTCGTGGATGACATGCAGAAACCAGCTCCTAGTGCTCAGGTTCCTGGACAGGCAGCAGTAACCACGCTGGCATTGAGGGGAGCTGCCCTGGGGAATGGTGGTGGGTCTGTCTGGGGGGTGTGGGGACACCTTGCGTGGTTAGCCAGTAAACAGAGCTGGCCAGGCGTCTTGCTGACTGTGTGGGGGGGGCAGGGGGCTGTCTCGGTGGCCGCATGACGCCGGGACACAGCATGGGAGACACTGCCCAGCCAGGGATGGGGATGGGTCTTGGATTCTAAGTCGGTGTCTGACTCCTGCTTTCTCCATCTTTTGTCTTTTCTTGGTAGAGATGAGTTTAACATCCAGGTTCTTCATGCGTTTGTGGAGTTGCACGAGTTCACCGACCTTAACCTTGTCCAGGCGCTACGGTGAGTGTTCCCGGGCGAGCACCCGGGAAGGGGTAAGCACAGGCCTTTGTTGTGTGTGTCTCCTGGGTGGCGTTTTATTGAAATTATACCTTTGGGGACTATTTTGAATATCTTGACGTATTTTGAAGGAAAGCAGTCTATTGGCCTATGATAGATATGTCTTGAAAGCAGATTATGTCAAAAACTCTTCTTTGGGTCTTATATTTGAAGCTTCGGAAATTGATGAATACTTAAATTTTTCCCATCTTTAAGTTAGAAAATCCTTTAATTTCTTGCCCTACAATAAGTAGTAGTGAGTTTCATTTTAGAAAGAAAAAAGTAAACTTTTTTACTGTTACCTTGTGCTTCTTGAGAAACTGTCCTTCTGTGTTTTCACTGCTATAGGTGTAAATAGCATCTTTTGTGCTGCCATTTAGATGGATGAAATAATGCAGAATTAAACCTGTCGGCTATGAGGCTCCCTCTGACTTACAGGGATCAACTGTGAATGCTTTGATAAGGCATTCTTCTCTTTTCCTGCCACCCCATCTTGTTTTCTGGAAGTGGAGTTTGTTTAAGATGAGCATTATCTATATTTTAGTCCTGTGTAGTATTCTGAGAGCCATTCTTTTGAATTGGAAAATCTTAATTTTTGACTTTTTCCTAAGTACTTCACTTTTGATTAAGGTAGCAGTGACGTGGAGTGGTAAGTTTGCATTTGGTCAGAGTACCAGAAGGCTGCAGTCCGGCAGTTCTCCCTTTACTGGTTCCTGTTAAAAGTCATTGGCAGTTTCACGATCCACAGAGACATACATTGTTTCCCCAAGTCCTGGAACCCACCCTGTCTCACCACTCAGGCAGTTCCTGTGGAGCTTCCGGCTACCGGGGGAGGCGCAGAAGATCGACCGCATGATGGAGGCGTTCGCCCAGCGCTACTGTCAGTGCAATAACGGGGTCTTCCAGTCCACGGGTACGTGGGAGCACCCGTCCTGGCGTGCGATGGGCATTTACGCGGAATTCTTTTCTTGGCACTGGACAATTACTAAAAGGGCTGAAGATTCCTGGATTCATGTCTAGGAACATGAATTTAATGGTATTTCTAATAGTAAAAAGTTGGAAATAATCCAAAAGTGCAGCACTGAAGCACTTGGAATATAAGTCACGGTACCTCTGAACTGTGAAATACACAACTATTAAAAATCATGTTTTTATAAAGAATTTTTATTGACATGGGTAATTTGTATTTTCTTTTTTATACATTGTGTCATTTTTGAGATCTTCTACAGTGTACACGTCCTCCTTTTTCAATCTGAAAAATAAGTGTCTTCAAGTCTTGAATACTTGATGTACATCTTGTGCCTTGCTCCTTTCTGATAGCAGCATGCCCCGGGGTACCCACCTGCGTGGACTTGTCCCCTTCTTTTGAGAGCGTGGCTTCTTATTCCTGATTTCATCTGGCATTTCCTGTTCTTCTGGGTGGGATGTTTCTGATCTTCTGAACATACAAGGGCTCTCCTTTGCTTTTCTCTCGTCTCCAGACACTTGTTACGTCCTCTCCTTTGCCATCATCATGTTGAACACCAGCCTGCACAACCCCAATGTCAAAGATAAGCCCACAGTGGAGAGGTTCATCGCCATGAATCGAGGCATCAACGATGGGGGAGACCTGCCTGAGGAGCTGCTCCGGGTGAGCTCGGCCTTCGCTGGAGTCAAGAAAGTTCACTGGAACAGCATCTTCTTTTGTAGGAGAGGAGAAAGACATAGGATTTATCAAATGTCTCCTCTTTTAATTCCTTTAATTATGTGAATTTCATTAAGAAATTGGTAGTGAGGCCTAGGTAAGGAGTTAGGAAGGGGACAGGGGTTTGTAAATCTGAAAGTAAAGGCCTGAATAGAAGTCAAGCCACTTTCTTTTCTTTCCTAATTATCCAGTGGGCATCTTATTTATTTTGTCACTGAGAGCCGCCTGAAAGCAGAAACGGTCATGTTCTTCTAGTCTCAGTGCCTAGTAGGGTACGTGGCTTACTATGGGCACGTAATGAATGTCTGTGGAATGAATGAAGAGAAAGGGGAGGAAGAAAAGATATTCCCAGAATCAGAGACATGCAGTTTCCTCTTTTATCCCAGAATCTGTATGAGAGCATAAAAAATGAACCCTTTAAAATCCCAGAAGATGATGGGAATGACCTCACGCACACTTTCTTCAACCCCGACCGAGAAGGCTGGCTATTGAAACTCGGTAAGTGCTGTCTCTGGGTGAGGGCTCTTAAAGCAGGAACATGGGAAGAAAGGCACACATGTGCAGTGTGAGAAAGGGGGTGGCTTTCGGGGCCCTCTGGAGAGACTTTGGTAGCAGTTCCATTCTAACAAAGGTCCACCTCCAGAAAGGAAGTGACTTGCACAGTCAGCGCCCCCACAGGACTTGAAGACTATGGGGGGTAGACTTCAGTCCGCCACAAACAGTGCCCACGTGTTTGTGTGCTCCACGTTTCCAGTCTTGAGTCGACTGGCCCAGTTTTGTTTCAAGGTGGTTCCCTGGGGACCTGGTCCATTCTCTTCCCTGTCCCCTGACCCACAGGGAGGGTAGCCAACCTTGTCCATCTTTCTACTTGCGTCACCCAGACGTGTATCTGGCACTCCCGCCCCACCCCAGCGCATCATCACCGCCTTCTGCATCTGGCTCCCCACAGGCAGTTGCATGGCAAACCTAGAGCCGCCGGCTGCAGCGCAATCCACAGCACTCTTACTCATTCTCGGGCAGTGGTTTTTTTTTCCCCCGCTCCTTCCCAGTCCGAATCAGCCACATTAATGATTTTGTTCATTCAGAAAAGCTGAAAGTGTATTCCTCTTTCCTCTGCTAAAAGTGAGCTTGTGTTGCCGAGATTTGCGGTCATGCCTCGCCATGAAGGTGACAAAGTAAACAAAGGAAAAAAATTAGTAGGGTCTCTATACACATTCCTGCCCACATGTGATGATTTTAGTAATTGTTCCAGAACATAGAGGTCTAGGCCTTCTGGACATGATGTCCGTTTTTGGCCACTAAGAGAGTACTTTTCCTCTGCTTTCTCCTGCCTCGGCTTTGATGAGGTGGGGTCCGACATTAGCAGGGGGTGTTCCATTCGAATGACCTGCCTGTACCATCTCAATTACTTGCCACAGTGATTAGAAGTCATTACTCGCTTGGCCACTGACACATCTGGGAAGAATAAAATGGAATCTTTTATTTCTGACGAGTTCAGATAGCAGTAGGATTTATATTTCCTTTTAAAAGCATATCCCAAGTCCTTGAGCTTATACATAATGACTTAATTCATAAATTCCCCTTAAAGCACCACTTCACTGAGCGGAGCTTTAAATATCTCTTGAATTGGCCATCATTTCATATATCTTTAAGCCAGTAGAATCTTTGAAGTTAAGGCTCTAAAATTACTAACCCATAGGCAACCTTCTGCTCCACATTCTCATCGTCAAACGGATAGAGTTAAAAGGAAACCTATTAGAAATTTTTAAAGTGTGTCCAAGTTTGGATTTACTTCCCCCTCCAGTGAAATTTGTTTAAATGGTAATGCTAAGTGTTGGCTTTGACAGCCCAGATACTAAAATTAGAACAGTACAAAGATTATCTTGGTTCTTGCACCAGGATGACATGCAAATTCATGAGGCATCCCATATTTTTAAAAAGAAAAAAATTGACTAAATGTGGGACTCAGTTTTAGCTCATTGCATTACTTTTTCTAAAGGTCCACCAAACCCTTCTAAACTCTTAATACTGTGTTTTTATTGTAGCACTTAGAGTCACTCCTTTGTGTTTATGTGCTGCAGAAGGCAGGGCCTCCAGCCATCTGTAGTTGTGTGTATATGTCTGTGTATGCATATAGCCATAAGAATGTGTATTCTTGTGTATACACATACGTACATGTGTCTTCATGGGTATATGTGTGTGCATTCTTACACACACGTTAAAAAGTGACAGCCATCTAAGAAAAGACATTTAATTTCCCTGAAGTAATCTTTGCTTTCTTTGCTCCGGTTCTGGATATACCAATAAATGCTAGCTTTGTAAACACTGATTTGTGGCATCTTTGGGGCCAGGTTGTCAGTAGTGCCACAAACCTTGCCTTGACCAGGTGGGCTGCGGCACGTAAGATGTACTCTGGTTCCCGTGCCGGCCAGCAGCAGGGGGTCCTCTGCCCCACTGGTGTTTGTAGTTCAGCTCCCTCCCCAGCCAGACATGAATGTGACTGATACATTGCACTTTTAAGATTAAGGAATCGGGTTTGATTTCTTTGTTTTAATTTTCTTTTCTCCCTCATTTGTATGTTTCCATGATTTTGGCTCTCCTTTTCCTTGCCCCAAACTCCAGGAGGTATGTAACCCCTCACCCTGCTCGCGCTCTGCCCAGGCCACTGTCATTGCTGCAGCGTTTTCTTATTTTGTTATTTTTGGTTATTTTGTTTTTTAATTGCTGGTGATAGTGTTACTGCTGCTTCTAACTTAGCGCACAGTCCCTAGGGAACTGGTCAGGCTGGGGGTTTGTAGCACTTCTCATGTTCCCCCTTTGGGGGAGTACATAGTGCATCGGACAGCTAGGCACCAAGGCGGCAGTGATCTAACTTGCTGCATGCAATAGTGCAGGAAACATGCTAAGAGCAGGTTTATAAAAAAATTCATTGCATTTTCACTTGGAATTATTGGCTAAGCATGTGCTATGTTTTTAAATTCAAATTGACATCCATAAATCAACTTGACTGAAAGTAATTTCTGAAGTGCGGAAGAGGAGGGAGGGAATGAAGTCCCAAAGCCATGTGCTTCTGACATACCATGATTGAAAAGCAAATTAGGGAAAGCATTAAATTAGGCGACATTTAGGACACTTGCCTTTGTGTGAAAAAGGGAAATGTTTCCTAAACTCAAACTGGTACCAAGTAAAGTTTAAAAAGGACCCAAAAACCAAAAAATTCCTAGCTAAAGTCCTTGTATTTTCTGGGTGTCAGGGAAGGGCATTATAGCCTCAGCTCTGTTTTTTGTTTTGTTCCCTCCTCCTTTTCAGGGAGTCATTTTTAAAACCCCAAATTGGCTTCTCAGTTATGTTGTTGGTGTCCACTCTCCATTTGCTGACTGGGGGAAACACATTTTTCCTAGCCCAAGAGCTCCTCAGGTTGGCACCCAAGCATCATCCCTTGAGCAGAGCTAACTTAAAAAGAACAGCCCCAAACACTGACATTTATTCAAGTGTTTTAGGGACTTGTCAGGTTGTTCTCAACCGTAGGGGAGGATGGCATCTGGCCTTGCTATCTGAGGGGTCACAGGAGGGCACGAGGAGCCGTGCAGGGGGAGGTGGTCCTGTGAGTTCCACAGGGACTGTCCTAGGCACGCATTGATCTGTCTGCTTGTTTCATGTCTGTTTTTCTTTCCACGTGGAAATGCTCCCCATGGGCCCGCAGTGATGCTTTGTAGCAGAGGTCTCTGTAATGCAACAAATTCTCCAGGGGAATAACCAAGCTTTTGTAATCAGGCAGAAAGTTTCCTCCGGCTTTGCTTTTTCTCCTTGATTTCCTTCCATCTTGTTCCTTTGGCATCTGACCTGCTTTTCCATGATCTCCTAAGTCCCGAGCGTCACCCAGGGTAGCGTCCTGTGGCGGAGTGCATGGGAGGTCAGCATGGGTTGGTGTTCCTTGTGTGCCAAGCCCTGCGGGGAGAACCAGAGGCCCCCATGGCTGGACGACTGAAGTTCTCAGACCCTGAAATGGGGGAGGGGGGTTCCTTTTTAAGAACAAGTTGGCTCCAATTCTGAATATATTCCTTGTCTTCTTTCTCTTCCTTACTTATTTTAATTCTGCCCAGCCTTCCTGTTTTCCACATGCATGTTGTATTATCCATTTACAGCCTTTTATTATTCATGCCATTATAACCCATGGGGACCAGCGTCAAGTGCTCACGTAAACTTACAAGTCACTGGAGGGAGAGAGTCTCAATTTGCTTGCTACCAGCGCAGGATGGGTGGGTGGGTGGCACGTGCCTGCCGATGACAAACCCCCTCACATGACCTAGGTCTGTGTCTTATAGAATCTTGGCAGTTAATGATCAGTCACTTAAGCCCCCCTAGAGTTCACGCACCCAAGCAGAGTGTAAAATGAGCCTAACAGTCCCATGGTCCTGACACTTGTCTGCCAGGACCCACACTGGACACAATTTGCATTCTCCTCTTAGGTTTCTCTGGCATGAGCATGCAGGCAGGTCCTGGCAGTTGGACTTAGTCCCTATAAGACCACCCTCTGCTCACCTGTTTGTGGTGAGGGCAAGAGAGAAAGCATGACCAAGTGGGTCATGTGGTCCTTGCTTTTTATGAATATTGGAGAAGTGATGTTCTGTGTAGGTTAAGTCTTAGCCAAAGAGCATAGGCTCAAAAGAGCAGGGCACAAGTGTTTCTAGAAGGCCATGCATAGCTTAGCATGTGAAGGGCTTAGGGATGATTTTTTTAAAGAGGCAGGGTCTTGATCCATTGCCCAGCCTGGCCTTGAACTCTTGGGCTCAAGCAATCCTCCAACCTCAGCCTCCTGGGCATCTGGGATTACAGGCATGTACCACTGTGCCTGGCCCAGATAATTTCATATTTGGAAAGTTTTCCCTTGATCCAAGGGAAGTGCAGGAAAAGAGAAGCTGGTAGTCTTGAGAGCAGGGTGTGGCTTCCTTCAGAGAGGCCACAGTTAAAGTTTTCCTCCTTAGTATCCGTCTCTGTGTAACTCCATGACATCACGTTATTTACTGAGAAATACTGAACAGGACTAAGGGGGCTCTTGCCAGCTCCCAGCAACCACCACCAGGGCTCATGCGGCCCATGGCCTCCTCTGCTAGCTGCTTTTGTTTGAAAGCTCAGGTGAGAACCAAGAACTGAAAAGGCTCCTGAGCCAACCTCTCCTTGTAAGTTGATTCCTCTCCAGTAAAGGCATTTTGCTTTGATTCTCACCCAGGTCTCTGGGGAGAGGTTACTTTCAGGACACTAGCCCGGGAGGCTAAAAGCCAGTGTAGAAATTCAGTACAATCAGGAAGGTGAGGTGAGGGTAAACCCACAGGGGTTTGGTTTCCTGTTCAAGGAAGTATGGATTTGATTGTGAAGGGCCTGCGATGTCTCATTCCTACTTCCCCTCCTCGCCTGCTCTCTGCTGAGCTGCGTGTCCGCGGCAGCGTGGCCTGCACCGGGACGCTGGCCCTCGCCGCTCTCTCCTTGCCCATTTCCGCCACACAGGCTTTTTGCTGACGGTTCTCCGGCCCGAGGCAAATTTGCATTGCCGTCATTATTGCCCTGGGTTTTCCTCCACAGACCCATGCTCTCTCATCCTGCTGTCCTGATCTCATCTCCAGGTGTCACCTAGACGCGCTTGCTCCGCTTGTTCCCACAGACTTTCACTTCGTGAAAGATGCTTCTGTTTTGGCTCTGTGTCTCGTTACTGATGTAAAATTTGTGGTCTAAATGTTCTCCTGATGCCCGGCCCCTCCCCCCGCCCCCTCCCCCTCTCTGAGAAGAGAGCTTTGTGCGTTATGGAGCCTGCACTTGCCCGGCTGTCTCGGTCAAACGTGCATCTCTTTTTGCTCTGCAGGTGGCAGGGTAAAGACTTGGAAAAGACGCTGGTTCATTCTGACTGACAACTGCCTTTACTACTTTGAATATACCACGGTGAGCACCTGCTGGTCGGCCTCCGGACTAGGGATGGGCCAGGCGTCCATTTCTAAACGGCCCTAACCAAGCACGGCTGGAGGAGGCCGTGGGGAGACAGTCAGATTGTCCTTCCACATCTTTAGGGGTCAGGGGAGAGTTTAAGCAAAGTAGAAGAACTAAGGTGCATCTCAGAACGGGGAACCCGACAGGATGCTGAGTGCCTGGAAAGGAGCTGTGGCTCATAGCAAGCATGGGAGCTGGGTGGCAGCGACGCCTGGCCGGGAGGAAAGGGGAGAGCCTGCGTTAGACGCCGTGTTGGGGAACTGGGCTACAAAGAAGGAGCTGGCATCAGTTGCCAAGAAAGAGTCTGTGGCCCTATTGAAAGGGAGGTGGAAAGAAAAGAAATAATCGTGATTTGGAGAATTCAGACATTCTGAGGTAGCAGAAATGCTGAAGGATTTGATTCAGAAGAAACAGCCCAAGGGGTAAAATATATAATGGGGGAAAAAGAAGTAAAGTGAAATGGGAAAAGTTAAATTGAGATTATCTAAAGTTTTAAGAATTGAGGTTTTCTTAAACTATGGAAGTTTTGGTTTTTACTCAGTGAAAGAGACTAACTGCAAGTCTGTGTTACGCTTGCATCCCTTTGGTAAAATAGCCAATGAACATAAAAATGGTAAAATAAAACTGTTTCCAGAGCTCCCTCCTCTGAGCGGAGCACCTGGGAAGCCTGGCAGGTTAGTGGCTGCTGCCCAAACTGTGGCTCCCACGCTGGAGACTTGATGCTCTTTTGTTTCTGTCACTCCTCTCGGTCATCAGAGGAGCGAAATGGTTGTACTGCTGGCAGCACTGGACTTGTGTCTCGAAGCATCTCCAGGCAGTTGAGTTGGGAAAGCTTCGCTTTTGTTGTCCAAGCATATGTTCACTGTGTAAAAGTCATTGATCCTACTGAGAAAATTAAGACTTAGAATTATCTTTTCTAATGAATGTAGAGCAAAATTGTGCTTAAGTAAAATCCTTGCCACATTAGAGACAGATTATTAGGGCCCAGTTCACGGGTGCATGCCTCGGCATTTCACTGCTGTCGGGAGCAAGGGTGGGTTTCCTTTGCATTTGACACTTTGCACTGTTCCCCATCGTTGTGGACGTCGTACTAGTGTAGCTCCTTGCACAGGGAATGAGCTTCGCGACAGTGTCGGGTTGTAAGTCAGAGCCACTCATTCTGGTGGTGGACTGTTCATTATGATATGAAATAACTTGCGAGGGAATTCTGACCAGGACTGTGTGAGTTCTGGGGGCTACACTCATGCCATGCAAGTTCTCCTGCTGGCTTTACTTTCCTGGTATTACAGTCTTTTCACATGAGAGTGATCCACTTCAAATACAGAAAGTAGTAAAAAGAAAGATTCTCCCTGTTTCTCCCCTCAAAGTATCACTATGAACAGCTCGGTAAATTTCTTTCTGTTTTGTTCACCCTTCCACCCATATTTTGCCTTTTTCTTGAAGATATCTACACTAATGATGTCTTTCACGTCTTATTTGGATTTTTTTCACTGTCCTGTGGGTCAACATGAAACTCGCACAGGCTTCTAAGCAGTGTTAGGCAGTCCTGGTACTGTGAGATTCTGTGATAGAATCCTGTGTTCCTAGTGATGCTGACCATTGTCGCGCCACCTCAACTCAATTCAGCAACATTTATTCAGCAAAATGCCAGCATTTTATCAGGCAATGGAAACACAGAGGCAAATGCTTTCCTTAAGATGCAGAGAGGGAGTTGCTGGGGTTAAGACGGTAGATTGAAACTTCCACACAGAATTGTCTAACAGAGCAAAAAACTAGTAAAAATGAGTGAGGCAAAACAGCAACCAAGCGAGGAAAGGAGCCTGAGTAATTCGGTGAACTCCAGCCGCTGGCCGCAGGGCAGCTGCAGCAGCTCCGGGAGCAGAGTGGAGGATCCCAGCTCACAGGCCTGGGAGGTGACGGCGGCCCTTGTGGGTGCCCTCGGGCCGGGGAAGCCACTGAGTGGGAATTGTTGTTTTCTCCTCTGATCAAGGAGGAGCAAAATCTGCTGCTGGGTGGAAATTGGTGAAATAGGAAGTGAAAGAACAGGGCCGACTGTGACACAGGTGAAGGCTCAGGACTATGTGTTCAGTTGGGAAAACCGTCCGTGGAGGGCTCCCCTAAGTACCATGACGCCCTGGGCTCGGCGGAGCAAAACCTTACGCTGGACATTCACAATCACAGAAGGGAGGTCAGAGCTCAGGGAGCATCTTAGATGAGCTCTCCTTCACTCACCATTGTCTTAGGAGACTATAGAAAGTGCTAGAATGCAAACCACCTGACCCTCCACCTCAAGTCAGTGGTCAGAGGTTCAGGGGAGGGAATCAGGAGCCACTCGTGGAGTGACCAGAATGAGCAGGAAGACTAGAAAAGAGAGGCTGCAGTCTTAAAACAAGTGAGCACCAAAACTATGTAATATATTTGTAATGTAACTATGTAATTGTTGAATTATAGCTTATTAACACACAAGTTAAAACTTTCAGGAGTGGAACAGATTAGCAGAAAATGTAATCATGTCCTGGAGGAAGGGCTTGAGCTGATCACAGAAGTTGTATCAGAAAAAGACAAGAATTGAAACTGTTAGATAAAACCTAACAGATGTCGGGGACAGAAGATGATCCTAATACCAGAATAATTGGTGCTTGCAAAATCAAAGTATGATGTGTCATGAGATTATTTGCCTGAAAAGGAGGGGGAAAACTCTGAATGTACAAATCAAAAAGGTGCACCATATTTCAGGAAACTTACAGAAAATTTGGCCCCGAGGCCTAACTAGCCCTTCAGACAGTTGAACTTGGAGCAAGGCCTCTGGCCGTTCAGTTGGCAAAAGCAGACCATCTCGGGCAGCTTTCAGTGCCAGAAACTAGTGGTCAAGGTCTCCATAGGTGTAAGGGGAAGATGACCAGGCAGCCTTCATCCAGGCCCATTATCATTTAAGTGATTAACAGCTAGTGGCCTTATGATAGAAGAAAACATGAACCGCAGCACCCTGGAACCTTGAAAAACCCTGCTTGACAGTAGCATCTAGCCAGGAAGAAAATGAATCAAAGAAACGCCCCAGGAAGTAAAAGCCCAGTGGTGAGCATCGAACTAATTCACTGAAACACAGAACTAACTCTAGCATACACCTGAATATAGAACTAACACGGACATAAATGTAAGACTAATACTAAAATATACTGAAACATAGAACCAATGCTAACATACAGCTAAATATAGTAAGTAACTGGAAATTGTGGCAACAAAAGTCTATGAATGTTATAAACCTAGGCAATGCAAAAATGAAATAATCAACAAAAATCAGGAGGTAGGAAGAGGAAAGATGTGAAGAATTATGAGAATATTTCTTATCTTTCAAAACAAAGAGTCAAGAAATACTGTTAACCTGGGCATGGTGGGTCATGCCTGTCATCTCAGCACTTTGAGAGGCTAAGGCAGGAGGATCGCTTGAGCCCAGGAGTTCGAGGCTGCGGTGAGCTGTGATCGCCTCACTGCACTCCAGCCTCAGCAACAGGTAAAATTGAAACACTTTTTTTTTTAAAAAAAAAGAATGACTAAAACTTCTTAATGTTTTTCATAAGCTTTTTTTCTTAACTTGAATAAAGTCATTTTAGGAACTCTTAGGGTAAAGAAACATTTACTTTGAAGTTCAAGGCTTCTCCAGTTTCTGTTTCCATTTTTTTCTTCTATTAAATTCTGTAAGATTACAATGGAAAGTCTTTTATGGAAATGATACCAACTAAAATATACCATTTTCATACAACCTATATCGCTCCCTCTGTACACACACAGAATATCTTCACCTAAGGTCAGCAGTGATAATTTAGGAGTGATTGGATTTAGAGTGTTTTTAAACCTTACGCCTTTTTTCTTCTCTGCAGTATTTTAAGGTCTTTTAATGGGCAATTATTTTTATAAAAACAATAGTGATTGTTCTTAAGGAAAAATCCGATAAGCCAAAGACATTAGTGCTGGTTAGTGCTCTCTTCCTGGGGACATGGTGATTACCAGGCACACAGTCGTCAGTGATGCGTGCCGGCTACCTGTCCTGAGGCCTGACCATCCACTTAGTTCCAGCGAGGAGGACCCTGCACAGGGAGCCCTCTCCGAGTTTGGGACTTTACATGGTTGCCCCAGAGCTTAACGTCCGTTTCCATCAGTTTCCCTCAGTCTGCTTCTGGCGCAGCATCCGCGGGATGGAGTGTGCTCCTGTGAGTGGCGCTGGCTCGCGCTGGCCGGTCTTGAGCAGAGGAACGGTGTGGGCAGAAGAGCCAGGAGGGCTGTGTTGTTCGTGATGCAGCAGGATGGGCGAGGCAGGGGCAGAGAAAGATCCAGGATCTCCAGCGGGGTTCCCCAGTGGGGATAAGGGTCACCTTGTCATCTGCTCCCTACTCCCAGCTGGAGACCACAGTATAAATCTTCTCGGTTTAGAATCACCTTACATGGAAAACATGCATCATGCACACGTAACCCAGATGTCGCAGGCCCCAGCAGTGTCAGTGTGAATGAAGTCACAGCCTTGTTAAGGTCCAGATTATGCTAACTCTTCACCCACTCACCTGCTCACCTGGCAGTAACTCAACCCAGGTGGCCCAGCAGAATCCCCAAAAGGTTCAGGCGCCAGATAACCCTAGAGATGGGAGTGAAGAAGGTGAAAACCAGAATCAGTTTAGGAAACAGCCCAGCTGTCTCCCTCACTCCATGCCCCTGAGTGCCTGCCCCCTAGCCCCCAGGCAGCAGTCCGAGGGCTCCTTCGCAGGAGAGGGTAGCGCTGAATGTTTCTGAACCAAGGGACCCTGGCACAGTTGAGGGTGGGGGCATCGTACCCAAACAGGAGTGCTGGACACATTCAGGCATGCTGAACGCTAGGCCTCCCCCCGCTGCCCACACAGCTGTCAGGACACAGGGGGCCAGGTCTGTAACTTGCAGACAGTGGGAGACTGCTCGGCCCAAGAAGAGGGACATGAAGAGAAACGTATAGATATTAAATCAGATTCTCCAACAGGCAGCCTAGTGAGAGGTGCCTTATGGACACTCGCAGCCCGCAGCCCAGAATCTCCCCGCTTAGTCTTTTGCTCTTCAGGTGGGACAACTGGGGAGTCGCAAACATCTGAGCGCCCCAACCTGAGCAGGTGGAGACCAAAACAGCCAGACGGCAAGGGAGCGGCTTGGAGAACAGGGACTCTAGGGAGAAGAAAGCCCCAGTACCGGTCACAGAGACTCTCGGACACCTCAGAGGGGTGACTTCCTGTAGCTGTGTTAAGCCAAGGACAAAAACAATCAAAAATGCTCTTGAGAGCTAAAAGTATGGTAGAAATAAAAACTTAATTGAAAGGTTGGATGAAAAACACCAAGAATATCTCCCAGAAAGAGTAGAAAGGCAAAGAGTAAAGGAAAGATTGTTTTAAAGAGAAAAGAACCAGTCCAGGAGGTCCACCGTGCTCCAGAGAGGACTAAGGAAGCAGAGGAGGTGACCCTTGACAAGACAATTTTTTTAAAGTTCCCCGCAAATGAAGAATGTATGTTTCCAGGTTGAAAGGCTTACTGAATACCCTGCGTAATGGCTGAAAATAGGTCCACCCCGAGTCTGCATCCTCGTGGAGTCTCTGAACACTAAGGACAAAGGGCACAGCAGTCACATGCAAGGCATCAGCAACCGCAGTGACTTTGGACAGGGTGATGTTGAAAGCTAGACGAGGATGCCGCCCGTCCCAGTCCCGGAGGAGGACTGTGTCCAGCCTGGGCCGTCACGCCCCGCCACACTGTCAGCCAGGTGTGAGGGCCGAGTAGAAACATTGCTGAACAAGCAGGATCTCAGAAACGTTCCCCCACACACACCCTCAGGATGCAGGCGGAGGGGGTGCTCTGCCAGCCTGGGGTGCTAAGTGGGAAGGGAGGAGCGGGAGGGAGAGCCCAGCCTGAGGCAGCCGGGGTGGAACGGGCTCGGCAGAGGTGCCATCGGGAAGTTGCAGTTAACGGCTGCCTGGTATGAGTTAGCTGTAGAAAGGAGATTGTGGTAAGAGGTCAGCCATTTATAATTGAATTTGGTTTTAAGGTCATAGAAAAATAAATAAAGGAAACAACCCTTACCCCCAGTAAAAGGTAATTTTGAGTTCAAGGGGGGGTCGAGGGAGAGGAGATTTTCTGGGAAAAAAAGTGAAAAAGGTTACTATGTGGCACAAGTCTGAAGACAAAAGCAGTGCTAATGCAAACGCCATGTACAGCCCTAACCCAGAGATACTTCCTTTGGAGGGTGGGGAGTGTGAATACGCCAGGGCGAGAGCAGAGCCCCGTCCTCGTCTGCTGTAGGTAACATTGAAACCGAACACGCAGAAGGCAGCAGTTCAAACATGGTATCTTAGAGACGTGTGAGACACAGCGGCCGAGACCGAACAGATTGGCTTAAGGCAGTTGAAATAGTTGCCACCAGGGATGAGGAAAAGGCTGAGATACTGTTTTGCTTTTACAAAACCTGTAGAACTTGATCTTTTAAACACTTTTTGCATGTGTAACCCTGATCAGATACGACTACCTGCAAAGCAATTGGTTAGCTGGGTGTCAGGGAGCGCAGTGAAGGCTGCAGACCTGAGTCAGCGTGTGCAGGGGCTCTGCTGTGAGGGGAGGGCGTGAGGGGTGGTCCCTCCAGCTGAGCTGTGAGCTTCATGTCTTGGGAGAAGGCAGGAGAGTTAGGATGAGTTGCCAGGGAGGACCAGTGGGGGTGGGGTTGCTCTGTCCAGGACAGGAGTTTCGGTGCCTCCTTAGATCCAGGTAGAGTTGTCAGGAGGGTGGTGGGGGTGGCGGGCAGAGACAGTGCATATGGAATGGTCTGTGCCCCAGCTGCGGTCCCAGGCATGGCGGGGCGCAGAGCGGGGTGCTGGATGAGCTGAGGGAACGCTTCCTGGAGCTGTTGACGCCAGAACTGAGGCTCGGGGGAGGTGAGCAGGAGAGCAGGGCGAGAAGCGGGGGCGGGGCAGGGCCTTCTGGCATCTGTTGAACCTTCGGGGCTTTCCACTTGCAAAGGCCTTTTGGTTATAGGGACGATCCCCAGACACTTCCGTACCTCTTGCTATAGAACACAAGGGGTGGTCCCTCGAGCTGACGTGTGAATTTCATGTCACGGAGGAGGAGGCAGGGGAGTTAGGATGAGCCGCTGGGAAGGAATGGAACAGTGCGTGTGTCCGTAACTGAGTGATGACGTCTCCCTCTCTTCAACTGTCCTGTAGGATAAGGAGCCCCGCGGCATCATCCCTTTAGAGAATCTGAGTATCCGGGAAGTGGAGGACTCAAAAAAACCAGTGAGTATCTTTGCTGAGAAATTTTGGGGGGAGGAAGGGAATGAGCATGAAGTTCTTTGGATAGGAATGAAATTTAAGAGTTTTTTTTAAAAAAAAAAACACCGAAAAAACTGAAAAGTAGTATCATGCCTTTAATTTAGCTAATTTTTTGATTATCTTTAACACTGAAGCCAAAGGTGAGACTGTGCATCACCTTTTGTTCTGTCTGCTGTAGTATCACTGACCACCACCTGAGGTGCAGAAATTGTCCCTCCCAGAATGGCAGCAGGAATCACTCAGGCTCGGGTTGCTTATTTTATGCCTCGGATGCTTTATAAGTGTTTTTTCTGTGTTTTGAACTATCATGATATCATCGCCTTGGCTTTAGAAAGGATGAGGTAACCGGCTCTCGCCGTGGCTCTGGTTGACGTCTTTGCCAATAAACCCTGTTCACGTCCAGCCACGCTCTCCAGAGCTCTGCTTCTGGGCTCCTCTTTTCCACGGGCAGACATATATTGCCCGTATTTTATGAAGGTCAGATAAAGAGTGTTTTGGGAAATAAATGAACATTTTTCTGGTCAGCAGCTCCCTAAGACCTTTGTGCCACCTCTCCCCTGTCACTTGTCAGAACTGCTTTGAGCTGTACATCCCCGACAACAAAGACCAAGTGATCAAGGCCTGCAAGACCGAGGCAGACGGGCGCGTGGTGGAGGGGAACCACACTGTGTACCGCATCTCAGCCCCCACGCCCGAGGAGAAGGAGGAGTGGATCAAGTGCATTAAGTAAGTGCCATCTGCAAACAGGAGCGCGGCTGGCCTGACCGTGACTCACACTGTCAGACACCCATGATCCTAGCTCCGGAATCCACTGCCCTGCCTCCCCCGTGTCCCTGCTCCGTGTTAGGTCCTCAGGGAGTGGTTCAGTTGTGCTTCCCCGAGTACCTCCCAGGAGACCTGTGGATTCTTGGCCGTCACGCAGTTTTAAGAGAGCGCCTCCTGCCTGGGTTCCCCAGGTGAGCGGGCTCTTGGGCGCGGTGCCATCTGCTGAGCGGTCTTTCCGTGTCTAAGGCAGCAGACCTCATTTTCATGGAGACAGCTCAGTAGAGACAGTGATCGTGTTTTGTAACTTGCTACTCCTGTAAGACACCATTTTCCCATTTACAGCTGAGGAAACTGAGGCCCACAGAGGTTAAGAAATTTGCTGGAAGTCCCATAGCACCACGCCCCACTGTGCTGGGAGGAAGCTGAGGGTCTGGGAGGAGGGAAACGCTGCCTCTGGGCCAGACAGCTAAGAACGGAGCCGCAGACCCCGGACTCCGTCTGCTCCTCCAGGTCACACACGTGTAAGGTTCATTACAGGGACAGAGATGTCCTGATGTGGCAGGTGTCTGGAAGCGCAATTTCTGAACCTAAGCGGCTTCTCTGCCTTAACATTCCTCTCTGGAACTGTGAGCAACCCAGTGCAAACCGCCACCCCGTCTCCTGTGGGGATTGGCACTGAGCATTCTGGCTTTTCATCCTCCTAGCCATCATGGCTCCCCAGAGCGCGTCCTTGTTCTCCCTCCTGGGTTCTCCAGCCTTCAGAAGTGCCCCAGCCATTTCCTCCGAGGCCCCTGTTAGTCTGTGTGATGGGCTTTCTCCCACCCAGGCTGCAGCCCCCCACGGGGGTGAATATTCTCTAGTCTTCGTTTTGTTTTATTTTTTGGTATTTCTACTCAAACCAGTATAGTGTTTTGGCCACAGTTAAGTACTGAGTGACTAAAGATGGAGGTCGGAAGAAGTAGATGATTTATTCCCACAAAAGCAGTCTTGAGACAGGAACTGGGCAGGGGGAGTGTGGATCTGGAGTCCAGTCACCCTGTGCTGAGACATCGCCCTGTCTCTGGGCAGCGTAGCCTGGCAGGGCGGGTGACCTCGCCCCTCCGGCTGAGGGAGGTCACTCCTAACCCGCTGGGCTCTTTAGCAGATCCAGCGAGAGTGTGCAGTGGGCATGCCAGCCACTGCCTGGACTTGGGCAGCTTCCCCGGGCTCGTGGCTGTCATCGTCGGAAGTGTGGCCTTGGGTGGGCCTGGTCCACTGCCCACTGGGCGCGCGTGTGTGGTGCCTCAGAGCTGTTAGAGTTGCCGCCAGTCGTGACGCTGGCCCCGTGGTCTGGGGACCTGTGGCCAGGTGGACGTCACCTACACATTTCATGTCTTTTTTTTAATATATGTTTTTGAAAATATTTAACTCTTTAATTGTTATGAAATTTATTTTTTGTACAGGGTTTGAAGTAAGTGTTGTAATTTTGTTCTCAAAACTGAATGAACAACTGATTGACCCGATACCATTTATTGATCAACGCGTTTCTCCCCACCCATGTGACACGCTCCTTAGTTTGTAGCCTTTGTTGCTCCGCGTGTCTCTCAGGGCCAACCCGCGCTGCCCTGGCCCTGCAGCCTTCCCGCTGCTGCCCTCCCCTCACCGTTCTCTCAGAACAGTTTTGGCTGGTGTCGTGCATTCTGTCCTTCATACAGTTTTGGCCTCTGTGGCCGGGAGGGAGAACGAAGCGTTCTTTAGAGCCACGCATAGAATCGGTCGGTGCTGTAGCTGCAGTGAAGCCGAGGCCCCCGGACGGCTCAGCTCCGCCGATCTGTCTGGACTCCCTGGCCCAGCCGCAGACTCGTAGGCCTCTCCGTGCTCTGCCAGCGCACCCTCTTTAATCCCGTCGCAAGACGTCTCCCTGTCTCACAGATGAGCAAACTGAGGCACAGCAGGGTTAAGTCAGTTGTCCAGGGCCACTCAGAGGTGGTGCTGCTCCCCTGGCCTGAGCAGTGTGACTCAGGAAGCTGCACTCGCTGCCACCGTGCAGAGCTCAGTTGGTCAGGTGACTGCCGCGTGACTTGCTTGACACGGCGCTCACTGCCATGAAGGAAGCCAGATGTCAGCGTGGCACTAAAGTACCGCGTGTGGCCTTTTTCTCTGAATTAGAATACAGCTGTAAGAATGTGTAACGATTCTGTTCCTAAATGTAAATTAATTATTAGATTGAAACAGGCAAAAAAAATTATCTTGTCATGTGTCACTGTGTGTCTTGTGAAGCGGGTCACGGTAAGCCCTGTGTGGTCACAGCAAGAATTGACGCACTGACTTGGCCTCTGTGGGATAGTTGGGGTGGCACGAGGGCCCCGAGCAGCCCCCACCCAGGACCGTGTCTCCACGGCCGTGTCCCTCACGCCTCTGTTTTCTCCCCTTTCTGTGCTCCAGAGCAGCCATCAGCAGGGACCCTTTCTACGAGATGCTTGCAGCGCGGAAAAAGAAGGTCTCTTCTACGAAAAGACACTGAGCGCAGCCCAGGGCGTCAGCCGAGAGGCCCGTCTCCCGCCCGTCTCCGCCCGTCTCCCGCCTCGCAGACGCGCCGCTGACGGGCGTCCTCTCCGCCGGGCCCCGCCCCAGTTCCTAGAGACTAGCTTCAGCTTTTGCTATTTTTTTTTTAAATGGGAGAAGGGTGGGCAGTTATTACTGGGAAGAGGGGCCTCCTGCCTGTCCAGCATGGGTTCCTGAACCTTCTGTCTCAGCAGAGCAGAGCTGCTGTGGGCAGAGCAGCCTCCTGCCGGTCTCCGCTCAGCGGGTCTGATAGCAGGGCTCGGAGCGGACTGTTTACCTCTTGGTGGTTTCCCCGTGAAGCAGCCTTCACCCCTGCACCGTAAATACATGTATTGATATGTTATTCTATGTTAAGAAAATGGTGGAAAGGAAGAGAAGCCACGTACTATAAAGATCTATTTTTGTTTTTTTTTTTTTTTTTGTAAAAAAAAAAAGAGCATAGCACTGTTCGGGTGCATCTGCCCGTCTGGTTCGGGGAGCTTCACCCTAGAGAGGAGCTCCCTGGGCCGCTGCTGCGGTGTCAGCCTGGGCAGGGCAGACCGCCCCCCTGTGCTCCAGAGCCGGGGGGAGCTCGCTGCCGGGTGCTCGTCTGGGCGAGGGGGTGACAGGGAGGGTGCTGTAGAGGACACAGAGGGTGCAGCAGGCGCAGCGAGATCTCCGGGTGACGCGGTCAGGCTGCGGGCCTGTTGGCCGGGCGCGGCGGCCGCAGCAGGTGCAGGTCGCAGCTCCGGCAGCTGCTGTTCCATCCCAAGTGCCTGCGGGGCGCCGAGGAGAGGAGACGAGTGACTGGATGCTTGCGTTGTTTCTCTCCTTCAGAATCCAAGTTCTTGTTGGGCTTTAAAGTAGAAAGTCAGCATTTTCCTTGAGCTAAATACCTAATAACCAAAACTGTGAGGAAGGTTATCCCGCCAGAGGGTCCGGGATGACCTGACTGTTTCATATTTGGTTTTTCTTCTCTTCCCCAAACTCCAGTCCTCGTTGTAGAGGAAGGAGTAGGTCCTGCCTGAGCCCCTTGGGGTTTCAGCTTTTTCTGCCTCAGCCGGCCCTAACTGGACTACTCTGGAAGCTTTGGGGTGGGTCCCCGCGAGGGGAAGCGGGTCTCTGCTCAGAGGGTGCAGTGGGACAAGAGGGCCAAGGTCAGCCTCTTGGAACCCTTTTCCCCATGGGGCATGTGAGCGAGTGGCCCGCCCGCCCAGGCCAGCACTCTCCTGCCGTTCTCTCAGGGACTCTCCAGGGCGGCTCCTGCCACCCAGCCAGGCCAGCGTGCCGGTCTGGGCAGAGCAGGTGGCTGCCAGCCATCTCCACGACCCTGGGCCGGGCTGGCGCAGAGCGCTGCCGCCAGGAGGCAGGTGAGGAGCCGCGGATCTCCGCAGGGCTGTGTCACCGTGGCTCCTCTGATCTCTTTCGTGTTGGTGAGCATCTCTGGAAATAGCTTCTGCCAGAGCAGTGGTGGGAGCAGTGTGGGGGGACATTCTGGCACCCCCCTCCGTGTAGATCCTACCTGCCATGGCTTCGGGTGCTCTTAGGCCGGAGCTTGTGAAGGTGACAGAAGAGGGTCCAGGCTGAAAACCGGAACTTTCTGGGTGGGAGAACCAGGGCAGTGCCCGCTGAATCCTGGGTGGCGTCAGGGTTGGTGCCAAGCCTGTCTGGGTGGCCCGATCCCTGGCACTGGTTCTCACAAATGCTTGTAGACAGAACGGCCCCTGGATCAGTATTAGTCTATTTATCAGAGGTGTAAATAATCCATGTATAGTTTTTCTCCTTTTAGATTATTTTGTATTTGTTTAAAAAAAGTTTTGTCAAAATATAAAATATAAAGAAATGACTGAAAGTTGTTGACAGGGTTTTTAAAAAATTATAATTATTCCAATTGTTTTTGTTTGTTTTTGCCTTGTACACTAGCGCCAAGGAACCGCAGCAAATAAACTCCAAGTCTGCCCAAGCCGTCTGTGTTGCCCGTGGCGTCTCTCGCGTCGGGTGGGCCTGTGAGCAGGAGGGTGTGTTTGTCAGCCGGGGGTGTCACTGTCACTGCTGTCTCGAGCACGGTGGTCATGCACACTGGAAGTGGGGGAGAGGGTCTGTCTGCTGTTACGGAGAGCTCCACAAGAAAAGAATTAGCTTCATCTTTGCCTCCCTTTTTTGAAGAAGAAACAGATGTGAAACACCTAACTTGAAAGTCAAGAAATGTGCCTTCAGTCAACATAGATAGCACATTTTTAGTTTGGTTTCAGTTTCCAGGTGTGCCCAGGTGCTGCGTCACAGCAGGGTGGAACTCGGAGCAGGAGAAGCGCTCAGTGGAGCGTCACAGAACACACGGAGAAGCCCGTCGGAGCCGCCTGCTGCAGTCCCCTGTCCAGCTCGTCTGCATCTTCTCCAGCAGCAGCAGGGATTTCTCATCTTGGCGCCTTGCTTCAAGCCCCCGGCCTACCCCAGGCAACCCCTGCACGTTACTGAGAAGAGACCGCTAGAAGTGAGAGCAGCGTCCCTCCCTCCAAGTGCCAGCCTTACCTGGTTTCCTTGTTTCTGTTGTTCCCTCCCATGTCTGGAGGAAGTGACCTCCCTTCTACCTGCCTCCCTTGTATCTTTCTCCATCAGTTATTCCCTCTCGTGCGTAATCTCCTTCCCCACTGATTTCTTTCCCTCCAACCACAAAAATGCCCAAGTCTCATTTAAAAAACTCCCTAAGCTCAGGGACAAGACAACAATGTCCACTTTGCCACTTCTCTTCAGTACTGGAGGTTCTAGTTAGGACATTAGGCAAGAAGGAGAAATAAAAGGCATCTGGATAGGAAAGGAAGAAGTAAGAATTATATTTGTTTTCAGGTGACATGACCTTGTACATAGACAATCCTAAGGAATCTACAAAAACACCTATTAGAGCTAATAAATGGATTCAAGGTTGCAGGATGCAGGATCAATGCATAAAAATCAGTTGTTTCTGATAGACTATCAATGAACAATCCAAAAAAATTTAAAAACTTATTCCTAAGTATTATTTTTTATGCTATTATAAGTGGAATTGTTTATTCTTAAAGGGTAAGACTTGTCTGCTGAGAACTACAAAACGTCATCATAAGAAATTAAAAAGACCGAAATAAATGTAAAGATCGCACGTGGGTGGATGGAAGATTTAATACTGGTGAGATGACGGTGCTCCCCACATTGGTCCACAGATTCAGTGCAGTCCCCACCAAACCCCCAGCTGGCTTTTTTGCTGTAGTGGAAAAGCCCATCCTAAAATTCACATGGAAATGCAAGGGACCGAGAATAGCCAGAACAATCTTGAAAAAGAACAAATCTGGAGGACTCACACTTCCCGATTTCCAGACTTACTGTGATCACTCAAGACTGTGCAGAACTGGTGTATGCACAGACTCATGGGCCAGTGGAGTCGAGTCCAGAGTCCAGGAAGTAACTCAGCTTTGTGGGCAATTGATCTTAGACGAGAGCTCAGAGACAGTTCAGTGTGGGAAAGAATAGTCTTTTCAACGAAGGGTAGTGAGACAACCGAATGTCTGCACGCACAGGAGTGAACTTGGACTCCTACCTTACACCATCTGTTACACAAAAATTAACTCACAATGGATCAAAGACCTAAATACAAGGGTTACAACAATAAATCACAGATTAGGCAGCAGTTTTTGAGGTGTGACACCATAACCACCAGCAACACCCACCTCCAGAAGGATAAATTGGACTTCAAGATTCAAAACTTTCATGCCTTAAGGATGCTGCTATAGTTTGGATGTTTGTCCCCTCCAAAACTCATCTTGAAACTTAATTGCCGTTGCAGCAGTGTTAAGAGGCGGCACCTGCCCGATTGTCCTCTCTCTGGCCCTCCCTTTGCCCTCCTGTCGTGTCATGACGCAGCAAGATGCCAGCACCTTGAGACCGGACTTCCTGCCTCCAGGCCTGCAGGCCATGATCTGGGTTCTTTGTCCATCGCCCAGTCTGGGGGGTTCTGCTACGGCAGCACAAAACAGACGAGAACAAGATTGGCACTGAGAAGTGGGTCTGTTGCTATGACAAGTGTCTGGAAACGTGGATGTGCCTGTGGCAATGGCAGTGGGTGGAGGCTGGAAGAATTGGAGGGCCAGGCCAGGAAACACCTGCATCGCCGTGAACGGAGCGGGAGGGGTAATTCTGGTGGGGGCTCGGAAGTGGAGAAGAGCTGCAGGGGAGCCTGGAGCACCTTAGAGACGGCTGAAGTGATGATGTAAAGATGGAATTTATAATTAAAAGGGAAGCAGAACTAAGAGTTGGGAGTGTTTGTTACTGGGGTCTGTGCCAACTATGAGCTTCTGAGGGTTGTCGAAATAGGGATGGGAAAGGCCACTTTGATGAGGTCTCAGGCAGAAATGAGGAACAAAGTATTGGAAACTGGAGGAAAAGCCGTCCTTGTTACTGAAAGAAACCAGAACATGTCACCCCAAAATAAGCCTCACTGGCATAAAAACTATTTTTGAGCTAAAGGCAATTAAGCAGCAGCAAGCAGAGGAGAAGCTCTCCCTATCCTCTGCGTGTTTGCCTGACGACAGTATCAACTCTCCTTCCCTAGAGACGACTCAGCCCAGCGATGACACCAGAAGAATCTGCAAACCAGCCACTCCATCAGCTTCCTCCTGTGGATTTACTTGTGTTGATATTTACTGCAAACTCACTGTTGTTTGTAGCAGATGCTGCAGGAGCCCGAGTGCCAAGCCTTTCACTGAGATTTCTCCCGCGTGCTGCACTGCACACATTAATAAACTTGGCTGCCTTTCTCTTGTTGATCTGTCTTTTTGGTACCGGGGTCCGTCCCAGCTATGAACTTATGAGGGTTGAGGAGAAATTATGTTTCCTCCATGACATTATAAAGGGGCAAAGAGCGTGCTGAACTATGTCCATGCCCAAGCAGACCTGAGAATGATGAACTAGGACGTCTGGCAGAAGAAGCAGCTAAGCAGCAAAGCATGCAGGGTGCTGCGTGGCTGCTTTTAACTACATATAGTAAAATGAGAGGAGAGAGAAATGATTTAAAGATGGAATTTGTAATTGAAAAGGAAGCGGAACATGAGAGTTGGAAAATTCACAGCCTAGCCACACAGTGAAGAACGCACGTGAGGATGTGGCCCCAGCCCGCTGCTGAGGGGGTCAGCACAGCTGGAAGGGAGCCAGGTGCTAGGCATCAGGACAATGGGAGAGTGACCCCGAAGGCATTTTGGGGATCTTCCAGGCTGTGCCTCCCACCACAGGCCCAGAGCTCTAGGAGGGCAGAATGGTTTCGGGGATGGGCCAGGACACCCTTCATGGGCTCGCTGCCCAAGGCTGGCGTGGGCCTGTTCGGGAGGGTGCGGTGGTAAGCCTTGGTGACCTCCGAGTGGTGCTAGCTCTGCAGACCTGCAGAGTGCTCGAGCTGTGGGCACCGCAGCCTCCACCTGGATTTCAGTGGACGCCTCAGAGAGCCCTGGGGCCAGGCTGAGGATTGCCACGGCAGAGTCACTGCAGACTGTCCCCGCCAGGGTCATGCGTAGCAGAGCTGTGGTAGCGGGGCTGCCCCAGACCCTAGCACTGTAGAACCACCAGCCGGTAGCCCCAACCTGTGATGGCTGCCGCGTGGGCTGGCCGTCAGGGCAGGGCTGCCCAAGGCTTTGGGGCCCAGCCCCTGCCCCAGTGTGCCCAGAAGGCAGGATGTGGAGTCAGGGATTATTCTGGAGTCTTAAGATTTAATGTTGTCTGCTCTGCTGGTTTTTGGACTTACTGGGGACCAGTTACCCCTTTCTTCTTGCCTATTTTTCCCTTTTGGAATGGGAAGCCCCTCCCCCATTGTGTTTTGTAAGCACATAACTGGCTTAATTTTGCAGGCTCACAGCTGGAGAGAATTCGCAGTACGGTTTCAGCGTCAGTGCTCTCAACCAAGAGGACACGTGGCCACGTCTGGAGACAGTTCTTGTTACAACTGCACAGCAGGGAGCGTCCCTACTGGGGCCTGGGGGTAGAGGCCGGGGTGTTGCGCAACACCCTGAGGTGCACAGGTCACCACACAACAAAGAATCGTCCTGCCAAAAATGTCAGTAGTGCCAAGGTTGGAAAACCCTGGCATGGATGTTTTGCAAATATTTCATTATATTAATATATGTGCATAATTATTTGATGTTTTAAAAATGTTAGGGTAAATGGTATTGTGTATTGTCAGCATAAAGAAATAGCACCCATTTTGTATGCTGACCTCGTGTCCGGGGCAGCTGCTGAATTTACCGATTAGTTCTTGTAGCTCTTTGGCAGATTCCTAAAAATCTCCTAGGTACACAATCAGATCACCTGTGAGTAAAGACAGTTTTATTTTTTCTTTCCTATATGGAACCTTTTATAAAAATGGTTTTAGCGAAATACAATTCACATATCATATAAACCGCCCACTTAAAGTATACAAGTCAGTGGTTTTTAGCATATTCACAGGGCCAAGTAGCCATCACCACAGTCGAGTTTGAAACATTTTCATCACTCCCCTGAGAAAACCCAGGACCAGGAGCAGTTCCTCCCACTTACCCGCCCTGTCTCCCCAGCCCCGAGCATTGCTGATCTAAGACTCACCTAGTCCGGACACCTCGTATCCATGGAACCACACGGCACGTGGTCTTTTGTGGCTGTTTTTCAGGTTCATCTGTGTTGGAGCAGGTGTCAGTACTTTGTTCCTTTCTATGACTGGATAATATTCCATTGTGTGCACAGACCACATTTTATTTATTCATTCGTCCATTAAGGGGCAGTTGGGTTTTTCCACTTTTTGGTTATGTGTTATGCTGCTATGAACATTTGATTTGTGTGTGTTTTCATTTTTCCTTGGTATATACCAAAGAGTGGAATTGCGGTTTCTTATGGTAGCTCTACCTTCAACTTTTTGAGGAACTACCAAATTGTTTTCAAAAGCAACCTGCACCATTTTACATTCCCTCCAGCATTGTATGAGTCCGATTTCTTCACCTCATCAATACTTGTTATTGTCTGTCTTTTTTATTGTAGCCACTGGATGCATTTGCGTTATCTTTCTTGTCTTACTCATTAATACCAGCACGGTGGTAGACAGAGGGGTGAGCGGACACCCCTGCCTTTTTCCTTGTCTTAGGAGGAAGCTGCCTGGAAAACCTAAAAAATACTGGCACTCTGACCCGCCTGCTCACTGGCCTGGGCCGGGCTTGGGCAGCAGCTTACTTTGGACTCTGCCCTTTGGTGCTGAGGGGCAGCCACGGCTGGGGACTCTGCATTTAGCTGTGTCCCTCGCACCCCCACCACTCAGGGGTTGCCCCCTTTTTAAAAATTGTGATACAGTACATAACATGGAGTTTCCCATCTTAACCATGTGAAAGGGTACGGTTCGGTAGTATCTAGTACACTCACTACCTGCACACCCATCCCCACAGTCAGGTGCCAGAACTTTTCCATCAGCCCAAAGGAATCGCATTCAGCATCCCCCCAGCCCTGCCTTCCCAGAGGCCCTGGCGACCACCCACCTGCTTCCCGTCTTCATGGATTTACCTACTGGGGACATTTCATACACACTCATCCCTCAGACCCCCAAGGATACCAAATCCACAGGTGCTCAAATCCCTGATATAAAAGGTGTTGTATTTGCCTATGACCTACGCACATCCTCTTGTATACATTAATCACCTCTAGGTTACTCATAATACCTAATACAGCATAAATGCTATGCAAATAGTTATACTGTATTGCGGTTTTACTTGTATTATGTTTTATTGTTGCATTATTATTTCACATTGTTTTTCTTTTCTAAGAAGCCTTCAGGGAGGGAGGCCAGACTGCACGGAAACTGCCCGGGGTAATTCCTTCCCAGGTCCAGGCTGGGCCACCTGAGCAATGGTTGCCAAGTCGTGCGGATGGCCCCGGGGCGCAGGCTCCTGTCTGCCGGTGGGCTGTGCCTTGCTGTACCTGCTTCCTGGCCCGGAGAATGCGCTCCCCACTGCAGAAGCCGGGGGTATGCAGAGACAGCCCTGTCCCAGTGGAGTGACGTCCTTGGGGTAGACTTGGAGTCAGGGTGAGTCAAACAAACCACAGGCAGGAAACTTCATTTCCAGACCTCATTCACATGCTTGTTCCCTGACTCACACATGCAAAGCACATTTAAATTTGCAAACAAAACAGAGAAGGCCGTCCAGCCAGAGGCCCTGACCCCGGGGCCATGTAGCCCCTCTTCCCTTCCCCTGAAGTCCAGAGTTGAGCTCTTGCTCCAAACAGGACCAAGGTCAACAGAAAGCAGGCAGGGAGAGAACTCTGCTGTGTGAGTGGGAAAGGCCCAAGGTCTTGCGGCGTTTCGCCCTTGTTTTGACTCAGATATTCCTTAGAGCACTTGATTTTCTGGAGATAACTTTTCTTCCAGTATGAGGTATTATAAACTGAGTTGTTGAAGAAGAGTTTATTCTGTAACACAGTTTAGTTCCTTTTTTAATTATTCCAAAGTAAAGGGGTCTTTGTTCTTTTAAGAAATATTTGATATTTCTGGGCCTTTGGTAGAAGTTGAGCTATAGTATTGGCAGCCCTGGGAGGGGCCCCTGAACTCTTAAAGCCCAGCCTGTCCTTGAATCCCGCACCCCAAAGGCGCCGTGTGCGGAGGGAGCGGTGGAAGGAGCAGCCGGCGGAGGAGGAGCCCGTGGGAGCTGCGCGCCGCCTCTTTCCCGCAGCCACGGGAGGAACAGGCCGCACACCTGGGACTCAGACCGCAGGGCGCGTCCAGCCCTGTCCCTTAGGGAGCAGTCACCGTGAAGGAGCCCAGCTGCAAGAGCTCAGGGCGGCAGATGCTCTAAATTCTGAGAGTCCCTCAGAACCGCTCTGGTGTGTGCCTGGCCAGAAAGCATTTGTCTCTGAGTCAAAGCTGCCCAGATTTCTCATTTGTTTTGTCAGCGACTGACGCGCTAAAGGGACCCAGGGCAGCAAAGCTCGGTGCTCGCGGCTCGACCGGGGGTTCCCCGACCTGCCCACACTTAGAACCAAACCGGAGCTTTGCAAACCTGCACACCTGGCCTGACCCTCCGGCACCATTAATCCTGGAAGCTCCAGGTGATTCTGCCCGTGGCCAAGCGGAGAATCTCAGCTGTAAGTCACACCTGCTCCTCAGGTAACCCGTGGGCTTGTGGACGGCAACTCAGGCCTCACGTGTGACAGCCGTAGAGAAAGGGATTCAGGGGCCCTCCAGGGGAAACTGGCTGCTTCATGTGCGTGTACTTAAAACAGAGGCCACAGTTTTACTGGAGTAGCTCTCGAACTTCACAGGGCGAGCTAACAGCGGGCCTGCCGCACCGCACCAGGGTTTCCTGCTCCCGTAGCAAGGGCCCCGGGCTCTGTATCTCTGAAGCCACCGCCGCTGGTCCAGGAGGGACCCCACTCTGTGAACTGCTGCCCAAGGAGTGGGGGAATAAAATAATGAAAATCATGGAAAGTTTATCTTATATTTAATGAAAACGCAGGCTGCAGGTGCCACCAGTTCTTAGGACAAACCAAGCATGTGTGTGACCACGGTGAGAGGACGGGCAGGAGGGGCAGCCTGGCCACGCCCCACGTCCTTTGGGCCCAGATGGACCTGAACACGCCCACAGGGACAGCAGGAGGGACCACATGTCTCCCCCGGGGCCCAGTGAGAAGCGGGAGGACCCTGCTGATGGCTGAGGACACAGATGCCAGCCCCCCGGGACCAAACCACACCCTGGGGGAAGGACACCCCTGCCTGGAGCCCTGAGGATCCATCTTCCTGCTCCCCCAAACTCAGAGCCCCCTCTTTGGGCTGAAGCCTCCACCAAAGTGGAGACAGGCTCCCCTGCGTCCTCTCTGTGGCGAGGCCTTGTCCTTGGGCTGTGTCCTCGGCCTGCCCCTGCCAGTCTTGGCAAGAATCCTGCTAAGTCACCCCCGCCTTGACATCAGGTCAAGTCACGTGGCCCCCTCCTGCCATCCCTGTCCGCGTGCTTGGTCTGCCTCCAGCGAGACCCCCCGCCCCGACTCCTCAGCTGTGAGGCCCCAGCTGGCGTGGGCCACGTTTGGGTCGGAGTGAGTAAAACCTGTCTTCATTGCCTTTAACTAGCGCCAGCCGCCTCCCGGGACACACGCTCCTTCTGGTGCGCGTGGAGGTGAAATCCACACGCCGACGCGCCGTTTCCCAGCCCGGGCGGCCTGGAATCCACGCGTTTCTGTGCTTTGCCTGCAGAGACTCCAAACAGAAAAGGTCCCCAGGCCTTCGCGGCACCTACGCCTCCGCTCACCTGAGCTTTGGAAACCTGCTGGCAGGAGACGGCTCTGGCCACCCTGCCCATCCTGCAGGGCAGGGGCCTCTGTGGGCCAGCCTGGCTGCCCGGGGCTCAGCCCTCCCTGTGCACTGGTGCCACGGGCGAGGACACGCCTGGGCAGGAAGATGAAGGCCACCCTCTGCCGGGAACTCAGCAGGAGGACAGAGGGAGGGAGCCAGGGGTCCCTGCTCCTGCTGTCTGCAAGATCTCTGGTAGAGGAACGCCATCCTGCAGTTTTATCTAATGGTGGGTGATGTCCCTGTCCGGGATTTGCCTTCCAAGTTCGTTCAGCTGTGAGGAAGCAAGTCCAGGATGAGCTCGTTCAGCCACCCCTGCCCCCACCCCCATGTGGGCTGTGACCGTCAGAAGCCAAAAAAAGGAGCGAAGGGTGTCTACGTGTCCTCGGCTGGTGGCCCTGGCGGGGAGGACTGAAGCCAGCCACCCACGACTCTGCTCTGAATCCGTTTCCCAGCTGGGGAGATGAACGCAAGCCCAGCTCTCTACCTGCAGGGCCACCTTTCCTGAACGGTCTCATCGTTGAAACCCCAGGGGGGTTCCGACTAAGTCCCGTTCGTGACGCACAAAGATCCAAGTATTGAGACAACGAGGAAGAAGAGAAGTTTTAATACGACAAATGTCTTGTCGGGAGAACGGGAGAAGCTGCCTCAAAAGTAGATCATGGGCTTTTAAAGGAGGGTCCAGGTGCCTTGGGGCAGGTCGGGTGGGGTAAGGAACGGGGCCGGTGCACTGGGGCAGGTCCCAGGGACGGCGAGTCCCGGCTCAGGACGTCTGCCCAGGGGCCTTCAGAACCGCAGCTCCTGTGTCTTGCAGGAAATCCACCGTTTCCGGGAAACAACTCAAAAGGGCAAGTATAAAAGTTAAGGGAGAGGGTATATGGCGGTCGTTGAAATTTGTTCAGTGGGGGCAGGTGGCAGCCTGAGGTTTCCTCTGTGGCGATGTGTCCGGTGTGTCCCTACTGAAGGCGAGCTGTGCTCCTAGGAAATGTGGGTCCTTCTTAGGACCTTGGTGTGACGTGAGGGCAACTGGGAAGTGACTTTCTCCATGTCCCTCATGAGTGTCTCCTCCAACGCTGGGCAGGGCCCGGTGCTGTGGTTTGCGGGCCAAGGGGCACCTCTCCAACCCCCTTCACTAGACGTTCAGTCCTCGGTGTCCCGGGCTCTTCCCTGGTGAAAGCTGGGCCAGCTGACACCTTGGCCTAGCGCTTCTCAAAGTGTTCCTCAGAGCAGTGACCAGACTCCAGGAGAGAAGGGTTCCGGGCCAAGGGAGTTTGGGAAAATGCCGGTGAGCTGGTCAGACCCCTTCCCTGCAGGGCTGCCCAGAGCCTTTGTCCTTTCGGTGGTATTTCAAAGGCCTGCTGTGGCCAGGCTCAGAGCCGGGTTCTGCGGTGACAGTGCCCATGAGAAGGGACGGGCCCTAGGAGTGAGGGGAGGCAGACATACCCAGGATCAACTACGTGACTCAGCACAGCTGCACAGGCACTTGATGGGGGATAGCCGGCACCTGCAGGGAGATGCTCGCCTCGGAACGAGAGGCAGGTGGGGCCCTAAGGGTGAGTCGGAGTTGGCAGGTGTGTGTGGAAGATTCTAGGCCAGGCGGGAAGAGCCGACAGTCAGCAGGTGTCTTAGAGGAGCTGACCGAGGCCAGGGGTGGGCCTGGGACAGAGGGTGCCAGGCGGGGCCAAGTCTTACGGGGCCATGGAGGTGTTTGCATTTTACCCTAAGAGCGACAGGGGGCCGTCGGTGGGTTATAAGCAGGGCATTGACATCTCCCCGCAGGTGGGGAGAGAGGGTGTCTCCAGGCTCGGGCGGGGCCCGGTGCCATCCAGGGGGCTCGAGAAGTGCAGAGCCTGCCCCTGGTTCGAGCTCAGAAAATGGCAGCCGTGACTCTTAGGCCAACGTGGGCACTTGCCAGCCAGCTCTGGGACTGGAAATGCCCTGTGACCCCGTGACCGCATGGCCAGGGGAAAACTCGTCCCCAGATGCGTGGCGGAGGAGGCCACCCATCTCCAGAGGGGCCTGTGTGACTGGTTCAAGTGGCAGACGGAGCTGGGGCTTGGGGGCTCTCCTGAGTCCTGCCCAAGAGCCCCCGTGTCTGGGAGCTCTGGGGTGATACGCCGTGCAGCACGGGAAGTGGCAGTTGAGTGGGACTGACCTTGCTCCCGAGCATTCGGGCAGGGCAGGAGCTGACTCTGCGGAGGACGCGCCCTGGAGAGGGCAGAAAGCCTCTTCTCGTCCCCCTCCCCGCAGCGCCTGGGGCAGCTCTGCCTCCGTCCCACGTCCCTCTGGGCCTGGACAGTGGTGTCTCTCCAGCTCACTGTTCGGCTTCGTGAATAACGCTACTGCGAACCCTTGCTCGTGTTTTCGTTTGTCCTTGGTACGTACCTAGGGGTGGAATTGCTAGTCACATGGAAGCTCCGTGTGTCACCTTGAAGGAACCGCCAAACTGTCTCCCAAAGTCGCTGCAGCATTTGCAATCATACCACCATGGACAAGCGTTCTGATTTCTCTATGTCCTTGCTAACACTTGTTACGTTCTGTCTATTTTAGCCATTCTGGTGGGGATGAAGTCAGGGGAAGTGTTGTGGTACAATATACATAACATAAAAGGTACCATTTTAGCCATTTTTAAGTGTACAATTCAGTGGCAGTAAGTATATTCACCTTGTTGAGCAGCCATCACCATCCCAGAACACCTTTCATCTTGCAAACTCCAACCCTGCACCCATCAAACACTAATTCCCGTTCCCCGTCCAGCCCCGGCATCCTCCGTTACAGTTTCGTCTCTGGGGATTTCACTGCTCTACTACCTCTTGTAAGCTCATCGCAGTTCTGATTTGCATTTTCCTAATGGCTAATGACACTGACTTTTCGGGTGCTTATTGCTCATGTGTATAGCTTTCTTGAAGGAATGTCTGCATCCTTTACCCATGTTTAAATTAAGTTTTTATTATTATGAGTTTTATTATTACATTATGATAAACTCTTTATCAGAGAGATGATTTGTAAATATTTTCTTCTATGGGGAGTCCTTGCACTATTTTACAGTGCCCTTTGAAGCACAAAAGTTTTTTTTTTTTTTTGGTGAGACAGGATCTCACTCTGTCACCCAGGTTGGAATACAGTAGCCCAGTCACAGTTCACTGCAGCCTTGAACTCCTGGGCTCAAGCCATCCTCCCACTTCAGCCTCCCTAGTAGCTGGAACTACAGGCCAACGTCACTACACACAGCTAATTTTTTAAATTTTTTGTAGAGACAGGGTTTCCCTACGTTGCCCAGGCTGGTCTTGAACTCCTGGCCTCAAACAATCCTCCTGTCTCGACCTCCCAAAGTGCTGGGACTACAGGTGTGAGCTGCTGTGCTTGGCCAAAAGTTTTTAATTTTGATGAAATTTAATTTAGATATTTTTTCTTTGGTCACTTATGCTTTTGGTGTCATATGGAAGAAACCATTGCCTCACCTAAGGTCACGAAGATCTACTCCTGTGTTTTCTTCTAAGAGTTGTATAGTTTTAGCTCTTACGTTTTGTTAATCCGTTTTGAGTTCATTTTTGTAGACGGTATGAGGTGAGGGTCCAAGTTGGCTCCTCTGGGTGCGGGTGTTCAGTTGTCCCAATACCATTTGCTGAAAAGGCTATTCTTTCCACACTGAAGTGTCTTGACACCCCTTGTCTAAAATCAATAGCCCATAAATGCATGTCTGTCTTGTTGATCTATGTGTCCGTCCTCGTCCTGGTGGCACTTGGTCTTGTTGACTGTAACTTTGTAGCAAGTCTGAAATCAGGAAGTGTGAGTCCTCCAACTTTGCTCTTCTCCAAGACTGTTTCGGTGACTCTCGGTCCCTGGCATTTCCATGTGAATTTTAGGATGGGCTTTTCCATTTCTGCAAAAAAGCCAGCTGAGATTTTGATAGGGATTGTGTTGAATCCGTAGATCAATCATGAGAATCGTCATGTTAACGGTGTTAGGTCTTCTAACCTATGAGCACAGCATGGCTATCTGTTAATTTGGGTCGTCTTTTATTTCTTTCAATGATGTTTTTGAAGTTCTCAGTGTATGAGTCTTGTACTTTTTTTTTTTTTTGCACTTTTATAAAAATTTATTCCTAAGTATTCTTTTTGTTGTTGTTATAAATGAAATTGTTTTGATACTGTAACAGTAATTGTTTTCTAAATTTCATCAGGTTGTTCATTGCTAGTATGTAGAAATATAATTAATTTTTGTATATGAATCTTGTATACTGCAAACTCACTGACCTCTTTTAGCTCTACCAGTTATTTTATGGAAATTTTTTAGGCTTTTCTGCATACAAGATCACATCATTGTGAATAGAGATAGTTTTACCTCTTCCTTTCCAGTTTCACTGCCTCTTCTTTTTCCTGCCTCATTTCCGTGGCTAAAGACTTCAGCACTGCCACGAAGGGTAGAAGCAGCTGGCGTGGACGTGCTGTCTTGCTCTGACCTTGGGAGGGCCGAGTAGTGGGGCTGTGTCTCGGGAAACGAAAACCCTCCCCTTTTCTCTGCGTTGCTGCAACACCGGCTTCCAGAAGACAGAGGAGAAATTCTGAGAGAGGCAGAAAGCGGGTGATCCCGGGGGAAAGCTCGGAGATGGAAGAAGAAAAAGAAAATGGTGGACATGGGGGAAATCTAGTGAATATTCACTTAACTACCAACTACTTAACCATAACAATAACTTACTAATAACAGTAAGGTTGTAGGACTAAAATTCATGGCAACAGTGGCATGTAACTTGGGAAAGAAGTAAATAGGTCACAGTACCCAGGAAGAAGAGAAGCAACAGGTTACTGCAGCAAGCGGGTGTGCCTTAATCTCCACGTACCTCTGAGAGAAACGGGGGACTGTGTCTAGGGGTGAGGGGAACCTTTCCTTTCCCCTGAAAGTTCGCTGAAAGAGCAACTCACAATAAAGGTAGATTAGTAAGAGGAAGAGGTTTATTTTCCGTGTGCACAGGGAGAATCACAGAGTGATTACCCAGTATCCCAGTGAGGCCCGGAAATTTTTATCTCCCCCTTTTGGAGCTGGGAATGCGGGGTACAGGTAATTCTGTTTAGGTGCAGTAAATGGTCAGTGGGGAGGGTGCAGGGACGGGGGAAAGATTGACTTGTAAATGATTCTCTTTGCAAATTAACTAACCTGAGACAGGTGCTATATTTAAAGTGCGTTGGGCCAGGTGTGGTTGCGTTCTCCATCTTCTTTCCTGCAATATGGGAGACAGCGGGGAAGGGGAGGGGTTGTTCTTTCCACAGGTCCGTCTGGTTTGTGCAGACAGAGGGGGAGGCCCTGCCAAGGCCTGTTGATCTCTTGGGACCTTTAATTCAAAACACTCTTCATACCAAGGAGTCCTATTTTGGGGTAAAAGTTCCTGAGCTGCTTCAGTGCAATAGCCAAACTAACCACAGCACGGGGGCATGAAATAATAAAAATTACTTAATTCAGAAGACGGTAGGAACAGAAAGGAAAGGGAACATTGAGTGGGCAAGACAAATAGGAAGCAATTAATAAGACAATAGATTTAAATCCAGCATATTAGTAGTTACAGAAATGGAAGTGGACTAAATGTTCCAGTTAAAAGGCAAAGAGTATTCAATTGAGATTAAATTATCTTAAACTAATGTTACTGAAAACTTGGCGCTTGTCCACGAGGCCGAATCGGAAGAATGAGGACGAGTGTTTGGGGGATGAGGAGAGATTTTACTTTGCTGGTAAAGGAGGAAAAATGGTAGAACTTCTCATCTCAAAATCCAAATTTCCTGGCCGGGCACAATGGCTCACGCCTGTAATCCTACCCCTCTGGGGGGCCGAGGTGGGTGGATCGCTCGAGGTCAGGAGTTCGAGACCAGCGTGAGCGAGACCCAGTCTCTACTAAAAATAGAAAAAAATTATCTGGACAACTAAAAATATATATACAAAAAATTAGCCGGGCATGGTGGCGCATGCCTGTAGTCCCAGCTACGCGGGAGGCTGAGGCAGTAGGATCGCTTAAGCCCAGGAGTTTGAGGTTGCTGTGAGCTAGGCTGATGCCACGGCACTCACTCTAGCCCGGGCAACAAAGTGAGACTCTGTCTCAAAAAAAAAAAAAAATCCAAATTTCCTGAGCATGAGCAGAGATACAGAGCTTTTACAGGGAGGTTCTCAGCTTTAGGCAATTACAGTGTTAACTATTCTAACCATCCCATCTCCACCAAAGCCCAGCCTCTGGACTCCACCAGCCGCCCACCTGCTGGCTGGTGGCACCAGATGGGAAGAGAACAAGAGGCCCGGCCCCTGCTCCTCCCCCCATGGCCTGAGGCAGGGGTGCAGGCTTCAGTCCTCAAAGACTGGGGGAAGCTTCAGAAAGACAGAAAACATTCTTGCCACTTTCTTTTTCTTACTTTTCAGGCCATTCCCTGTTACACTAAGAGCCTATCACTGTGGGAGCCCATGGGTTGGCTACTCATTTGCACACTGGTTAGTGGGGTCCCAAGGAGAAGGTTCTGGAAGCCCCAGGTGCCCTGAGGAGACTTCCAGAAGTTCTGTGACAGTTGGAGTCCCTCGAGGGAAGGGAGCCATTTCCTTTCCTGGCGTGGGAGAGGCTGCCCGTGTGTTCTGTGTTTTCGGCTGGAGTAGCCAGTCGCTGTAAGCTGGTGAGCAGCCTTTAACCATTTAGGGGGGCGGAGGACAGAGGGGGGGACCCAGGCCTGGTGGGCAGCAGCCCCACCGATCACCCCCAAAGTGGCTCTGCTCCTCGCTGGGAGCCAATCGGTGTCGGGGTGGAAAGCCAAGTGGTGCCCACGGTGAGATGGAGAAAGATTTCTCACTCAGAGATTAAGAAATATCAAAGTAAAAAAGTTCATTTTATCCTCCTTAGAGGAGCGAGATAGAAAGAGGGGAAAGAGCAGGGAGGCCCTTGGTAAATCAAAGAAAGAGACGAGGGCGCCTGCAGCAAGGCCATGTGGCTCTCTTACTTTATGGGGACAAAGAAAAAAGTGACTGTTGTCAGTAGCGGCTGTGGGGTAATTAGCAGGCAGTCCCGAGACGTCAAGTTGTCCTTCTTGTTTCTCTGTCCTGGAGACTTTATCGCTGAGACACAGTCAGGCTCATGCAGGGATGTGATTCTGCCCCTGAGACATGGTTTGGGGCAGGAAACTGAGGCCTGGAGCTGGCCCCCTGCTGTCCGTCCCCAGCTTGTCAGGAAGACCTGGAGGCTGTATCGTGTTCTCACGGTCAGGGCTGGGCTTCTCCCAGCGGGCCTTAAGTGGCTCGTGAGGGGTCTGCAGCTTGAGCCCTAGGTGGGGGCTGGGGGACAGAGTGGGGCAAAAGTAGGGGTACACCCTGGCTGGGGTTAAGACAGGGAGAGCGTGTTGGACCTCACGTCCCGCACTGTGGGCTGCTTCCTTCCCTCTGGGCTTTGATGTGTTCTGGGGGCCGTATCTCTTCCCACCGCACCCGCTTCACCCACCTAGCCACGGTCGCTTCCTTTTCTCTCTTCTCTCTCGCATCCACTTTGGTGTCTCCCGTCCATGAACTTTGTGGTCACAACTGACGTGACCCCCCACAGCGGGCAGGGCAGGTGCACAGCCGGAGCGCGTGGACGACGCCCTCTGTCTCCTCCCCGCACACAACCCGACCACAGCTAAGAGCTTGGCAGTCGCCACGAGCCCCTTTCTCCTCACGTGGGTGGCAGATTTCACGTGGCTCCCGGGACAGGCGGGGCGCGGAGAAGCCCAGGGTTCGCATCCGTGTCTCTGCTCACTCGACAGACCGCGGCGTAAGGAGGGTCGGGATGACGATCACGGACGTCAGACTCGAATACCTGGAGGCAGTTGCTTCCCTCGTCCTCAAGTTCAAGCCAGACAAGTGGAGCAAACTGATTGGGGCGGAGGAGAACATGGCCTTGTTCACGGAATTCTTCGAAAAGCCGGACGTCTCGGTTCTGGTGCTGACGCTCAACCCCGCCGGCATGATTGTGCCCTGCCTGGGCTTCCCGGAGTCCCTCAAGTCCAAAGGGGTTTACTTCCTCAAGACGGAGCCCAGGGCCATCAGCAAGACCAACTACAAGACGTGCCTGCTCTACGGGGACATAGGCCCCGCGCCCGTGGGCCAGCTGATCGCAGTGGTGGAAGAGGTGCGTGCGTCCAGGCCGGCCGGGCCGGGTCAGGGTCTAGAGCCCAGGGGGAGTCGTCCTTGTTTCTCAGACTCTCAGTGAGTGGCCCGGAGCCCTGCGGCTCGGAGTGAGGTCCCTGGGCCTGCAGTGGCAGCATCACCTGGGAGCCGTTGACAATGCAGGCGCTCAGCCGCACACGCCCTGGCTGCCGGGACAGACCTGCATTCTAACAAGGCCCCAGGTGACGCCAGCGCTCCTGAAGTCTGAGAAACCACGTCCTTCACCTTGTTCCCTCGACGTCCTTAGCACTGCCCTGCAGTTGTCGCCCACGGCCTTGGAAGGTGTGAGCTATCTGAGCACTGACAGAGGGGTTTCCCCAACTTGGGGACTTTGAGTTAAAAAGGGGGAAAACTGGGTGCCATTTTGTGCATCCCTCTGCTGTCCTGCCTCCTCCCCAGTGTCACATCTTGGGGAGTCAGAGTTCTCGAGTCAGAGGTCCTCGTCTGTGGAGTAGCGACCCGGGTCCCCGCCTCGTGCAACAGACGTTTACGTCCTCACAGTCCTGGAGGCTGGCGTCCACGGTGGAGGGGTCGGCTGGGCTGATTTGATTGGTTGTCCCCAAGGCCTTTCTCCTCGGCTCCCTATGACCGCACGCAGTCGTTGTGTGTGTCAGTGTGCGGATCTCCTCTCCTTACAGAGACACAGTCATGTTGGATGAGGGCCCAGCACAGTGACTGCATTTTAATGTAATGATGTCTTTAAAGACCCTGTCTTCAAATGCAGTCGCATTCTGAGGTGCTGGGGCTTGGGCCCGAGCACGTGGCTCTGGGAGGACACAGTCTAAGCTGTCACGGCAGCCACGCAGCAGGGAGTGGGTGCCGTGGCTGCAAGCGTTGGGGTCCCCATTCTTGGAGGTGGCTTTGCCACTACAAAGATCTGGAGCTGGGCTGTCATCGTTCGTCTAAACACCCCGACCGAGCAGAGGGACTGGCTTTCCCAGGACTCCAGACACCGAGGTCCTCGGCTGCAGAGCGGGTAAGGCCGGGCAGAGCTACAGGCGCGTCTCCTTCTAGGTCCTCTACTCTCTGCTAAACCAGAGCGAGAACATGGAAGGCTGGCCCCGCGTGGTGTCAGAAGACATCATGAAGCAGGTGCACAGGCTGAAGAACGAGATGTTTGTGACGGGCGGCAAGATCAAGGGGAAAACCCTGCTGCCCGTCCCCGAGCACCTGGGCAGCCTGGACGGCACGCTGGAGTCCATGGAGAGGTGGGCGCCGGCCGCTTCCCGACTCCGGCTGCGGGGCACGGGGTGTGGGGTCCCGCCCGTCACGCCTGTCACACCCCGCCCGCCCGCCCGTCCGTCCGTCACGCCCCGCCTATCCCGGCTGACAGGCTGTCCTGCTGCAAACCAACTTCGTGCTTCAAAGCTAGCGAAGCACAAAAGGGCAGGGCGGTTCCCAGACGGTGCCGGGTCTCAGGTGGGTGGTACCAGGGCGGGAAAGGGACAGGCACCGCTGCCCCGGGATCCCGGCTCCGGCCCTCGAGGCCCCTCCGCTGATCACGCCTGTGTGCGACCCTGTCACCACACGGCATGTAAAAGGTGTCCCACTGTGGACGTGGCCAGGACACAGGACACTCAGCTTTAAGGTGTGGGTACCGAGGGGCCGTGAGCAGGGTGGAGGGGACTGCCAGCAGGTAGGTGCGTGTCTACATAGAGGCTGCGGTATCCCAGAGGCCCTGGGAAGCCCAAGAGACCCTGAGATGTCCCTTTGCACCTGCCCTGCCACCACTGGCAACTGCCCTTGTACGTGAGACTCTTGAAATGTCCCCTACGCTCACATGTGGGGCGACTGCTCCCGGGGCCCACGTAGGCAAGCCCTCCACCGACAGTCCACTGCGTCCCAGCACCGTGCCCCTGGTGGCCTCTGTGGGAACTGCCCGGAGGAGCCGTCCTGAATGGGGTTCACCCCAGAGTCCTTCCTCTGCCTCTTCCTCGGAGGCACAGCCTCCAGGCACCGGCATCTCTGACCACACCCGTCTCTGCTCAGGGTCTCTTCCCGGCTGGGGGCTTGGGAAGTTCCCCGGCCTCCCTCAGGGCCAGAAGGGGAACGTTAAGGACGTTAAGGACCAAGGACGTTAGCCCAGACCTGGTGCTGCTGCCGGTGGTTTGGGGCCTGTCGGGCGGGGGACGGATTCCCTCCGGCGGGGACAGCGCTGGGTGGAACCCGCGGCCGTGCAGACGTGAGAGCAGCTGCCCCACCGTCGGCTCCGCAGGCTCCCCTCCTCGCTGGACAACTCTCTCCTGCACGCCATCGAGACCATCATCATCGACTGGTCCCACCAGATCCAGGACGTGCTGAGCAAGGACTCGGCCCAGGCCCTGCTGGACGGGCTGCACCCGCTGCCCCGAGTCGAGTTCGAGTTCTGGGACACCCGGCTGATGAACCTCAAGTGCATCCACGAGCAGGTAGGGCCTCTCCCCGCCACGCGCCCAGCTGCAGCCGCACCCCGGGCTCGGGCTCGTGGCACTGCCCACCCGGGAGCCCCGTGTAGACCCCTCAGCCGCGACTGCGCGAGGTCGGGCTGGCCTCGTGTGAGGGTCCACGAGCCCGGCGAAAGGCAGACCTTTTCCCCTCCCAGCTCAACAGACCCAAAGTGAACAAGATAGTCGAGATCCTGGAAAAGGCCAAAAGCTGCTACTGGCCCGCCCTGCAGAACGTGTACACGAACGTCACTGAGGGTGAGCTCGTGTCACCCGCACGCGTACCCGGGAGCTGTCGGTGCCTCCTGGCAGGGGTGGGGGCGGCGGGTAGTTACCTTCCCTGCAAGCGGCTTCCCCAGTCCCCCTCCTCCTGAGAAGGATCCTGTCCCTGGAAGGAGCAGGTCTAGATGCGCGCAGGGCCACACGGCATCTTTTCTGCCCCCGTCCCCCTCGCTCGCGTGCTGACGAGCCCTGTGCTTGCCGCGTGCAGGGCTGAAGGAGGCGGAGGACATCGTGCTCTATCTGAAGCCCCTGCGGGTGCTGTTGGAGGAGATGGAACAGGCCGACTTCACGCTGGTATGTGGGGGAAGCTCACTCTCTGGGGGGGTCTCGTGTTTCGAGAGCGCAGGGGGCTGCGGGCTTTCTGGCTGTCGTCAGCCATGGGCCTTGGGAGTCGCCTCTCCCCTCCCTGGGGGACCCTCTCCTCGGGGCCCCGCGAGAGCCGTTGGGAAGAGGAGGGCTGAGACGTCGTGACGAGGTGCCAGCCTGTCTCTCCCCAGCTCCCCAACTTCATTGCCAAGGTGCTGGGCACCATCGGCTTCATCTGGGCCACCTCGGAGCACTACAACACGCCCTCCAGGGTTATCGTCATCCTGCAGGAGTTCTGCAACCAGATCATCGAGATGGTAGCCCACCCCCTCCCCACCCCACCCCACCCCACCCCACTGAGTTCTTGCCCCGTCCCGTTGTTTCTGCTGCCTACGTCCCCCTGCAGTGTCAGCACGAGTGTTGTCCCGCCCTAGGCTGGGGTCAAGTCCTCCTGGTGACGACTTAGAGTTTTCCCAGGACGTGGGCAGTGCCGATCCCACCCCACACAGGGCGGGGGAGGAGCAAGGGAAGAGGGGACAGAGCGGGAGGCTCTGCGCCAAGAGACCCAGCGCCCCAAGACGCAGCCAGGAGCTTTGTGTGGTTTACCTGGCCCCACCCCTCGCCACATCTATCTCCCTCCGCAGAGACGTCCTTTGCTGCTTCCCCCCACACACGCCCGTTAGCCGGCCACCGGCAGGCCACCCGTGTGTGTCAAAGTCTCACTGTGGTCCGTCTGCAGGACCAGAGGGCATTGTGGGTCCCTGTCTCTGGGGGGCTCCCAATCACCTGTGACCCAAATCTGCATCTACTGCAGCCTTGGCATGGGACAGGGTGCAAGAAAGGGATGCAGCTGAGACCCTCAAAAATGTCCCAGCAGTTGGCAGATAGGTGGGGCCACGTGCCCAAGGACAGCTCACGTGTCAGAGGAACAGGTCACAGGGCCCACGGTGACGGTTGTGCGTCAGGCTGACAGCCTGCAGACGGTGTGTCTGTCATCCCCCCAGACAGCTCGTTGGAGCTTGGGGGTGTCTGTCCACCCTTTTCCCAGACTCGAACCTTCCTGAGCCCGGACGAGGTGCTGAAGGGCCTGCAGGGCGAGATCGAGGAGGTCCTGCTGGGCGTCTCCCTGTCGGTGACTGTCCTCAAGGAGCTGCACCGCGCCTACGACTTCTGCTGCGCCAACATGAAGCTGTTCTTCAAGGTGCGTCTGATTCGCAGAGCAACAGTCACAGCGAACACAAGGCCCAGTTTATGTTGTCCCCAACCTTTTAATAAGTGGGAGCATTTGACGAAAACACGGCCTTTCTTCTCTTCTCTCTCTCTCTCTCCCCTAAAAGGACAAAGAGCCTGTGCCGTGGGAATTCCCTTCGTCCCTGGCATTTTCCAGAATGAACTCCTTTTTCCACCGTGTCCAGACCATCGAGGTAAAAACAAAATGTCCTTCCTCTTCACCCACACTCCCAGCCTGCTCCCCGCTAGGACGTTGCATCTGCCGTCCTTGTCCCCGGCAGAACTACCTCCACGCAGGGGTGGGTGGCGTCTGGCACAGACATTCATGTTACGGGGACGCTGTGTCCTTGGGCAGCCGCCTCCCAGCCTCAGTTGTCAGCCAAGGACGAAAATGACCTGCTTTGATTACTTCCGCCCATCTCGTGCCTTGTGCGACGAGTGAGTTAAAGCCTGGAGGGCCAAGGGCAGAGCCACTTAGTAGGACTGAATTATCACAAATGAAGACTGACAGGAACCCTGTGTGAGCACCACGTGGATGCGCGGAGTGGCATTTGGCAACTTGAAGGACGGTTCAGGATGGTTTTCTCTGGGGAGAAGTGAGGGGGCAGGGCAAGATAGTTTTGCTTTTGGTTTTGTATCTTCTGCATGTGGTATGATACGACTTTTTTAACTTTGTGCACAAATAACTTGCATCGTGGAGAGGGGGGGGTCGTCCTGGGGCCACTGAGCACTGATTTTAGGACGGACGCTGCTCACAGTGGCTCAGGAAAGGCCCGTCCGGTCCTCGTCTGCACCCTCTGGGAGGCAGAGGGGGGAGGCCCACTCAGGACTCCGAAATTTCCATCATAGAGTCTTTATTTGCACCTGAAATCTCCCAGACTGAGGACTCAGAGCGTCACAGTTGAGTTTCTGGCCAAGTCGCTATTGGTTCCCACATTATAGATTCCAAGTCAGGATGAAGTCCCTGGGCAAGGGGGGACTTTGAAGGGGGGGATGTGGCTTCACCGTCCACTCCTCCCGAGCTTGGCCGACCTTGTCCCCTTGTTGGGCAGAAGGGCCCGAGAGCCCCCAGCACGCTGTGCCTGCGCTTTCCTTGGGTTTGCTGTGGTCTCGAGGCTGGGGACATCCAGCCCAAGCCCCGGCCTCGGTGCCGGCTGAGGGAGTGACGCCAGTCCCACAGGAGCACCTCCAGTTCCAAACGTAGAAGCAGCACGAGCCCCTTGTCCCAAGGGGCCTGGGAGATCCTGTTTGGGAAACAGGAACTGCGCACAGAGAATCTGCCACCCGGAGGAGCCTGACTGGGAGGGAAGCAAAGGGGCGGTGCCGGTCGCCGAGCTGCCGGCAGGGAAAGCAGAAGCAGCGCCAGCCTCGCCTGGAGGAAGCAGAACTTGTGCACGCACGTGGGACCATCCAGGCACCTGCCTCTCAGGTCGCCTTCCGGGAGGGCTCACAGTGTGGGGCGATCGTGCAGAGGGTGTAAAGCTTAGTAAGTGCATCAGGAGCCTCCCAGCTCCTCCCCCACTGCTTCCCGCTGAGGAAACGGAGAGCCCGGTAAAGCGCGGGGCACTGAGAGATGTGTCTCACCGGTGCAGGGTCAGGACGGCCCCGCCTTCTCCTCTCCAGACCGTCCTTGTCTTGTCTGCAACTCGGAGCTCACGCGTGGAAGCCCAGGGGACGGAATGCCCGTTTAAAGAGCATCAGCACAGATAGATGGGGGTGTCCTCCCCACGGTCGTGTCTCCTGGGGGTATTTTGCTCCTGGCTTTTCTTGGCTGGGGTGTAACTGGACCCTTGCGTTTGGTTATGAAGATGAGGGCCAGGCGCCGTGGCTCACGCCTGTAATCCCAGCAACTTTGGGCGCCCGAGGCCGGAGGATGGCTTGAGGCCATGAGTTTGAGACCAGCCTGGACAACGTAACGAGACCCCATCTCTACAAAAAATGAAAAAATTAGCCGGGTGCAGTGGGACACACTTGTAGTCCCAGCTGCTCAGGAGGCTGAGGCTGGAGGATGGCTTGAGCCCAGGAGTTTGAGGCTGCGGTGAGCTGTGCTGATACCACTGCACTCCACCCTGGGCGACAGAGCGAGACCCCGTCTCAAATAGAAAAGGAACTGACTAAGCATATTACTTCTTCTGTCCCTTAGGATCTTTATAAAACTGCGATCGAGTTTCTGAAGCTGGAGAAGATCGAGCTGGGGGGAGTGAAGGGCAACATCCTGGGGAACCAGGTGACGCAGATCTACGAAGAGGTCTTCGAGCTGGTGAAGGTTTTTGCCGACTGCAAATATGACCCCTTGGACCCCGGAGACTCGGTGAGTCCCCGCATGGACTGGGGGACAAGTGCCCAAGGAGCGAGGAGACATGCGGAGGAAGCCTGTCACGGGCAGTCCCTGTGCTCTGAAAGCTGCGCACAGAGCGGTCCCCAGGGCAGGAAGCGCGTTCCGCCGAGACGTGGCCACAGAGGGGGCACTTGCCCTGCTTTGTAGGCTGACGACAAGGTTGACGTTTTTGTTTACTTTTAGAGTTTTGACTCCGATTATGCTGATTTTGAGACCAAAATTCAAGATCTGGACAGGAGGCTGGCCACCATGTTTGGCCAAGCCTTTGACGAGTGCAGCTCTATCGAGTCCTCTGCAAAGGTAGGTGCGCGCGGGGGACCCGGGCCGACTTCGAGCTCATCACGGCAGCGCCGGGTTCGTGCTGAGCAGGACCCTCGAGACCATCTCATCAGACGTCTTCCCTTAGAGGTGAGAGGTGGCCCGGAGAGGACAGGGCCTTTCCTGCCTTGGTGCCATCACTGCGAACACCCGGGCAGTAGTTTCTGATGGCTTTTGTTGCCACACCTTGGAGGAAGAAGAGGACGCGAGTGTGATGACGGTTACTTTAGTTACTTGACTGGTCCTTGTGCTCGCTAAGAAAAAAGGTGTCCACTTATTCTTGACTGAATTTCCCACTACTTGAAAGGAGCAAAAGTTACAGAGAAGCAAGGTTGCCATAAAAATAAAACGCGTACACGTTCCGACCTGCTGGGCTGAATTTACAGCATCTATGACAAATCGCCTTAGACGAGGTGGCGTAGACAGTGATGTCAGCCAGCAATGTCAGCCGGTGCCCCAGTCACTGTTGTTTTGGCCTCTGCTGTAACTCTGAGCCTCTGTCCCGCCTCGTACCCGTGCGGGAGGTGTGTCGGTGTGGATTTCTTATTTATCTTGTTTATCTTGCATGAGATGAGGCTGTGCTTTATCTGTGCATTACTGACTTTCAGCCACTCTGGGAGTTGTTCAGCCATTACCTCTTTCTCTCTCCCATTGTTTCCCTTCTTTCCTTCGAGGATTCCCGTTAGATCTGGCCGGCAGCACAGCAGCCCTGCTCAGTCCGTCCTCCGTGTCTCTTGGTCGCTCCTAGTTCCGTCTCCCTGGTCTCTGCTCCATGAATTCTGAGTAATCTCTTCAGCTCTAATTTCCAGTTCGATAATTCTTTCACTGTGTCTAGTTGGCCACATAACCCATCCATCGAGCTTGTCATTTCTAAAAGTTCTGTGGGGTTCTTTTGCACATACCTCTGGCATTTCTCGATAATCCCTGTTGCTCATTCACTTTTGTATCTCAACTCGAATCTACAGAAACATTTTACACATGACCCTTTTATATTTTATAGCTGATAATTCTAACACTTACTTTAAAAAGTCCCTGGACGTGGGACCACAGACCGTTCTGCAATTTAGAGGTGCCCTTGAGAAGGGTCCCTTCTCTTTCTTGTCTGAACTTCTTGCTCAGGAGGTGGTTTTTTAAACTTCTGCCACCACGTTCAAGTTTTCTTAGGATCTTTCGTTCAGATGGAATTTACGGGTTATGACCCCAACCCTCTTCCCAGCACAGGGCCCCCCCGTACCTCATTCTTCCGCCGTCCTCCCAGAGAGAACACGGGCATGAGGCAGAGCACAAGTGAGTGTCAGTGTGAGTGTGAGAGTGTGACCTGCATGTTGAGCATGTGTGTGTAAGCGTGTGTGCGAGCATGAGCATGCGTGTGAGCCAGCAGTGTCGCAGAGAGGCTCTCGCCAGATGGCATTTTATGCTGACTGACGTCCTCTGCTGTCTCAGAAAGCCGGTGTTCTCTAAAGAGGAGACAAACCTTTTCCGCCTCCTAGTCCACGCGGACAGCCCGTCCAGGCCGTGGGTCGTTCCACACGAGCCCACGTGTCCCACCCATGGACGACTGCCCGCTGGGATTCCTGGCCGCCCCAGCCCACCCACCCTTTATTCTCTGGCCTGGGGCTCCACATCCCGGGACCGTCTGTGCCCGGCACGTGTTCGGGGAGCCTGCGCGCAGGTGACGTGAGGCAGCCACCAGTTGAGTGGACGTGCTGGCTTTTGGATTTTCCCATGTTTTGAACAATCGAAGTTGCAGTCTCATCAGATAACTCGGGGCCTGGGGGTCTGTGCCAACGCGTCTGCAGTGTAGACTCGCGGCCCAGGCTGCCCAGGGACGGCCGGCAGCGCTTCGGCTCCCCAGCACTTCGGAGCTGCACTCCTCCCACGTGCGGTGGCCCAGTGGAACTGGGCCGCTAAGCGGGTGTGGTACATGCAGGTTCACGCGACCCTCCACGGTCACCTTTAGAATGTTCCCGTCACCCCAGCCACCCCGTCTCTCCACCAGCTCTCTGACCTGAGGCGATCGGTGATCTTTCTGTCTCTAGTTTTGCCAAGTCTTGTATCACTGTTTCAAAAAACATAAAAGTTTTTTGAAAATGTCACCAATGTTTGTTTAAAACTTGAGAAAGTTTCACATCAAAGTCAAGATTTCCACCTCCTCTTGGCAAAGCAGATGTGGCCATGCTGGACACGTGGTCCCTCGTAGCGGCAGGCGCTGCAGCAGAGCCACTGCTGTCCCCGCAGCCAGAACGTGGGGAGGAGGACGGCGCGTCTGCCGTCCTGGCCCAGTGGTGGGGGCTGCAAATCGCCTGTCCTTTCTCCTGTTTATCTGTCATTTGGCAAAGCGTGTACAGGCATACAGTTCCCGTGAAAGAAGTGGCTCCCTGAGCAGCTAGAGATTGGGGTTTATTACCAAATTAGCAGGGCAAAGGAAGGGGGAGAAAGGGCTTCTATGGAAAAACAAGTGGCTTTTTATGAAGGAAAGGCAAGTGCACTTTTAGGAGAACAAAGTGTAGATAGGACAGTTTGTGGCGATGTTGGTTTATGCAGGTGCCAGTGGCCCCTCTCATTCCTGGAGATAAAACTCCCCTGGGGGGGGATTTATGGCAGCGGGATTCTCTCTGCGTCTGTTGAATCTCAAATGTGCTTAGTTTAAAATAATCTTGGTACCGACACGGGAGTCTGAGTGGGTCCCCACACCAACTGTGAGTGGTCCAGTTTGCCCCAGTCCTCACCACTCCCTATTGTCCCAGCCCAGCCCTTTCCATGCGTTAATTGGGATCTGCCTGGCCCGTACCAACAATTGGTGGCAGAATCACTGCAGGATTTAGTGTGTGTGGCTTCAACTTATCTGGAGAAAACGGGTGTCGAGAATTTAAGTGAATAAATACAAATACAGGCTTGAATAGCTTATTTTTATTTCTCTGCTTAGTGTTATGTGTATTTGTCAGCTATGAGTCTCAGAGCTATGTCTTCTGTTCACTTTGTAACCTCTGGGTTGCCACGGAGTGTGCGATGCCCACAGGAGGGGCCCGATAATTACTAGAGGGTCTCTGGTCCCAGGCACTTTGTTAAGTAGTACATTGTCTCATTTAATTCTCATAACAGCCAGGCTCTTTGCTAAGCTCCTTAACTACATTATCCACCTTATTTTACCAGCCCAGACAAGTCAAGAAACCTACTCGAGGTTGCACAGCTAGCCAGTAAGTAGGGGAACAAGAACCCCAGACCAGCCCCGAGTCTGACTGCTTCCAGGGCCCCACATCTGAGCCACGTGGCCGGAGGGGCTCCTGGGGCTGTGAAGGCAATTGGGTTGTCCTGGGCAGCCCAGGTGGTGTCATCCTGCAAGATGTCAGGGCTGGCTGTCCCCCCACCCCCAGCACAAAGATCTCTCCCACGCAAATGCCAGAATGTTCCTTTGCCTCTTAAACATTCTTTTAAAAAATGCAAATACACAGGAATTTGAAGCTCTGCAAATGTAATGATCAATTAAGTCTTGGATCCTCTTGGACCTCGAGGCAAAATATCAATGAATGCAAATTAATACAGCACCTTCTTGCTCTTGTTAAAGAAAAAAAATTATTCAGTGATACTTGTTAAAGCGAGGTAAAGCAGACTTTATTTAGGACCGTGGCAATAGGTACAGGGACCCCTCAATGGGGTCTGGCTTGGGGGAGAGACTGGGCTCAACTGCACACGCCGAGGGGCAAGTGGGAAATTACAGCCAAGGAGCAGGTGAGGTCGGTGGGTGGAAAGTTACCAACGGGAAAGTTGGATTGGGGATTCTGGCCAAACCAACCCAAAAGGACTCTTGCCTGGTCCCAACAGGCCAGGGTGACCAGACATCCCCTGGGGGGTGGCAGTGGTCAGATATTGAGGATGGGGCTTCCTGCTAAGCTGACTCAGTAGGTTCTTTGCTAAAACTGGATTTTACGAGGACGTGCACAGACGGGCCTAGGACAAGGGTCAGGAGCCAGTTTGGCCAAGCCAAGGATCTTTGTCACTGTTCCTTTCCTGGGAAGACTCTTCCCCAGACAGCTGCATCGCTGGTCAGGGGTTCTCACTTCCTGCCTCCAACAAGATGCCACCGGCCAGAGAGGCCTCCCTCCCTCCCTTCAGTAGCAGCTTCCTTCCCTCTCTGGTGACACTGACGCTTGCCTTTTGTACTCTGCGGTATGTTGATGTCTTCCCAGCTGGAGTATAAACTCCCTGAGGGCAGGCGCTGGAGTCCAGTTCGCCTGGAGCCGAGCCCAGCACAGGCAGGCACTTCTGGGTTTTCCTGCGGTGCAGGACCGGCTCTAGCTGGGGGGCCCGGCTAGTCGGGACCTTGTCGGGAGGGAGTTCCATGCCAGAGCAGCCCCACGGGTGTGCAGCCCAGAAGCTTTCCGGGCTACTCAAGTGCAGAAGGGTCCCAAGAAGAGTTTGGAGACCCCAGTTCCTTCCCTGGGTTGGGTTGAAGACAAGGCTAGAGCGCGCGGACTGGGCAGGCCCGGCTGGTAGTGTCACCACCTTCCCCGTCCCTACACCGGCCCCACGGGAGGTGCTCTCCTCCCAGCTGTTGTGCGGATGAGGAAACAGGCCCAGAGCGATCAGAGAAGTTAAGTGACTGGATCCCCGGCCAGGGCAGGCTGAGTTCCCAGAGTTTCTCGTGCCCCAGAGGCACATGGGAATTTCACCCCCATAAATCTGGCTTAGAACAAGGGGAGGAACAGACGGGGCAGCACCAGGTAGGGGCCGACTGCCCCCACCCCCTGGGAAAGGAGCTGGGTGGACAAACCCCCCCCTTTGCACATGAGTCTCGGGTCCCCGCTCTGGGAGGACCAGGTGGCCCTGCGGGACAGAGCCCAGCCCAGCATGACCAGACTCGGTCACTGCACCCGGGCGTGTCGCGGAGCACTTCTGCTGTTAGGGTTGAGGTCGGCTCCTGTGCTCTAAAAGGAAAGAGTCGCTTTTTAAAATTTTAACCTTATGTTTATGCTAGAAAAACAACAAGGCAAAAAGGAGGGAAATACCTTGCAAACCATGCCCGTCTCCATCTGCTCATGTCTCTCCTCAACCTGAGAACATCTTTCTCCATGTTTGACAACCCTGTGCTCTAATTAGGCCCCTGGGGTTTCCCTCCCTCCAGTCCTCTCCAAGCCCTGCGTGTCCCCAAACGAATTCTGTCAGCAAGTCACATGCAGCCAGGAAAGTTCTAGAGCAATTTTCTGCGTGACCTCCTCCTGGCAGGAGATAAAATTAGCTTCCCTCCCAGAAGCTGTAGGCCAAACAATATGTATACATGAAAAGAAGGAAAGGAAAATGGGGAGAGGCAAAGAAAAACCAGGAGCGTCATAAACCAATAACAGGCATGTTTTTCTTTCCCAACTGCCACATGTCAATTTTTGGGGAAAAACAAAAAGGAAACTCATAGTGACCTCACCTGTCTGCACCTGCCCTGCACCTGCGGAGGCAGGAGGCAGCCGGCTGCGTCCCAGAGCCTCCGCATCCTGCGACTCAGTGCCTGCCCGGTGAGGCTCTTGGGGGCCTGAATGATCTGTCTCCCGTTCTTCGTGGTTGTGTTTCAGTCTTTCCTCCAACAGCCACTTTCAGGGACAGTGGTCATATTTCTGAAGCCAAAGTCTGGGGCCAGTCTGACACTCCGGCAGTTCCAGTCCTGCCGCCCCAGTACGTGGTCCTGTGTTCTGGCAGCCCGGGAAGCTCTCGGGGCTCTCCACTGACACCCGGCACCGGGCGAGTTTGGTGTCAGGGGCTCCCCTCCCCCCTTGTTTGTCCCCCATTCCCCCAAAACTTTTTCAGAGCTAAACAAATTTCCCAATGGTGGTTTTGTTGCCTGGGCATGTCCCTGAAGTTGACAGAGCTCTTCCTAAGAGCAATACTTCTTTCGAGAACGATCTTTCTCCATCCGGTTACTGAAGTGAAAGCCTAGGTAGACAAATGCAGTACTGCGGCTATTTTTTAACGGTTTAGTTGTGTTTTTTAATTGTTCGAATCTTCCCTACTCAAATCCTGATTTCTCTGGGCCTGGAATAAATTTTTCTAGACTTGGACCTACCTTGTCCTGCTGGGTTACGAGTCACTATCTGGGAACTCGGCAAACATCAACGTGAAAATCACAGAGGCGTCTACCTAACCCGCTGCTGTGCAGGGAAAGGTTCAAACGAATCCTTCTGTTTTGACAGGGCGCACGTTCTCTTGCTCTGCAGGCTGGGGACGAGGCTCGGGAAGGGGCGGGGACTCTGGCAAAGTCACCTCTTCCCGTTCTCCCCAGCTCCTGTACATGTGCGGGAGCCTCTTGGAGCGGCCTCTGATCCTCGCCGAGGTGGTGCCCAGGTACTCGGTCATGCTGGAGATGTTCGACATGGAGCTGGACAACGCCAAGGTCATGTACGACGCGCAGATGGCCGCCTCCGCGGAGGGGAACATCCCCCCGATCCACAAGCACATGCCCCCCGTGGCCGGGCAGCTCAAGTGGAGCCTGGAGCTGCAGGAGAGGCTGGAGGTGTCCATGAAGCACCTCAAGCACATCGACCACCCGTGAGTCACGGCTCCCGCCACGGCGTGGGAGACAGGAGGGAGAGGGGCCGTCCCAGCCCCGACAGCCCTGCGCTTCCTGGTGGCCAAACCTTTACCTCCCCAAGCAAGACCCAGCTCACATCCCCTCTGCTCCCCGATGGCCTTCTCAGTGGGTATGCTCCGACTGGCCATCAGCCTTGTAGAAATGAATGACCACCCACGTGGGAACGCGGAGGCAGCCCCGCCACGGCCACTGTTGCGTGCCAGCGGCTCACAGACAGAGGAGGGCAAAGCTTTGCAGAGGAGACAGGGAGGCTCCGGGCCTGGGGAAGCTGGCGCAGCTGGCCGGACACGGGGCCTGCTGGTGACCGGCTACGGGGGCACACGGCTTTTCTCGGGCTGCTCCCGAGGTGGAAGGGAGGGCAGACGTCGGGGAGCTGGCGGTTCTTAGCCAAGTCCCGGCGGTGCGAGGCCAACTGCTATGTGGTTTATCGTCCGGCCTCCCGGCTGGTTGCTGCAGATAGCAGGTCCCAACTCTCCCTTTGTTTCTGGTCTGGCCCTTGTTCCTTTGCACATTCAGTCTCTTGGCCTCAAAGAAACAGACAGGCGGCTGGCTGGCTGCTTCGGTACCCCCAGCCCTGGCAGCAGTGGCGGGGGCTGCGGAAGACCCTGAACGCGAAATCCGAGCGAGGCCTGGCGCCTCACCACCCCTCCCAACTCTGGTCGCAGGGTCATGTCCAGCGAGGAGGCCAAGCTGGTGTACCAGAAGTATGACGAGATGGTGGCCCTGCTGGGGAGCTACCGCCAGAAGATCTACCAGCAGTGGGTGGAGAGAGTGGACCAGGACTGCCACTTCAACCTGGGGCAGCCGCTGATCCAGCGCAGCGCCACCACAAACCTCATCCACGTCAACTTCAGCAAGGCGGTGGGTGTCCGGAGGGCAGGCACGAAAAGGGCGCCCCCCCCAGGGCAGAGACCTGAGGGCCACCCTGAGGCCGGATCCCTTCCCCCCAGCAGCGTGAACCTGTGTTTGATGTTTCTATCATAGTTGGCCTGTAGCTGTGTTTTTGAAGTATGTCCGGGGTATATTTAAGGTGGGAGGCAAAATAGTAGCATCCTTGACAGTGGCTTCCACGAGCGCCCTTTTTGGAAGCTTCCATGTGATCCCAAGAAGAAACACCAATTTGAAAACTTAAAAAAAGTCTGCTGAAGGTAGACAAGCGTCCGGCCGGGCAGGGCGGGGAGCCACAGAGTCGCACGGGTGGGCTGCGGGTGCCTGTTCGGTGGCCAAAACCCGGATGGTTGAGACAGACGCAGAGGATGGAAGCAGGAGGGGCCGAACTCCTCACGCTCTGCAGGGAACCAGCTCTGTGGACAGAAGCACTGGGGGATGGGACGCCCCGCCGTTGGGCTCTGGTGGGAGGAGAGAGAAGGCAGGTCCCAGGGAGGACCCAGGCGGAGCTCTGAAGCCTTTCTCCAAACGACCTGGGGGTCAGAGGTGAGGAGGTTGTGGTGATGTCGGCCTCCCTCGATGATGACATGAGTGCTTTTGGGGTCAGGACCAGCAGGCAGGGTGCACGTCCCCATCCGGCTACAAACACTGCCTCCCACCCACTGCCACACCCCCAGGCTGCACAAGCGTCCCAGGACAGGCTTCCTTTCGGTTGCCGAGCGCTGCACCACTGAGACCGTCTTCCCACATGGTCTTGATCTTCTTTTGCCATTTAGTTGGTGGCGGTTCTGAGAGAAGTCAAGTACTTGAACTTCCAGCAACAAAAGGAGATTCCAGGCAGTGCAGAGAATCTGTTCTCAGACAACGAGACCTTCCGCAAGTTTGTGGGCAACTTGGAGCTCATCGTTGGCTGGTATAACGAGGTGAGTTGGTGCGGTTTATTTTGTGCCTGTGTGTGCTTGCCAAGCTCCGGTTTTTGTTTAGAACAAATGCTGGTGTAAGGTCTCCAAGCGGGACAGAATAATGAGCATATTTTAACAGTGAAATGTGGTTCCAGCCAGTCTTCATCATTCACAAAATAGCCACAGCAAAGCTGTGATAACTCAACACTGCTGATGGTGGAAACCTTGCTCCCATCGACTTGGGCTGATGTTGCCTGATTCTTTATAGATGCTTTAGTCTCCTAGGTCTATTTCGGATAATATTAAAGTCCTTCCGCATCATTCCTGTTACTATGCGGGGATGGGACGAGGTCGCTCGTGTCCCTGGTGCCTGCAGGGAGGAAGCTGCGTGTGCAGGCCCTGGGGGGTGGTGTCCACCCTCAGCCCTGTGGCTCAAGATTCCCCCTCAGTCTCCACTCCGACGTCCACCCAGTCCAGGGGCTGAAGCGGTGATCACAAAGGCTGTCCCCATAACGGATTGGCCTCGGGGGTGAGGCCCTTCACAGCAAGAAAAGCTGGAAGCCGAGTCCGGAGTCGGAGGGGTGGGACGCAGGGCCGTGGGCTCCCCGGGTGGTCAGGGTGCCTATCTCTGTTCCGGGCACCCCGTTTCTCACAGACCCATACCCAGATCCTGGAAAAGGCAACCACCACGCCACACAACCTCAACCCTCCCCCAGGCCACAGTGGAATAGCCAGATGTGGAGACTGCCCGTTTCCCGTTGCTGCCGTGACAAAGTACCACCAACAGCACGCCTTTGTCACCTTCTAGCTCTGGAGGTCAGAGTCCCAGGCGTGTTTCACTCTGCCGAAGTCCAGGCGGTGGCCAGGCTGTTGCTCCCGGAGGCTCCGGGGACAGTCTGTCTCCTGGCCTTCCGCGGCTTCTGGAGGCGCCTGCACCCCATGGCTCAGGCACGTTGCATCAGGGTTCTCCAGAGAAACAGAAGCCACAGGACACCTAGGGAGAGGTTTACTGTGAGGCAACCGTAGAAGTCAAGTCCCACCACGCGTGGTCTACGCTGGGGCCCGCGGGGGTTTGGTACGGAATGCCCGGAATGCCCGGTCGACCCCCGTCTCTCTGAGCATTGCCACGCCAGGTACCTTCCCACCTGGAGAGAAGGAAATGGCAGCGGTGACACTGGGAATTCAGAAGGCATTTCTGCTGAGGAGGACTGGTTCAAGTAGGGGACGATGACCAGCTAACGCCACATGAGACCAAGCCCAGGAAGTCAGTGCCCACCTTAGATGCTTCCAGAAAGGAGGCTGGAATGTCACAGATGCAGAGCTGTTGGGGAGGTTGAGGAAACTGCTCTCAGCAGAAGGGACGTCCTTCGTGAAGAGGCTGCGGAAGCCCAGGGAGGCAGAGTGTGCGTCTGTCCCCCCGACAGCCACCAAAGAATGAAGCGTGGGTCCGTTCCCTGCTCCCCTGGAGAATCCGGGCAGGGCGGGTGTAACCGGAACTGTGTTTGGGATACAGTAAGCTTTCGTTTGTTCGTTCCATCTGCAACATAAAATGTTAGTTTGCTTACTTGTGCTGTGAAACGCCCAAGTCTGTCTAGTGGACTCTCTCTGGTCCGCTTTCCCCAGACCAGGGGCCCCGGGCCCAGCACCCTCCATCCCCGGGACACCCGGCTGCGGGGAGTGGAGAAAATGCCCAGTAATGCAGGAAAATTGTCAGTGTGCAAAAGATTTTCTCTAACCATAAAAAAAAAATCCAATAAGTGGTATTTAAAATGAAGCAAAAACTGGATCTTCCACTACTGTGTTTCCAAACATAATCCAACCAAGCACGCAACGTCCAATCCGTAAATCAATTGTGTTACCTCCACCCACAAACCACGATGCTCTGTTGACAAAAACGTGGGCTCGGCGGGGCGCAGGAGAGTCGGGCTCTGAGCTGAGCTGTCACACCGGGCTCCCCTCTGAACATGCCCCTGGGTCCTTCCGACACCATCTCCCCTTGGTACGTCTGCTCCCGCCAAGGGATACCACGGGCCTCCACGCGGCCCAACCATAGTGGACGTGGCTCCTCAAGGAAGCTACTGGAATGTCTGAGGGACCACTTGAGTGTGTTTGTCCCCCCGATGACGTTGCTGGGTTTACAACGTGGGCTGTTGAAGAACGATAAAAAGGCACATTAGCTGGACAGCGTCACCACCAGCTTTGCTGCTCTGGCCATTGCAAGGGCGTGACAAGGTGTAGCTACTTTGGGGCTGTTTGCAGTGAGTTAATAAACTGCCCTCCGAGTATCCACGTGAGTTGTGGGCAAAGGCTGAAGCCCAGTCTTCACGCATAGAGGAGTGTCCCGCTACCAGGATCCACAGCTGGGGGGGAATCCTGGATTCTAGTCACCAGGTGGCCCTGCTGTCCGTGTCCACTCTCTAGTCATCAGCCACTAGGCTCCGGTCCCAGTGGTTGAATTCTGTGTAAAGGGCTCCCTTCCTGAGCTCTGCGTACAGTGACTTGGTCATGAATAGACCAAGAAGGTGCATCAAGAGATTATGTTGCTCAAGGTTTGCGCTCAAAGCAAGGGCTCTGTACTCGGGAAGAGGCCACTGTCCCTGGAATTGTTTAACATCCCCCCTGACAGGTGGAATCCCAGGGCTCCGTGTCTTGCCATATAACCCGGTAGGTGCTGCTTTTGGTTGTGTCTGGTTTCCGGCTGGTAACGTCTCTCATGCCTTTTTCCCCTCCACCCCCGCCCACCGCTGCTGAGAGTTACTGGCGTGGGCGCCATTCAAAGCACCAAATATGCGTAAAGAATTACCCTGAAGGCAAATGGTCAGCATCTAACGTACAATTTCAATTCTGCAGAATCCCTCACTTCATAGAGAAGTGGCCCTGGAAAGTTCTATATAAAGCCACTCGTTGCCAGGAAGAATGATATGCCAAAGCTCAAACGGTTTTTGTTATTTAAAGGAATCATTTATAAAAACTTCTCCCATGCTTTTTCTGTTTTGTAAGTTCAGGGTTTCAAGTGCCAGATTGATTTCTTAGAGCAGGGCAGGGCGGTGTGGGACCGTGTGGAACCGGCCCTGCTGCTAACACCAGTCCGGGGCCGCAGCGTCTCTTGGGTCCCGGGTTTCCTGTGCCACAAGTAGATTTTGGGCTTTAGGTTTATGACCAAGGAGAGGTCCTGAGCCCAGAAATTCTCGGTGATCCACGCATATTTCTTTGATTTTCTTCTTCCAACTCTAAGGCAAGTACGAAATGTCTGGGCCTACACACTCACCGTTTTTACATACAGTATTCCCATCTTTTTCTACCCCAAACCATAGATAATTAAGAATTAAATATGTACATAAATCTTTGGTGATAAAAATCATTTTAGAAATTGCAATCTCCTGAAATACGATTTATATATATTTTCAAACGAATAACCCTAATCATAACAGGCTTGGTTGGTATTGAGCAGTAAGAATCCTTCCATGGAACAGTTTAACGTCTGGCCAGGTCTGGAACAAAAGCCGTAGCTGCTGTGTTTTGCAGGTAAAGACTACAGTGAAGGAAGTAGAATTCCCACTAATAAAGTCAGAATTGGAAGCAATCGATGTCAAATTGGGGAGTGCGGAAACGACATTGTTCTGGAATGGTGAAGGTATCAAGGCCTCGTTCGTACCACCTGGTTAAATGTGGGGGTCCAACCCGTCCAGCATCTGTCCTCAAACACCCCTGGAGCGGCCACTTGTGCCTCCTGGCCTCAGGGAGCTCAAGGACAGTTCCGCCTGCTTGCCCAGGCCAGAAAGAGCCCGTTTGTGTCGTTTACCAAAGGGACGGGGCAAAGGCTGTTGGGGCAGTCCCAAAGTTTCCAAACGGGGCTTGCGGCAGCCCAGCCTTTGTTGTGCTGCCGGTGTGCACACCCCAGTGGGCTCAGGGCTGACGCTGGAGGAGTAGAAAGAGGTGAAGCCACGAGCCCCCTCCTCCCTCCATCCCACCACCGGACCGGGCAGAGGACCTCCAACTTCCCATCCCCCGGCCCCGCCCTGGTGCCGACGGGCTCCCTGACACTGCTGCTCTCCGCTCCAAGACCTTGCCACTTGCCTTTTGCCACCTGTTGACGTCCCCTCTGCCGTGTCCTCCCTCCACTGTCTCAACTGGAAGGTGGAACCAAGTGTCACTGTCTGTTTCCCTGAAAGCAGGTCCCTCTAGACTTTTCTGTGCAGAGGTCATGCTTCCCTCCTCCCCCTTCTGCCTGAGAACACGCCTCTTCTCCGGCTACTCCAGGCCCTGACAGCTTTGGGGAGACGTTCAAGTGTCCGCAGTGACCTGTTCGTGGCTGCAGGTTCACGGCTAGAGGGGCTGGGGCTCCCAGACGTGGGGCCTCGGACATCCGCAGTGCAGGCTCCTGAGTGGAGTGAGGCATCCACGTATTGGCAGATAAGAAAGTCCTGTTTCCAAAGAGACGCAGCATACGCTATTGCTCGGCGTTTGGTTTCAGGGCACCCTTGGTGATTTCTTTTGGAAATCACATTCTAGAACCGGAGAAGTACTTTCCAAGGGCTGTCTTGTAACAGTGAGTGTTAAGCCAATGCAAGTTTTCATCCTGCTGAATTGTCCATTCTGTAAGATTCCTTTATGTTTATGTTTTAGGTGTGTTTCAGTACATTCAAGAGATGCGAGAAATTCTGTATAACTTGCAGAACAGGATGCAAAAAGCAAAGCAAAACATAGACACGATTTCGCAGGTCATGAAGGTAAGCCGGCTGTGGGGCGCGGAGCGGGCTTCGCAGAGGGACGGGTGTCCTGGGCAGTCGGGCCACACAGAGAGGCCCATGGCAAGTGCACTGGGGGGGCAGTAGGAACTCACCATTTAACGCTCTGGACCTGGGTGATGTCAGAGTGGTCCAAAGGCAGGAAGAGCACAGTCGGAAGGACACGCACACCAAACACTTCTTTCTCTCGCATTTTCCTTCCAGGACTGGTCGGCCAACCCGATGTTTGAAAGAAAGGACAACAAGAAAGAGGCCCTGCTAGACCTGGACGGAAAGATGGCCAACCTCAACAAGCGCTACTTGGCGGTGAAGGACGCCGGCCTGAAGATCCAGGCCATGGTTGCGGTGAGTACGCCCCGGGAGGCCGTTGGGGCAGAGGGGAGGGGCAGGGGCACAGCAAGCGATCCACAGCAACGACTGACACGTGTGTTAGTGGCCACGGGAATCTGTGATCTTTAACCCAAGACAGCCTTATCCCAAAGCAGCAGACCATCTTCCTTGTACACCTGCAAGCCCGATGCCTCTGGCTACGTGTTGAGGGGGTCAGAGCCCACTCTGCACAAAGTTGGTGTAGGCAAGTGACATCTTCATGCCAAGTCAACAAACCTTGTCTTCCCAGGACGAGCTGCTGAGGGCCGGTCTGTGTGTGTGTGTGTGTGTGTGTGTGTGTGTGTGTGTGTGTCCGTGGGTTTCTGGCCCCCAGTGGGCAGGAACAGTAACATGGGAAGAGAACACGAGATGTGTGTGCAGGTGCGTCACTGCCAGCGCGTGTGAGTGGGTGCAATGGGATGGCACACGCCTGCTTTGCCACCTAGAACGTAGGTTCTGCCTTCTTGCCAGTAGTCTCCACAGTCTGTGGGTCTCGTCCCGCCGGCTCTGGGGTGGCCTGGTTTGCACGTTCAAGGGGAGGGTGCGGAACAGTAGGCGACACTCCTGATTGCCCCGCGTGGATTCCTGGCAGCCTGGGGATTCTCGTGCCTGCCTTCCTCACCCGGCAGTCATTTCACCGAGCTTGCATTTCAGTTCATCTCTGAGGAGGGGGTGAAAGGTAGAGCTATGCGTTGACCTGTACAAGAGAAAATTCTCCCGCAAGCTGAAGGTGTTTCAGGAGCAGTCTTTTTGGGTTTCGCAGGGCGAGGTGCAAATTGATGGTAGGTCACCACATCGAGACAGACCAGCGGGCCCCGCTTGGGGGACGGTCTACTGTTGGCTGTCCTTGTGGTCACCCCAGTGGAGTGACGACTAGAACAGAAGCCACACTGCCTCATTTCTAGGTCCTCCCCATCCCTCCTTTGCCACGCTGCCAGAAGGTCCCACTAAATTATAATGTTAAACTGCAAAATTGTGACTTGGGAGAGTTAACCAATTAACTTGTTAACACTCTCCTAAGTGCTGAACACAGAGCACAAGAGAGAAACTTGGCCTGGGGCTGGGAAGGTTCAGAGAGGGGCAGGAGGCTGGGCGAGGAGGCAGAGCCCCCCCTCCCCAGCTCTGACCAGGGCATTGCCTCAGTGCATAGTAGCTCCCTTATCTGTGCCCAGGACGGTTGTTGGAACCATTTCTTTGTGTCTTACAATGAAGCTATTTGAGGCTTTGTCTTCTGTCCCCTATTAGAATATAACCGCCTGAGGGTACAGACTGATTCCTATTCATCTTTGTCTTCCCCCAGCACCCAGTGCTACAGATCCATCCATCTGCCCACCCACCCACCCACCCACGCATCCATCTGCCCACCCACACACCCGTCATTCACCAGCTTCTGCTCGGGCCCAGGCACACTGTTGAGTGCTGGGGGCGCAGTGCTGGAGAGGACAGTCAAGCCTTGCCCTCATGCAGCTGGGCATCAAAAGGGCATGCAGACCAAAGATAAGTACATAAAGTAACTCAGAGTGGTCGTCTGTGCCACGTGGGCATAGGTAACAGATTGCTAGAGGGAACACAGGTGGGAGCAGGGACGGGAACCCAACCTGAGACGGACGGGTGGGTCGGTGGGTGGTAGATGGATGGGGTGCTCAGGGAGGGCCTTTATGAGGAAGCGACATTGAAGCCAAAACCTGGAAGATGAGAAGACGCAGACCTGGGGAGCGTGGACGGAGCGGCCTGTGCGGGGCAGCCTGGGGTGGGAGAGCCGCGCCGGGAAGCCCCAAGCAGACCCGTGTGCCTGTCGTGTGTGGGCAAGGACAGGGGTGGCCCCAGAGCCACTGAACAGGTTGACTAAAGAAAGAACAAATACATGACCTAGTGAAATGACAGCCAACCGTGTGCTTCTGTTTGCAGGAAAACGCAGAACTATTCAGAGCAGATACGTCGAGCCTGCCCTGGAAGGATTATGTCAACTACATCGACAACACAGTCTTAGACGAATTCGCCGATTTCATTTGCAAATCTCTAAATTACCTGATGGACAACATGGTTTTAGATGTAAGTTATAAATACAAAGTATTTGTATATATATCCCTATAAATATAGGACCAGGTCTACGAGAAGGGGCTATCAGTGGTAATTTCCCCAGGAAAGTATAGCCAGTCGCTCTGGCAGGGGTGGAGAACCTGCGGCCTTCTGATCTCAAGATTGTTCTTTTTCAAACACCAAAGGAGGCAGGAAAATCTTCATCTTTCTCTGCTACACCCCTTTTAATAAAATGATTTGTCCTGCAAAATTTGGATTCAGTCAAAAGGCCACACTCAAGGATCCAGAAGGCCACATGGGGCCCGAAGGCCGCAGGTTCCCTACCCCTGGCAGGGTGACCAACTTGTCCTGGTTTTAAAACTGAAAGTCCTGGCTGGGCAAGGTGGCTCACGCCTGTAATCCCAGCACTTCGGGAGGCCAAGGAGGGAGGATGGCTTGAGGTCAGCAGTTCAAGACCAGCCTGAGCCAACATAGTGAGACCCCGTTATCACAAAAAATTAAAAAATTAGGCAGGCCTGGTGGTGCCTATAGTCCCAGCTGCTTGGGAGGCTGAGGCAGGAGGATCTCTGGAGCCCAGGAGTTGGAGGCTGCAGTGAGCTATGATCACACCACTGTACTCCAGCCTGGGTGACAGAGCGAGCAAGGCCCCATCTCTAAAAAAAGAAAATCCTGCATCCTGAGGGACCTGCTCAGTCCCAGGCTCTCGGGGCAGCTGGTCACCTTGAATCTACCACAACATACACTGGCTGCTGGAAACTGCAGTGGATCTGAGATTGTCCTCCCCGGCTGCCAGATAAGGGGAGGTGGGCCCCGCTCCCCGCCACCCGTGTTGATGGGGGGTCTTGTCAGCAACATCAGCCACCGACCTGCTCAAGCCTCTGCCGGGCTGAGCGGAAAGGTGAACCAGGCCAGCAAAGGGGTCGTGCTGCCGCAGCCCACGGAGACATTTTCCTCAGGGACAACCCCTCCCTGCCGGTGCCTTTTGGTTATCACGGTTCCCGGACAATTTTGAATACCGCCGGCAGGGGGCAGGGTCAAAGGCCCCCAGCACACCCTGCCCACCCATGGGAAAGGACCAAGGGACATGGCAGTGACGTGAGCAGGCCATGGAGGGAGAATGAATTGTGTTGAGCCCAGGACCTATGTCTCAGGGGCTGGATGGTAACCGGTCACAGACCCCAAATTCTGTTACCGAAAGTGGTCGTCCCTGCCAATTGTGAGGCTCAGCCAGAAACCCCAGCGACGCAGGGTGGCCACCATGCACTGCCTGGTCAGACGCAGAGCGGCACGGGGAGCAGAGCCGCAGTCAGCGCCATACGGATGCCCTGGTGACTAAAGATCCTTCTAAAAACCTCCGGGGAGCCCTGCTACGTGCAGGTGGCCCTGTGGCAGGGGCAGACCTCCGAGTTAGAGTCTGCAGAAAAGTCTGTCACCTTAGTCCTTGATGGTCAACCATCAAGGTCAAGCAGCACCTGACTCGGACACTAGTGCACGGCCCTCCCCTGCTCGTGGGGAAATGGGGGGCTGCGGGTCCACTGCCCACGGGGACTTGCGTTCCAGGGAAGATCAGGGGCCATGGTGCGATCCCACGGCCACCTGCGGGCTCGGCCCAGAGTCGCTGGTCTGGTGGGAGGAGCCCTGGAGTCGGCCTCCATCCCTCCCCTCACAAAGAGGCCGCACACGCAGCCTCATGGCCTCGCAAGGGCACCGAGAGCACACGGGGACACGGCCGTGCACGAGCTTCGTACACGGAGCTCCCAAGGGACGGCATGAGGGCCTGTCCCACTGCCATTGTTCACGCTTTGTACGTTATTGGTCCCTTTAGTCCTCACAGTAACCCAGAGGGATGGAAACCATCGATGTCTCTGTCTGTAAAATGACAGTCCTCGCATTTGTCTATCTGGGGACACTGGGATTTCAGCAACGCGCCAAAGGTCACGCAGCTGGACGTGGCAGACACAGGCCTGGAGCTGAGGCCTTGCCCTGGCCTGCCCCAGACTGCTCTTGGCGTCGCAGCCGTGCACTGGGTGTGGATGGCCAGGGTGCTCCCCCAGTGGGTGTTCCCCCAGGTGTGTGCCCGCCGAGGCAGTGCAGGCTGGCGGAGGCAGCCACACCTCGGCCAGAGCCTGGAGCGGGCAATCTGGGTGTTGTGAATCGCCTGGCGGAGGGCAGAGGCGTTGACCCCGTGCTGGCCTGTTTCAGGAGAGCATCGCGCCCCTGTTCGAGATCCGCATGGAGCTGGAAGAGGAAGGGCTCACCTTCAACCCGTCCCTGGAGGTGGGCTCGGATCGCGGCTTCCTGGCGCTGATCGAGGGCCTGGTCAACGACATCTACAACGTGGCCAGGCTCATCCCCCGGCTGGCCAAGAACAGGCTGAGCTACAGGGTCAGTCCGGGCCTCCTACAGCCCTCCCCACTCCCCTGCGTGGCCCTCAGCTGCCTTCCTGGTTTGGACTCGCCTTCCCACCTGGGCAGTGCCCAGACCTGCACGTTTCCAGTGACGACAGTTCCGGACGTGATGAGGGGTCTGGGGTCTCCACCTTGTCAGGTTCCCGGGACAACAAACCCAACCCCCTGCTCCCCATTCCCCCATCCGTCCTCCTCCCCAGAGCAGCTTCTCTGGCTAACTGCTTGGGTTTCCTTCCCCCACCTTCCCCCACCCTTCCCCCCCACCTCCCCCTTTCCCCCCTTTCCCCCCTACCTCCCCCTTTCCCCCCTTTCCCCCCTTCCCCCACCTTCCCTCACCTTCCCTCGCCCTTCCCCCTCTACCTCCCCCTTCCCCTCCTTCCCCCACCTTCCCCCACCCTTCCCCCACTTCCCCCTTCCCCCACCTTCCCTCACCTTCCCTCGCCCTTCCCCCTCTACCTCCCCCTTCCCCCCCACCTCCCCCTTTCCCCCCTACCACCCCCTTTCCCCCCTTCCCCCACCCTCCCCCACCTTCCCTCACCTTCCCTCGCCCTTCCCCCTCTACCTCCCCCTTCCCCTCCTTCCCCCACCTTCCCCCACCCTTCCCCCCCACCTCCCCCTTCCCCCACTTCCCCCCTTCCCCCACCTTCCCTCACCTTCCCTCGCCCTTCCCCCTCTACCTCCCCCTTCCCCCTCTACCTCCCCCTTTCCCCCCTTCCCCCACCCCCTTTCCCCCCTTCCCCCACCCTCCCCCACCGCCAGCACTATGCGAGATGTGATCCTCCCCCCTTCCTGACGGTCACTCCATTCTGTAATTTGAACACTGTGAATGTTGCGGCCCTCAGGCACTGTGACAAATGTGCCCCCATCTACTCCAGAGGCACCAAGCACCGTGCAGTGCCAGGCTGGAGCCTGGGGGTGCAAGAGTCATAGGAACTTCAGCTCTCCAAGGAGGGGAGGTTGGAGGAGGTGTGTCTGTCTGTCTGTCTGCATGACAGTAAAACAAAATTCAAAAAAGACCTAAATGCTCATCAAAGAGGGGAGTTGCTTGATAGATCCTAGCCTGTCCATACCACATCTGTGAGTCATAAAAATGAGCCGCAGAATTCCCTGTGTCCTGTCGTGAGAGGTTAGCAACACTTCCACCAGCAGAGAGCCACTTTCCAAGGTGGGGAGAGCAAACCCAAGTGACAAAGGCAGGCAGAACGCCTCACCTGCGTGCATCTCTCCTGCCCCCTCAGACGGACCTGGAGGACATGGCAGACCTCATAGAGATGTGGGAGGAGTTGTCCACCGTGGTCATCAACACCATGAAGGAGGCCGAGGAGTACCAGGACTCCTTCGAGAGGTACACCTACCTCTGGATGGACGACCCCCAGGAGTTCATGAAGAATTTCCTGATCTTTGGGCACCCGCCAACCTCGGAGGACTTGGACACCCGGACGGATGATACCCCCAAGACGCCGCCCACCCTCGCTCAGTTCCAGCAGCAGGTGCGTGCAAAGCTCAGCCGCTGGCATCCTCATCTCCAGAATCCCACGGTAAAGGATTTAAAACTTGGGGGAATTGCTTTGAGGTGTAGGTTTTATTGTTATTCAGGTCTGGTGAGGCCAGCAGGTCAGGAGATGTCTGCCATTGGGAAGACAACTTGTCACCCACTGCTCCCAAGGAGGGGACACACCACGCCACACAGGGCTGTACAGGGGAGCTCCAGGGCCAGGCAAGAGTCAGAGGGAGTTAGGGCAAACACGGGCAAGAGCCTGCACCGTGGATTCCACAGACGGAATGGGCAGAGTAAGCAGGCAGAGGGTTGGCTAGGTTTTGAATCATTTCCACAGGCTCTGGGCTGCAGGGACTGTCCTGAGTTATCTCGTCCCTGGCCCTGGGGTGATTAGGGCAGGTGGATAGAGCCCCAGGGTGTAAGACCGAGTGAGAGCCTGATAAAAGATGGTTGGAGACAGGCTGTGGTTGACTGGTTTGCTCCCAGGTGAGTTGTTTGCTGTCTCTAGAAGTCAGCCAGGCCTGGGAGGGGCTTGTCCCTCCAGGGCCAGCAAGGCCCCAGGTGTCAGAACATCAATAAAACAGAAAATGACACCCATCAATAATAAAACTTTGAGTGTAAATGGATTAAATTTTCCACTTAAAACATATAGATTGGCTGAATGGATTTAAAAAAAATAACCATGACCCCATTATATGCTGCCTAAAAGAAACTCACCTGTGAAGATACACATAGACTGAAAGTGAAGGGACAGAGAGAGATTCCACACAAACCAAGTCCAAAAGTGAGCAGGAGGAGCTATACTTACATCAGATAAAATAGATTTTAAGTCAAAAATAGTAAAAAGAGACAAAGAAGGTCATTATATAATGGTCAACAGATCAATTCAGCAGTTTATAATAGTTTTAAACATATATGCATCAAACACCAGATCACTCAGGTTTATAAAGCAATTATCAGCTCTAACGGGAGAGTTGGAATCCAATACAATAATGGTTGAGGACTTCAACACCCTTCTCTCAGCTTAGATATAAGCCAGACAGAAAATCAGCAAAGAAACTAGATTTAGCTGGGCATGGTAGCTCAGTCCTATAATCCCAGCGATTTGGGAGGCTGAGCTGGGAGGATTGCTTGAGGCCAGGAATTCAAGACCAGCCTGGATAACATAGCAAGACCTCATCTCTTAAAAAAAAAAAAAAAAAAATTAGCCAGGCATGGTGGCATGCACCCATAGTCACCACTACGCAGGAGGCTGAGGCAGGAGGATCTCTTGAGCCCAGGAGTTTGAGGTTGCAGTGAGCTATGATTACACCACTGCACTCTAGCCTGGGTGACAGAGTAAGACCCCATCTCTAATGAAAACAAAAGAAAAGCGACAGTGGCTTTAAACTGCACTTTAGACCAAATGGTCCCAACAGATATTTACAAAACAGTTCATCTGACAGCACAGAAAGAATACAGAAAATAAGGAAACAGTTGACACATGAACCTCCAACTCTGTTCCCAATGTGTGGCGATTCTGCCACACAGGGTCGGGGGGCTGGAGGAGTGGAGAGCTCCTGGGCTGTACAACAGCATGAAGAAGGATGAGTTGAGGGGTTCCCTTTGGGAGCCTCTCGAAGCCTCTGTCCTATTCTGCTTCAGAAGTGCCGGGGCGTTGCCCGTTCTGTCCCTTTCTGGCAGAGTCTGGCACTCTGGGGTTGACTGCTGGGGCCGGAAGGACCCCTGGGGCGCTGGAGAAGGAAACATAACTTATAATGAGCCCCCAGGCCCAGCGCAGCCCAGGCACCTGCCCGCTGAGGCCCCACCCCCACGCAGCTGATGCCCCCGCAGGCTCGAGGCCATGACGGGCGGGCGGCGGCTGTGTTTTCCAGATCGACACCTACGAGAAGCTGTATGAGGAGGTGTCCAAGTGCGAGAACACCAAGGTGTTCCACGGCTGGCTGCAGTGTGACTGCCGCCCCTTCAAGCAGGCCCTGCTCAGCACCATCAAGCGCTGGAGCTTCATGTTCAAACGGCACCTGAGCAACCATGTTGTCAACAGGTAGGCCCGGGGACCACAGCCACCTGCCTCCCGCCGATAGGAGAGCCCAAGAGGTACAAAAAGGGCGCCCACCTGAGATCACAGTGTTTGTTGGGGGCCTCCTCCAGGGCAGGTGTGGGGGTGGAGGTCAGGCTTGGGGGCGAACCCCGCCCCCCCACCAAATGTGGGTCACAGCAGAAAGGTGTCACCTGGCTGTGAGCCAGTGTTTCACTCCTTCCTCCAGCCTCTGTTTATTGAGCACTTACTGTATCCAGCGCCAGATGCTTTGCAAAGCTGTAGGAGCCTGGGGTCTGGCAGGGAAGGCTGACATTGATAAAACAGGCAGGGAGCTGTAGAATTACAGGCAGCCATCAGGGCCATGACACGCATGATGCTACATGTCGCCCAGCTGGATTCCGTCTGGGAGGGCAGCAAACGCCTCTCTGAGATGTGGCCATAAGCTAGGACTCGTGCTCGGTTTGGGCTGAGCAGGCGAGGCTTGGGGTGATGTGCAGGCAGGGGCTCCGCAAGCTGGAGCTCTCCAGGGTCACACGGGACCTCTTCCTGCCCAGGCAGGGCCTCGCGTGACAGCCAGGCGCCCTTGCTGCCGCCCACCTCCCCTGACGGGCCTCCCCTCCACCAAGGGTGGGCCCAGGAGGACCGGCCCATCTCAGACGGTGGCCTTGTTCTTTAGCCTCGCAGACCTGGAAGCCTTCATAAAAGTCACCAGAACGGGCTTAACCAAGCCCCTCAAGGAGGGGGATTACGACGGCCTGGTGGAGGTGATGGGGCACTTGATGAAGGTCAAGGAGAGGCAGGTGGCCACCGATAGCATGTTTGAGCCCCTGAAGCAAACCATCGAGCTGCTCAAGTCCTACGGGGAGGAGATGCCGGAGGAAATATACCTGAAGCTGCAGGTGCGCGGGCGGGCAGCAGCCAGGGAGGGGGAGCTGGGCCACGGGAGGCGCGATCAGAGTAAGTGTGCGACGGGAGACCAGGCCGTCACACAACCACAGGGACACCGCAGGCCAGGCCCCCACTGGACTGTTGTGGAGTGGGGAAGCAGAGGGAGGGGGCTTTGCTGAGAACAGGGGTCCTCAAGGGCAGCCTCATGGGTAGATCAGTGCTCCCTGCACATGGCTGGTGTTTTGTTGGGTTGGAAACACCCTCGTGTCCCACGTCCCCTCCTGAGCGCCTGGTCCAGCTGGGTGCTGGGGACGGGCAGAGAGCACAGGGTCCGAGGGGACCCTGGGGCAGAGGGCAGGCCGTTGGAAGGGAGGGGCTCGAGTTTGCGGAGCACTTGAAAGCGACCTTAGGCAGTGTCCGTTGTGGATATGGAAGGTGTGTGTGTGGCTGGGCTGGGAAGGACAGAGAGGTTGTGTCCTGAAGCCATCACCCAGCCACGTTTGGCTCTGGAGTTGCCACCTCTCCCCAGACCGGCTGCTGTCTCCCTCCCTCTCCCCGTCCGTGTCCAGCCACACGCAGGGCCCACTCCCTGCCCTTGTGCACTGACTCTAGCCAGCACCCAACACCCCACAGCCCGGGGGTGGCGAGGGGGTGACCAGATGGAAGGGGCCAAGAAGGCTCCTGGCCCCACAGTGCTGACCCCCTGCTGCCCGGGCCCTGCTTGGAGCCTGCTGTGTGACTGACCCTAGCAAGGGGCTCCCAGCATCCTGCCCAATGCCCAGCGCGGACTCGGCAGCGTGTGTGCCCAGTCCTGGGGGCAACTGCAGTGGATGCAGTGGCATTAGAGGCCTGCAGACAGAAACCTCTGGGGCCGTCAACAGTCTCCTCCATTTGTAGGGAAAGTTCGTGGGCTGGGATGGTTTTGCTTTAAAATGTTTATATAGTAAGTACAGCATTTGCCCAAGTGTGGAGAACTTGGAAAGTGTAAAAATTCATCTGATTGTTACAGCCATTCTGGAAACAGTAAAATTAGAGAGGTCAGAGGTCGCCGGGGGGGGCGGAGGTGTGGAATACAAAGGGGTTTCCTCTGCGGCAGTGGACAGGAATCTGCATGTGGCCTAAAACTGCACGGGGCTACACACACGCATGCACGCACAGATTCACGCATATGCATGCACATACACATGTGCGCACACACACGCACACAGATTCACACGTGAATCCATCAGACATGAAGACAACTACGTTCTGTTGTCTAGTTACCAGAGACACACACCAACGCCAACTTCCTGGTCCACCGTTTCGGAGGCTGGGAGGAGGGTATACAGGACTCTGCACTGTTTTTGCAGCTTCCTCTGAGCCTCTAATTATCTCACCATAGAAGGTTTAAAAAGGAGGGAGAAAGGAGCTCCCTCGGCCCTTGCCCCCGCAGGAGCTGCCGGAGCAGTGGACGAACACCAAGAAACTGGCCGTCCAGGTGAAGCAGAATGTGGCCCCCCTGCAGGCCAACGAGGTCAACATCCTGCGCCGGAAGTGCCAGCAATTCGAGGTGCCGCGGCCCAGGCGGTCTCAGCCGGGGGGATACAGTGCGGGACTGTGGCCCCTACGTGTGTCCTGGCCACAGGCAGGGCATGGGACACACCCCAGGACACACCCCAGGACCCACTGTGTCTCTGCACTGTTCTTTTGCAGTTCAGACAGCACGAGTTCAGGGAGAAGTTCAGACGAGAGGCCCCCTTCTCCTTCAGTGACCCCGACCCCTACAAGTCCCTGAATAAGGTATTTTTGCTCCAGGGTGAGACTGGGTAGTCACTCCGGGAGCTCCGTTGGCTTCTGCTCTTTTTTCAAGTTGTTATTCTGCCAAGTCCAGGAACATGGCTTGGATGGGAGTGGCCTTGGGCCACGCATGAGTGTGCATGCACTTGAACATGCGAATGTGGCATCCCCCTGAGCCAAGGTCTCCCCTCTGCGTCTTGCTGCTCAGAGCTCCACCCCAGGCCCACCGCTCATGCCGTCCCAACACCCCGTCCCTCAAACTGGCTCCGCCTCCTACGTCCCCAGCTCTGTTCCCATTCAGCAGTTTCCTGTCACCTGGGCTTGACATACCATCCCTGACTCCTTCGTCTCCTGGCTGACCACGTCCAGTGGCAGCCAAGCTTCACCTGTGTCCCACTCTGTTCCCACTGTCTAAGTTCATGGTCAGCATCCAACGTCCAAGTTCACGTGGCCCTGCTCCTGGCAATCCGCTCGAGCTCAGGCCCCGTGGGCTCTCGTGGGGCCGGAGCCTGTGGTACAGCTGGGGCTCAGGGGTGGCCTCTCGGGCACAGTGGGGACCTGCCAGTGCCACTTTGCTTCCACACATGCCCAGGACCTGTGGGACCACCCCAGCCTGCACCTCTGCCTCGCTCAACAGCACCACAGGCTCAAGCAAACATGAACCCCACCACATCCCTAGGGCCCCCCTACATTTCCCGAGCCTCTGCTCTTTGGCTTCCTGCTCCAAAGCCCACCATTCCAGAAGGTCCTTCTCCCGCCCTTCTTCACGGCCGTTTGCTCACGTCACATTCCCGAGCCTGGATGCAGATGTGACCCTTCTCTCCATCCAGTCTCCAGAGCACGCACCTCCCCCAGGCAGACCCTCTGAGAGATGTGGAGTGAGGGGTGCCCTGCGGCCACCCAGGGGAGGCTGTGGGGCCGCAGTTAGTGCACAGTGAGGCCGTCACAAGGCAGCGAGCGCACACTTGACCCGCCTTGCCACAGCTGCCCCTTTTAGCGCACGCATCCGTGCCCACGCGTGTGTGACTGCCCAGCACCAAGATGTTAATGACGGTTGGCTCGTGGTCTTGGGATTTGTGACGACTCCTCTGGTCTTCCTTATCTGGATTTTCCGGTTTTCAATGCATTACTTACAAATGTATGAAAATGGGAGAGATGCTGGGAAATCAGGAAATCTCAGGAGAAAATGAGGCGTTTGTGCCACTTCCATTAAAATCAGTCCCCACCCCTGAGGCCTGGGGGCGGGGTGGCCGCAGGCCTCCTGGTGGGAAGTTTGCCTCTGTTGTGTGACACCCCCACCCCGAGGAGGGGGAGGCGCCGCTGAGGGTGGCAGCCCTGTGACGGCTGCCTCGCCTCCCCAGCAACAAAAGAGCATCGCGTCCATGGAGAGCACCATGGAGGCGCTGTCCAAGTCCGCGGGCCTGTTCGAGGTCACCGTCCCCGACTACAAGCAGCTCAAAGCCTGCCACCGGGAGGTCCGCCTGCTGAAGGAGCTCTGGGACATGATCGTCATGGTGAGTGTGGGGCGGAGGTGGGGTGCGGGCCTCCGCGTGTGGCCGCACCCAGCAGCAAGAGGCCAGGCCCCCGGCGCCGTCTGGCTGTGAAAACGCAGCAACCAGTTTTCTGGTCTTGGCTAGAGGCACCCAAAGGTCCCCGAGATGGGGTCACTCCGCTAAGGCATCTCTCTTGTACCTGGATGTAGTCTCTCTTTTCTCTCCTCCCCTCTGCCTGTTCTTTCTCGCATCTCACCTCTTAAATTTTTTTTAAACTTAGAAATGCTACTTGTCTCAGTCTGCTCGAGCTGCTGTGATAGGACGCTGTAGACCAGGTGGCTCACGCACAACAGACATTGATTTCTCAGTTCTGGAGGCTGGGAGCCCAGGGTCGAGGCAGATTCGGTGCCTGGTGGGGACCCAGGTCCTGGCTCGCAGATGACGCCTTCTCACTGCATCCTCACGGGACAGAAGGGCGGGAGTCTCTGTGGGGCCCTTTCATAAGGGCGCTGATCCCCCGTCTATGACGGCCCTGCCCGTGACCCGATCACCTCCCACAGGCCGCACCTCCCAACCCACCACCTTGGGGTGAGGATTTCAGCATGTGAATTTGCGGGGGGGACACAAACATTCAGACCACGCAATCCATTAGAAAGAAACACCCTGTGGTTTGTGCGTTTCCTACTGCCTGGCGATGCCAGTATCTTTTCACCTGCCTGTGTGGCAACGGTGTATTTTCTTTTTTTTTTTTTTTTTTTTTGAGACAGAGTCTCGCTCTGTTGCCCGGGCTAGAGTGCCGTGGCGTCAGCCTAGCTCACAGCAACCTCAGACTCCTGGGCTCAAGCAATCCTCCTGCCTCAGCCTCCCTAGTAGCTGGGACTACAGACATGCATCACCATGCCCGGCTAATTTTTTTTTTCTATATATATATATTTTAGTTGGCCAGATAATTTTTTTTTCTATATATATATTTTAGTTGGCCAGATAATTTCTTTCTATTTTTTTAGTAGAGACAGGGTCTCACTCTTGCTCAGGCTGGTCTCGAACTCCTGACCTTGAGCGATCCACCCGCCTTGGCCTCCCAGAGTGCTAGGATTACAGGCGTGCACCACCACGCCCGGCCAATGGTGTATCTTCTTTGGTAAACTTTGTCTGTCTGTGTCTCCTGCCCATTTTCTAACTGGATTTTTTGTTTGTTTGTTTCTTACTGTTGAGTTTTGAGAGCTCTTTATCTATTCTAGAAACCATGAATAGTTACCTGTCAGATATATGGTTTGCAAATAGCTTCTCCCAGTCTGTGGCTTGTTTTTTTGTCCTCTCGATAGGGTCTTTTGCAGAGCAAGTGTTACATTTCGATGAAATGCGTTTTATCCGTCGTTCGTCTCATGGGTGGGGCATCTGGTGCCAAATCTAAGAACTCTTTGTCTCGATCCCAAAGATCTTCTCCTATAAGTTTTAGAGTATTAATGTCGTACATCTAAGCCTATGATCAACTTTGAGTTAATTTTGGTATGAGGAATGAGGATTAGATCGAGCTTCATTTTTTGGCCTGTGGATGTCTGATTGCTCCTGCACCATTGTTGACAAGGCTGTCCCCCTATTAGATTTCTCTTGCATTTTTGTCAAAAATCAGTTGGGCACCTTAGCTTGGTGCTGTTCATGGGTTCTCTAGTCTGATCCATGGTCTTTGTGTCTGTCCCTCTGTAATACAAGACAATCTCTATTACCACGGTAACCTACGAAGACTTAGTATCCGGGAGTGTGATTCCTCCCACTTTAGGCTTAGTCAAGATTGGTTTGCTAATCTAGGACTTGTTCTTTTCCATACACATTTTAGAATAAGCTTGTTATGCCTAGAAAAAGCTTGCTTGGATTTTTATAGGAATTTTATTAAACCTACAGATCAATCTGGGGGGGGGGGGACTGACATCTTTACCATGTCGAATCTTCCAGTTCATGGACATACTGTGTCTCTCCATTTATTTGGCTCTTCTCTGATTTCTCTAATCAGCATTTTGTAATTTGAGCATAAAGATCCTCAACATGTTTTGTTAGATTTATATCTAAATATTTCTTGTCTTTTTTGAAGTGATTGTGAATGGTATTGTGTCTTAAATTTTGGTTTCTACATGTTTGTTTGGGTATATACAGGTATGATTAATGTTTGTTTATTTTTATCTGGTGATCTTGCTGAACTCACTTACTAGTTCTAGGAGGTTTGGGGGTAGATTCCTTAGGGATTTCCCACATAGACAATAATGTTATTGCAAACAGAAATAGCTTTATTTTCCTTTCCACTCTGTATGTCTTTTATTTCTTTTTCTTGCCCTATTGCAATGGCCTGAACTTCAGTACCATGTTGAATAACAGCACACATCCTTGCATTGTTCCAATCATAAAGGAAAAGCATTTACCATTATGTATATCAGATGTATGTTTTTAAGTTAAGGAAATTCTTCTATATTACTGTTTTTTTATAGTGTTCATCATGAATGGGTGTTAGATTTTATCGAATTTTTTTCTATGTCAGCTAAGATTTTTCTTCTTTAGTCTAATATAGTAAATTACATTGGTTTTTAAATATTGGAATAAACCCCACTTGATCATGGTATATAATTCTTTTTATATATTGCTGGATTCAGTTTACTAATATTTTGCTGAGAATTGTTGCATCTATTAATCAGTTCATCAGAGATAGTGGTCTGTAGTTTTCTTGTGATGTCTTTGTCTGGTTTTGGTATCACAGTACTGGACTCATGAGTTGAAAAGTGTTCCCTCCTCTTTTATTTTCTTGAAGAGATTGTGTAAAAATGGTATTAATTCTTTAAATGTTTGGTAAACTTTTCAGTGAAACTATCTGGGCCTGGAGATTTTTTTTTCCAGGAGATGTTTAGTTACAAATTCAGTTTTTTTAATGGCTATACGCTTGTTCCACTTGTCTGTTTCAATTTTGTGAAAATTTTGGTAGCTTGTAATTTTTAAGGAATTGGTTCATTTCTTCTAAATTGTTTTAATTGTTTGATTTAAAAGCATAAAGTTGTTTATAAGTTTCCTTGTTATCCTTTAAATGGCTGAAAGCTCTACAGTGGTATCTTCTATTTGATTCCTGATATTAGTGATTTGTGGCTTCTCTCTTTTTATCTTTGTCAGTCACATTAGAGGTTTATAAAATATTAATTTTTCAAAGAACCAGATTTTTGTTTTTTCGTATTGTTTTCTTATTTTGAATTTCATTGGTTTCTGATCTTGATTACTCCCTTCTATTTGTTTTGAGTTTGTTTTGCTCTTTTGATAGTTTATTGAAGTAGGAACTTGGATTATTGATTTGAGGTATTTGAGACCTTTCCTCTTTTCTAAAGTAAGCATTTTGTGCTATAAAATTTCCTTTTCTGCATTGGTTGTGTCCCACATACTTTGATATTACATTCCATTCCATGTGTTTTTTATTTCCTTTGAGGCTTCCTCTTTAACCTATGGATTATTTAGAGGTGTGTTTTTAATTTCTGTATGTTTGAAGATTTTTCTTGTTGCCTTTTTATTATTGATTTCTAGTTTGATTCCGTTATGGTCGGAATTTCAACTACTTTAAATTTATTGAAGTTTATTTTATGGATCATGATATGGTCTGTCTTGGTGACTGTCCCAATGGGCACTTGAAAAAAAATGCATATCCTGCTTCTGTTGGGTGGAGTATTCTATTAATATAAGTTATTTAGACTGTTGGTTGTGTTATCTAGTACTTCTATAGCCTTGCTAATTTTCTGTCTAGCAATTCTATAAACTGCTGAGAGTAAGGTATTAAAGTCCCCATCTATAATTATGAATTTGTTTATTTCTCCTTTCAGCGCTATCAGTTTTTGCTTTGTGTATTTTGAGGCTTTGTTTCATACACATTTGGAATTATTATGTCTTCTCATAGGTTCATAGTTTTTTTCATTATGTAATAATGTTCCTTTTTGTCTCTTGCAACTTTCTTTGCTCTGAACTTGACTTTATCTGATAATGTAGCTACTTCTGCTTTTTATTGTTTTTGATTAGTGTTTGCCATGATATACCTTTTTCCATTCTTTTACTTTCAACCTACCTATACTGTTGTATTTGAAGTGAGTATTTGTAGACAGGATATTTCTGGATCGTGTTTTTTGACCATTCAGCCAATTTCTACCTTTTAATTGGTGTATTTAGACCATTTACATGTAAGATAATTGTTGACATGTTAGGACTTAAGTCTCCCGTTTTGGTTTTTGTTTTCTGTTTGTTTCCTCTGTTTCTTTTCCCTCTGCCTCTGTTTTCCTTTTTCTTTTTTTTTTTTTCTTTCTTTTTTTTTTTTTTTGGTAGGGGGAACACTTTTAGGGTCTATCTTGATTTGTTTAGAGTGATTCTGAATATATCACTTTATATAGTTTTCTTGGTGGTGGTTTTACATTCTACTGGTATCAACATGTTGTGATTTTGAGTGCAGTTTGGAAACCTTACTTCCATTTAGACCTCTTTGCCCTCTCCTCTTCCCCTTTTAAATATAACCATCTTAAATATTTATTTCCTCAATATATGAATGATTTTCTGTGGTCTTATTTGTTGCGGTATGTCCAAGGGATTTCTGTTGTAAGAAGGAAAACCTGGAAGTAACAAGGCTGTTCCATCTTGGCAGAACTGGGAGAACTAACAACTTTTTAAAAAATACAAATAGCCTTCTTGGTTTGACCAGGTGCTAAGACAGCCCTGAGGACCTGGGAATTCGGGTGGGTTACCGGGGATTGATATTCAGGGAGAAGAGGCAATTCAGGAGCCTGGGAACCAGCCTGGTGAGAGCAGGTCTGGATTGGGTTTCCAGCATGCTGCTTTGTGGGCTCGTGGGCAGCTGGAAGGTAAGGAACAGGGCAAGATGCCACGGGTGAAGGGAGCTCTGTGAGCTCTGAGCATGAGGCCTCTTCCTCCCGAGTATTTCTGCCATGTGTGCATGTGTTGGGTTCTGCCATTCTCTCTCCTCTTTGCTCATCTGTTTTCAAAAACATGTGAGCTCTTCTCCTCTCTTACTCTTTTGCATGAACTTTGTAATAATTTGCCAAATCCTTCTCCCCTCCAAAAGAAAGCTCTTAAGACTTTAAATGGAATTGAACCAACTCTGTGAACTCATCTGGGGGGAATTATTCTCTTGGCAGTATCCAGTGCAGGAGCATGCTCTGTCTTTTCATTTATTTTATTTTTGCAATTACATCATAGTAAAATATTGTAAGTGCCCTTATGCTAATCATCCTGCATCTACCTATTTCTTACATAGGGGAAAAATCTTTGGAGTCACAGGCTCTGTTACAACCAGGCCTAAAGAGAGGGTACAAATGGAAACCTCTTGATACTTTCTCACAAATAAGTGAATTCGAGTCTCTTTTGTATGAGGTCATTACAGAGTATAATGGGATACTGCACTTTCCCAGGACAAAAAATCATTAGCACGTTCTAGAGAACAAAGGTCACCTTTGCCAGGAGATGATGATGAGCATTTACAGTCAAGATAGTTCCAGAAAAACTCTCCAACACAAACTGTCCAGGAGCTGTCTGATAATAGGATACAGAATGAGCTTAACCTGCCCAGGAAGCCATTGAGTCCCATGTGGATTAAGGTTTCTAGTCTTAGTGCCTTCCAGGCAAGCGTCTTGTGAAAGCTCCCAGTTTTGTCTTTACCTGACACGGATGCCTGGCAAGCCCGGGCCTTCCCGCCTCACGTACCCATGTCCATAGTCTCTGATCCCGTCAATCACTAGCAGTTTCCAGCTTCACAGCCGATTTCAGTCCACCGCAAATTTAAGAATGACGCCTTCATAACTTTCTGTTTCCACTCTTGGTAGGATTATTCCTGGGTAGTTTGCGTGCTTTGTTTTGTGTTTTTGTGAATGAAGTTTCTTCTATTATATCTTTGTCAGTCAGTGTACGCCAGGCGACTGTGCAGTAACAAACAGCCCTACGAATTTCTGCACACTGAATGACAACAGTGTATTTCTTATTCATGCCAAGTCCACGCTGTAGTTCTAAGCAGCTGTTCCTTGGGCAGCTGACTACCAGGAGGCCCTCAGTGTTGCCGACAGTGTACCAGTAATGCACTGCCGTGGTTGCCGAGGTGGGTAAGCAGAATGCTGAGCCGGGTATCGTCAGGCATCGCTCACGCTGCATTGGCCAAGACAAGTTACGTGGCCACACCAAGAACTCAGAGAACAAGAGCAAGGCACCTGCAGAGCTTTTTGCTAAAACATCTTTTAACTGCTAACTTTTAAACTGTACCTTTTATGACATAACTGTTGGGGGGGTTTTTTGTTTTTTCATATTTGGGGGGGGCGGGTTTTGGCTTGTATTCAACTGCTTTACTGAGCTCTGGTGTTAGTTCTAAATATTGCTCACTGGGTTTTGCTCCCTAAGAGCAAGTGCGGTAAGGTGGCGGACGTGCCTTCCTGAATCCTCTGTGACAAGAGCGGAGAGTGAAACAGGGTGTTTGCACCTCAGGTGAACACCAGCATCGATGACTGGAAGACCACCAAGTGGAAAGACATCAACGTCGAGCAGATGGACATAGATTGCAAGAAGTTTGCCAAAGATGTGAGGTCTCTGGACAAGGAGGTGAAAACCTGGGATGCCTTCGTGGGGCTCGACAACACGGTGAAAAACATGATCACATCCCTGCACGCTGTGAGCGAGCTGCAGAACCCTGCCATTCGGGACCGCCACTGGCAACAGCTCATGCAGGCCACCAAGGTACCCCTGCTGGGGAAGGCGGGGGTGAGGGGGGGCCCTGCTGCAGGATGGGTGGGCCTGAGCTGCTCAGCCGAGGTGCCCGGGCCTGATGCTGGTGAAGCCAACGTGGGCAGGGCCAGCACCGAGTGCGAGTGACCCGTCTAGTCACACAGGGCTCCACGCTCAGAGGGCCTATGCTGTGTTTAATGCTCACGGTCCCCATCTTGAAGTTTGTGGTAATTTTTGGATGGGGGGGCGTGCATTTTCATCATGCACTGGGGGCCCTGCACATTATGTGGACAGTCCTGGCTGTAGGTTTCATGTCCATAAGGCTGGGAAGTTTGGGGCAGATGAAACCCAGGAACTCAGAGTCTTAGCACTTTTCTAAGAATATCCCCTAGTGATAGGTACTGACCTTGACATCTACAGAAGGCCAGTGGGACACTCCCCACTGTCAGCAGACACTGAACGAAGCTATTAAGGCCAGGCTCAGTGGCTCACGCCTGTAACCTCAGCACTTTGGGAGGCTAAGGAGGGAGGATCACTTGAAGCCAGGAGTTGGAGACCTACCTGGGCAACATAGTGAGACCCCATCTGTACAAAATAAATCTTTAAAAAATTAGCCAGGCATGGTGGCCCACACCTGTGATAGAAGGCTAAGGCAGGAAGATCACCTGAGCCCAGGAGTTCGAGGCTGCAGTGAGCTATGATCACACCACTGTATTCCAGCCTGGGTGACAGAGTGAGACCCTGTCTCTTTAAAAAAATAAATGTTAAAAAGCCTGTACTGAGCAGCTACCCAGCAGACTCCCTGTACTGAGGCCCCTGCTCTCAGGGGGCCATGGTTTCTCAAAAAGAAATAAGAGCACATGCAATTATAAGGGAGGAAAAAAAGTGATTTTTTCCTCTACCCATCTTAGGTTCTCTGGCTGGGGCCCTGTCAATCCACTGACAAAAGACAGGTTAATGAGAGAAAACAAACGCAAGTTTGTTAACAGGTGCAGAGCTCCGAGATGGGTCACTCAGTGGGGGACTTAGAACCTGGGCTCATGCAGCATCTTAACCACAACTTTTTAGGGAAGTGACAAGACAAAGGAAAAGGACTTTGAGCTGCTAGGGCTGGCAAGCCACGAGGAGGTCAATACCCAGGGAAGCGAGGACAGAGTAGGCCCCAGGCCTGCCACTGTGTGTGGGTCCCCCGTGCCCTCTCTGGGTTGAAGAGGATCTAAAGCCTCCAGGGCAGGATTCTTCCTGCCTCTTCCAGCTTCTGGGGGCCCCGTCTCTGCCGTCACACGGCTGGTCTCCCTGCGTGTCTCAAATCTCCCCCGCCTTCTGGTATGAGAACCTCTGTCACTGGATTGGTGGCCTACCGGGAAATCGGGGGTGATTCATCTCAAGACCCTTAACACCTACAAGGACCCTATTTCCAAATTAAGGGCATACCCTGAAGTACTGGGTGGACATGAATCTCGGAGGGACGCTGTCCCCCCACCGTAGGTGGGTTCTGCCCTTACGTGGTGTCACCGGGAAGGCAGGCGAGGCTTCCGCCTGCTCCCTCCGGCGGCCTGGGACTGCCTCCCGCCCCTGCCTCTCGGCAAAGGACGATGGCGTCCGGCCACGGGGCACAGACAGCCTCACACAGACCGTGCCTGTCTCTGTCCCCAGGTGAAATTTGAAATGTCGGATCAGACGACCCTGGCGGATTTGCTCCATCTGAACCTCCACAATTACGAGGACGAGGTCCGCAACATCGTGGACAAGGCCGTGAAAGAGTCCGGGATGGAAAAGGTAGCCTCTGACCCCGGCCCCCGGGGCGACACTCGAGAGCTAGTGGGCCTGCTCTCACCCACCCGTGCCAGAAATCTTATGACATACTTCTAGAACTTATTATTTAAAAGAAAAACCCAATTCCTGGCTGCAGCTCTGTCTGCCCGCATGCGAGAGTAGGTAGGGTTTAAATGCTCTGGACTCGGCTTCCGGCTAGACCATCCTCATCGCCCCTCCTGTCCTCGCCTCCGCTGGGCAGAGTGACGGGAGGGGGCGCGGCTGGCCCCCAGCCAGCGCCAGGGGTTGTTAATGAGCCTCTGGAAAAGTCTGGAAGACTCTTTGCAATTCAAATCTCTCTCCTCAGCCTAACCGCTTTGTGAGTGTGAATTGTCACATTTTGGCTTTCTTTTTTTTTTAACAGCTTTATTGAGATACAACTCACACACAGCACCTTCACCCAGATTGTGCAGTTCAGTGGCTTTCAGCATATTCACAGATACGTGCAATCGCCACCTACTAGAACTAACCAATTTTAGAACATTTTCATCACCTCCACAGGAAGCCCTTTGGCTGTCACCCCCCCGTGCGTCACAGCCCCCTCCCTGCGCTCTGGGCAGTCACTAACCCGCACTCTCTCCGGATTCCCCGTCCCGGACCTCCCCAGGAATGGCATCCGACACAGGGGAGACGAAATTTTACCTCGACACTTTTAGGGTTTTTTTCAGCTGGGCTCGAGAATTAAATTGACATGAGGCAGATCCAGAGGAGAAAAACATGCAAGTTATTTAACACACCTTTGCGCGGCACGGGAGTCTCATAAGGAAATGACCCCAAAACATGGTTGAGTTGAACACGTAGTACTGACTTGCGGGAAGGGTGGTGAGTCGTGGAAGGTGACGAATGGTGGGGACAGAAGGCAAGAGTGGTTCTAACAGGGTCGGTGCCAGCAGACTTCTTTGGGCCTCAGCTGCCCGTCCTCGATAAGAAGGACACTTCCCTCTGGGGTCGGGAGGGCACCTTTCACACAGAATTTCGCCTCCTGCTGAAGAAGAGAATGAAGGTCACACTAACCTTCGTGCACCTGCTGTTCTTCAAGTGCCTTTAACACAGCAGTGTGCCAGGGTGGCACATTTGTCACTCCTTCTCACACGGTATGTGGCCTTTTGTGTGTGTGGCTTCTCCACCCCGCCATCTGCACTGTGGCACCCGGACCTGATTCCTTGTCATGGCTGAGTGACACTCCCTCGTGTGGGCAGGACACATACTGATCCACGCGCTGGTGGATAGACATGCGGCTGGCTCCCAGCTCTCAGCTAGCACGGGTAGTGCTGGCGTGAGCGTGCTGGCTTTCTTAAAGCGGGCTTCACGCCACCGTCTAGGAACTTTGGGTCCGTCCTTAGTTTCACACCCAGATGCCCAGTGACCTTCCTCCCACGTTCCCCCGAAAGGTACTGAAAGCCTTGGATAGCACCTGGACCACGATGGAGTTCGAGCACGAGCCGCATCCGCGGACGGGCACCATGATGCTCAAGTCGGACGAGGTCCTGGTGGAGACGCTGGAGGACAACCAGGTGCAGCTGCAGAACCTGATGATGTCCAAGTACCTGTCCCACTTCCTGAAGGAGGTGACCAGCTGGCAGCAGAAGCTGTCCATGGCAGACTCGGTCATCTCCATCTGGTTGGAGGTCCAGAGGACCTGGAGCCACCTGGAGAGCATCTTCATCGGGTCTGAGGACATCCGAGCCCAGCTCCCAGAGGACTCCAGGCGCTTCGATGTCATCGACCTGGAGTTCAAGGTGAGCCTGGCTTGCTGGCTCCCGGGCACTTCCAGGAAGGGCCGTGGGCCACAACAGGGCCCCTGACCCCTCGGTGATCCCTTCCCTTCCTAGGCCTTGATGCAAGACGCGGTGAAAACACCCAACGTGGTGGAAGCCACCAACAAGCCGGGTCTCTATGACAAACTGGAAGCCCTGAAGAAAAGGTGGGTCCCACCTCTGTCCAGACGGGGAGAGCCGATGGCAGGGGGAGCCGATGGCAGGGGGAGCCTGAGTCCTGTGCGGCCTGCTGGTTAGGACAGAGCAGAACCAGGGCAGGGGGCTGCCACATCCCCCCTCCCCGGGCCACATCCTGCCATGCTGGCCTCGCGGTGGAAGAAGCAATGCCCACGGAGGTTGGATGACACTCCCTGCTGCCCAGGTGTGCGCACCAGGTCAGGGGCTGGCAAAGGGATGAGAGCATCGGGTAGGAAGTTCTGGATTGACCCGGGCCTGTGGACAAGAGACCAGATGTCTCCAGGCCCATGAGTCCGACGTGCCGACAGGCTGGGCTGGGAGGGCCCGCGGAGTGGCACTGACCGGCTCCTTCCCCGCTGTCCCCGCAGCCTGGCCGTGTGTGAGAAGGCCCTGGCAGAATACCTAGAGACCAAGAGACTGGCCTTCCCCAGGTTCTACTTTGTGTCCTCGGCCGACCTGCTGGACATCCTCTCCAACGGCAACGACCCTGTGGAGGTAGGTGGGGCTCTGGCACGCGGCAGGTGAGCCAACATCATGCCCTGGACCCAGGCCCAGGCCGGCCAGGCCCCTCCGTCTGGGCAGCCCAGAGAGGAAGGAGAGGAGCATCCCTGGATGTCCCGTGTCATCTGCATGAGGTCCCCACACCAGGGACTGCCCGGGGTGCCCACCAAGGCAGAAACGGGGGGGACTCGTCTCACAGCCCACTCTGCCCTTGCTGTATTTGGGCAAATTAATCTACTCTCTTTTCCTCTCCTGGAGAAACGGGGCAGGTGCCAGGGCTTGGTGAGCCGCCGTCTCTGAACAATACACCCACTCACTGGGCCCCCTCGGACCGTCAGGCCCAGGAGCCAGCAGGAAGCGTTTCTTTGAGGCTTTTCTGAAAAAGAAAAGAGTTAACTAACTAGGTGAAGGGGAACTGATTGTATTTTATTTTAACCTAAACTTATGGGATACACGAGACGAAGGAACACGCAGGCATGACCTGCAGTTAAGGGTCTGAGTGTGTGGCCTGCGGCCTGGGCCCAAACCTCGAGGAAGAGAAACCCTGAAGAACAGACCTTTGCCCGGAAGAGCTGGGATTCCCGGCCCGGTTTCTGTGCCCGGTCTGAGAGCAGCTCCCACTGGTTCTTCTTGTTGGAGAAGCCAGGTTTACTTAACGCTGGTCAAAGATGGGGAGTGTGTTAAAGACAGACAGACAGAAAGACGCTTAAAGCCACCCAAGGAAAGCCCAAGCCATGCATGTCCCTTTCAGATCCCTCGGTTGCGTAATTCTGGTTTCTCCCCACACCCAGGTGAGCCGCCACCTGTCCAAACTCTTTGACAGCCTGTGTAAACTCAAGTTCCGGCTCGATGCCAATGAGAAGCCGCTCAAGTTTGGCCTGGGCATGTACAGCAAGGAGGACGAGTATGTGGAGTTTGATCAAGAATGTGACCTCTCGGGGCAGGTGAGTATATACACGCTGCACGGTGGACCCAGCACAGTGGCACAGTGAGCAGCTAGAGGAAGGGCCACGTGTCCTCACACAGAGATGTCTGGGAGACCGTTCCTGTCCTCTGCCTTTCTAGAAAACACTTAAAGGGCTGGGAGTGGTGGCTCATGCCTGTCATCCCAGCACTTTGGGAGGCCGAGGTAGGAGGATCACTTGAGGCCAGGCATTTGAGATCAGCCTGGGCAACATAGCGAGACCTCATCCCTACAAAATAAATTTTTTAAAAATTAGCTGGGTCCCAGCTACTCGGGAGGCTGAGGCAGGAAGATCACCTGAGCCCAGGAGTTTGAGTTTTGAGTTTGAGGTTTGAGTTTGTGAGCTATGATCCCACCACTGCACTCCAGCCTGGGTGACAAAGTAAGACCCTATCTCTAAAAATAAAAAAAGAAACAAGGTACTGACTTGTTTGTAGAATTTCTAGCAGAGCCTTACCCATGTAGCACGAGGAGTATTTTGAGGGGAAGGAAGAGAAGGCTTGTTAATGCCACTGGATTTTTTTCATGGCTTGCCAAGGGGATTGCTTTGGAGGTTGCCACACGTATCTGAGCCGCCGATTTCTAACACCTGTCCAAAACACCTGTCCAAACTACCTGGCTGCGTTGCTCTGGTCTCGGGCAGCCTCTTCCCTTTTCTAGCAGGCTTGCCACCCAGCTTGGGGCTGGCTCCTTCTGCCGACGAGCTGTCCCCTCCCCTGTCTCTCTCCCCAACTATTCTTCAAGCAATGGAAAGGATTTTGGCATTAGCCTAAGGAAGATGTAATTTGGAGGTAAATCAGTGGTGAAAAAAAAAAACCTCACACAAGAAAACCCGACGTGGTCTGCTTTCCAGGGGTGGGGCCGGGCGGGCTGTGGCAGGAGCCATCGGAAACAACTGCCACGACAGCAGGGCCGTCTGCACCATGTGCCCGGGTGAACAAACGGATACCAGGACCCATTGAGGATGTTTTTTCCCTCCCAGTAGCGGTTAGTTGAGGGATAAGCCTTGTTGCAAGACTCAGCGACAGCCGCATCCCGAGGGCAGCACACTGTCTTGCAGCCACTTGCTGAGCAGGTGGGGGCGCCACTGGACAGAACCCCCAGATGTCCCAACTCAGAGCATCGGCGATGGCGCAGGCTCGGCTCACTCTTCTAGATTTTTCTCTGGGTCCATCACTCCTGTGCCTGGATGCTTAACGCAGCAGGTTTTGCTGGCGTTTACAGCGGAGCGTCCCAACCGTGTATTTTAAGTGTGTCATTTTTACTGCTCTGTAAAATCCTTGACATTTGATGAGGACAGAGAGTAGATTTTTTTCTGTACAACAAAGCAAGTCATCAGGACTAGAGGCGCTCACGTGGCACCGTCCGCAGGTGGAGGTCTGGCTGAATCGCGTGCTGGACAGAATGGTCGCCACCCTCCGACACGAAATCCCAGAGGCCGTGGTGACGTACGAGGAGAAGCCGCGGGAGCAGTGGATCTTTGACTACCCCGCCCAGGTCTGGGGGGAGGCGTGGCGGGTGAGGGGCGGCGCTGAGGCGCGGGGGTGTGATGTGTCCCTGTGGCCCCTGTGTTAGCCACACGCCACTGGAGAATAACTCGCGTTATTGGCGTGAACTTTTCTATCAGCGGTAATTGGTCACTAGCTGCGTGGGCGTGGGGGGCCCTGTCTGTTTCCAGATTGCCCTCACGTGCACCCAGATCTGGTGGACCACCGAGGTGGGCCTGGCGTTTTCGAGGCTGGAGGAAGGCTACGAGAACGCCATCAAAGATTATAACAAAAAGCAGGTACGTGGCCCCGCACGTCCGGCTCAGACTCTGCCAAGCGGTGACCAGAGACATCTTCCTCCCCAAGGCTGACCTTGGTGAAATGGCCGTTCCCGCAGGTCAAACGCTGTCAGGTGTCCTTGTCCCCAGCCCGTACCCAGCAGTAACATCTTCAGAAACACGTAACTGTAATTTCTTGTCTGGAAATCATCTAATGCTACTGCAAGTCTTTTTTCTTAAAGATTCTTGGTTAGAAATATGAAAACTAAAGATAATTTTTAAAATAAAAGAAGGAACAGTTATCTGTAATCCCACTACCCAAATATAACACCGTCAACACATTCTTATGCATCCTTCTAATCTTTTGTGTGCAATTTGTGTGTGAAAATAGACAAACTATCTGCACAGCTTTAAAATCAGCTGTTTTTACTTAATATCCCTTTTCCTCTACGTCGTGGTTAACGGCTCTGTGGTATTCTGTCACGGGGCGTCCCGCTGCTTAACATACCCGCCAATTGGAGACACGCAGAATGTTCTCCTGTTTTCATTATTGTAAACAAGAGCGTGGGGAGGGTTCCCCACGCGACCGTGAGCTCCCTGAGCACCCTCATGGCCTGGGCGCCGTGCAAGGGACCACCCAGCACTTGGTGGGCGCCCTGCAGCGTCTCGGCGATGGCTGCCCTCCCCCCGCAGATCAGCCAGCTGAACGCGCTCATCACGCTGCTCATCGGGAACCTCAACGCTGGCGACAGGATGAAGATCATGACCATCTGCACCATCGATGTGCACGCACGCGACGTGGTAGCCAAAATGATCACTGCCAAGGCACGAGCGCTCGCTGTCTCCAGGGAGTGGCTGGGGAAGGGCCAGGGGACTGGGTTGGGACCATGCTTTGGGGGGCTCCAGCCCTGCTATTGCCACGTCATGGGGGAGTGACTCTATGCTGGTGACAGCCACCAAATCCCTCGCCCAGACTTGTCCCTGGTAAGCGCCACGCAGCCACCGCGAGCGGCACCTGCTCATTGGAAGTGCTCGTTCCTTAGCAAGATTCGCTGGGGGCAGCGAGAAGGTTGGAGGTGGGAGCCAGAAGAGGAAAGAGGGCCAGGGAAGGTGCCCTGAGGGCCCGGGGACCAGCCCAGAGGCAGGCTGGCCGTCTGGGTCGGGTCTGCCTCTTGCGTTCCGCTCGGCCGACAGCAAGAGCCCTGGCTCCTTCTGCAGGTGGAGAGTTCTCAGGCCTTTACCTGGCAGTCCCAGCTCCGGCACCGCTGGGATGACGAGAAGCGACACTGCTATGCCAACATCTGCGACGCCCAAATCCAGTATTCCTACGAGTATCTGGGCAACACGCCGCGGCTGGTCATCACCCCGCTCACTGACAGGTGAGGACACGCCTGCGGGCCTGTGGTGCCCGTCCCTAAATGAGTCACCTGTTCCCTTTGGTCCCTTCTCCATGATTCACTGTCGGGCTGGGACGTCAGCTGCTGAGGCTGAAAGAGTGGGCACTGGGTCAGGTGGACCCATGTTCAGAGTCAGTCCTGCCACCTGCAGGGTGCCAGGCCTCCAGCTCCGTATCCTCATTCTGACCTGAGCTGTGTGGCCTCGGGGGAGCTCCTCAGCCTCTCTGGGCCTGCAATGTGGGGATGACGTTTTATGGCTCCCCGTGAGCTTGTTGCAGGTTGATTACGTTATTCAACACCCAAAAGCACTGAGACCAGAGCTGCTCTGAGCAAACCTTCCATGGATGTGGGGGGTGTTGTCACAACCGTTCCCGGTTTGGTAGCGCTCCCTGCCCAAGTGCCCCAGCAGGAACGGTGCCTGTGCCACCTCTGCCCCGAGCAGTGCCTGCCCCTCAGTCCCATCTGAGGTCCCTCCTGCCCGCTCCCCGCTGTGCCCCCTGGGGCCAAGCAGGCGCGGTGACAGAACTAGTGGGAACCGCAGAGCAAGGGCAGTGGGGCGGCTGTGGGGTCCCGCGAGCTAAGCAGAGGTCCCGGCAGGTGCTACATCACCCTGACACAGTCCCTCCATCTGATCATGGGCGGGGCCCCCGCTGGCCCCGCCGGGACCGGCAAGACGGAGACGACCAAGGACCTGGGCAGGGCGCTGGGCACCATGGTGTACGTCTTCAACTGCTCCGAGCAGATGGACTACAAGGTACGTGGCTGAGGCCCAGGGGTGGGACCCAAGGTCCCCACAAGAGAACATATCTGAGCGCCCTGTCCCAGGAGGCCCTGCAGCGAGCTCTCAATCCCTGGACACCTGTGAATGGCACCCTGGGGAGGTGGCACTAGGGCCCCCCTGATAGCTGACAGTGTCCCCTTTGGGGGGCCTGTCTGAAGAGACTCCTGGTGTTGACAAACTCAGCCCCAAAGGTCCTGCCCTGCCCCTGCCGTGAGGCAACCCTTGCTCAACCTCGTGGGGAGATTGCTGCGGGCAGGGGAGGGCCTCCTTCACGGTCGCGCACGGGCTGTGGGCAGCAGCTGCGTCCAGGCGGGCTGGGGGGGGCGGGCAGGGGCCTGGCCACGTCCTGCTGGTCATCAGAGACTGTTCTCCAAGGGCCAAGCGGGGGAGGGGGTGTCTCGATGGTCCCAACCGCTGCAGCCTCTTGCACGAGGAAAAGGGGGGACAGTCCACTAGTTCAGGACCCTGGGCCTGCAGAGGCCTCCCCTCCCCAACCTGGATCTGAGCCCCACGATCCAGGGCCCCTGCCCCTGGGCTGCAGGGCCACACGGTCCACTCCAGCCTCCTGGACTTTAGAGGAGTGAAATCCAAGCTTGGATCCTCCTGAAGGGGTGTAGTGACCGCCTGGAATCCTAGGTGGAAACTGGGAGAATCACCCCGACTGCCTGGCTGGGCCCCCGCGCCCACCTGGAGGGGCTCCCCTCCTTCGTGTGCATAAAGGAAAGGGCCAAGAGACAACGCAAGTGTTGGACTTTGCAAGGGTGTGCTTGTCCGAGCCCTGTGGTCAGGGGCCCTAGAGAAGCCTCCATCCCAGGGTCTCAAGCCATGGGATCCGGGCGAAAGGAGTCGGCCCTCTCTGGGACCTGGGTGGTCCCGCCTGGTGGCCTTCAGAAGGCCCAGCTGTCCCCAGCGGGGCTGAGCTGAGGGCAGTGAACACCCCTGTGGGCCCCCCGCCCTCCCAGCTCTTCCCTTCCCCAACGCCGCCTCCGCTCTCGCCCCGTCTAGTCCTGTGGAAACATCTACAAGGGCCTGGCGCAGACCGGCGCCTGGGGCTGCTTTGACGAGTTTAACCGGATCTCGGTGGAGGTCTTGTCCGTGATCGCCGTGCAGGTAGGACCTTGCCCAGGTCTGGAGCTCACAGAGGGCGACTGGCCACCTTCCCGTTATCTCATGCCCTTCCCACGCGAGAACAGACCCTCCTTGTCTGCCTGTGGCACTCGGGGCACTGGGTGCTGGTGTGGCACAAAGATGAGTGGGACCCCCAGCCGGTCCCCCAGGGCCACAGCCTGGCTAGGCATCTGTTCAGCTGGAAGACAGGAAGAGTCTGGTACGGTAGCATGCGTGTAACCGCGTGCACAGGAGGGCAGGAGTGACTCTGCTCGGCAGAGGAGGACACGGGGCTCTGTTGCAGGTGTCTGTGGAGCCGGGCACTGGGGGACACACAGGGTGCTGGGGGGACTGGCAGGAAAGGAGGGAGGCAGGGAAGGTGCCCGCGTACTCTGCTGGGAGCACAGGACACGCAGTGCAGAGACAGGGCAGGGCAGGGGTGGGGTTCGCGGGTTGGGGGAGCACCACCCCCGCACTACGTGTTAAAGTCACCCACGTGGGCCCCTCGCACGTGACCGTATGAGCATTTCTGCATTGAAACGCATGCTGCTGGGTCGCGACCTGCTGGGCTAAGGTGAGCTGAGGCCTGATCAGCTGCTACAGGCCGGGAGGAGACAGTCAGGATGTGGATGGGGGGTGGTGCTGAGACGCCCCCTCCCACAATACGGAGCTCAGGAGAGGGGCGTGGAGACCCCAGCCTGGGTGCAAGGCCCGGTTTAAATTTACTGATTTAACTCCCTAACTCTCTGCTTGGCCGTGGTTTAAACTCACTGCACCTCCGTTTTGCGTTCTGTAAGAAAACAGGGATTGATGACGCGGGTTTGCTGGTGAGATTAGAGGTGGCCGCGGGTGGCTGCTCCCTGAGTGCCTGGGCCCACAGAGTTGCTGCCAAGCCCAAAGCCAGTGAGCAAACCCGAGTGTGTGTGCAGAGCCCGGTTTGGGCACTGAATGTTCGTGGACTCGGAGGGAGACGGTAGGCGAGGCCTGGCACAGAGGGCATCGGCACACTCTGCAGACCAGTCGTGGGGGAGGGGGCGGGACACCCAGGCAGCAGAACTTGGAGCCCACCGGGAGACTCAGACTTGGGAAGTCAGGTGGCGGGAGACGTCTCACTGCGAGTGTTGGGCGCCCCCAAGTGGGCATTTGGAAATCCGCAGCTGCCCTGGCTGCTGATGAGGAGCCTTGAGGTCCTAGATTTAACCTTAAAGACCGCGAGGTGGCCTGACGTGGAGATGGCCACTAAGCAGTCCTCTGACAGCCGGGTCATTGCCAGAGTAGCAAGAGGATGCAGGGGAGGGCTGGGAGCTGGGGTGGCACTCAGCAAAGCCACGGAGGGAACGGCTGGTTCTGGCAACAGCCGAGGCCCCTGCAGAGAGCTGCACCCAGTGACAAAAGCTCATCTCAGGAGGCTCCACTTAGGTGGCATTCGTGTGATGACAATGGGGCCACAGAAGTGGAAAACAGAGGCTCATCCCTAGGGGGCCCAGGGTGGGGGTGAGGGTGAGAGGGCAGTGGGGGTCAGGACCCCGCGTGGCAGCGCCCTGTAGCCGTGCAAGATGCCCCGCTGGGCGCGGGTTGCCTCCACATGTCTCTCGCAACTGCGTGTGAGTCTACAACGGCCCCCAAATTAAAAAGCTCAACTAAAAAACGATACCAGGAGGACACTGCAAATTCACAGCCACGCGCTTTAACACGGAGACCCGTCTGGTGTGACGAAGCTGGTCGCTTCCGTGTTTGACGTGTCTGTGTACCAACCGCTCAGGTCAAATGTGTCCAAGATGCCATTCGGGCCAAGAAAAAAACATTTAATTTCCTCGGAGAGATGATACGTCTCATCCCCACCGTGGGCATCTTCATCACCATGAACCCTGGGTACGCTGGGCGCACGGAGCTGCCTGAGAACTTAAAGGCCCTGTTCAGGTGCGTGGCTGGGACAGGCGTCAGCAGGCAGGAGCGGGCACCCAAAAGCTCTCTGCCTTCCCCACGGCGGGGTCCCCACTTGGGACACACCTGCCATCCTGCAGGCCGACGGAAGGCAGGCTTCAGGTTGGTGCTCAGAGAGGTCACCCTGGGGGGCTGGAGGCACCCAAGGGACCGGCGGGGTAGGGTGGGAACCCAGCTCCGGGCCCCGGGAGGCAGCCCACTTGCTGTCCACCTGGCAGGCGAGGCGTGTGCTCCCAGGTGAAGAGGGACAGGTAGAGGCGTGTAGGGGAGGGGAGGGAGAGAAGCCCACCTGCACTGATCCCCCCCCCCAGGCCCTGCGCCATGGTCGTCCCCGACTTTGAACTGATATGCGAGATCATGCTGGTGGCCGAGGGCTTTCTGGAAGCCCGCCTTCTGGCCAGGAAGTTCATCACCCTCTACACCTTGTGCAAGGAGCTGCTCTCCAAGCAGGTGTGTGTTCCCAGGGCCCTAGAGCTCACGGGGGGGGGGGGGGAGGGGAGGGACAGTGCAAGGGGGTGTTAAAAATGCAGGCAGCGGCCGAGGTTGCCCCCCAGCCCTCCTGGACCCCAGAGCCACCCTGGGCCTGGCAGCGCCAGCCGGCCAGCGTGGGACAGGGCGCTCACCTCTGCCCGCAGGATCACTACGACTGGGGCTTGCGAGCCATCAAGTCCGTGCTGGTGGTGGCCGGCTCCCTGAAGAGGGGGGACCCCAGCCGGGCAGAGGACCAGGTGCTCATGAGGGCTCTGAGAGACTTCAACATCCCCAAGATCGTGACCGACGACCTGCCCGTGTTCATGGGGCTGATTGGGGACCTCTTCCCGGCTCTGGATGTGCCTCGCAAACGAGACCTGAACTTTGAGAAGGTAGTTACCCAGGCCTCGGTCCTGCCTCGCCTGGGGCTTCCCTCCTGCCCAGGACGCTGCACTGGTTCCTCGGGGCAAATGCAACCCTGGGGCAGGTGGCCTACGTCACACATGCCACGAGAAAGACCCTGGGGCTACAGCTGCCTTCCTGGGCCTGGCTGGGGGCTGCTCTCTCAGCTGGGGCTGGGAGGCTTCGGGCAAACCCATCCCCTCGCTGGGCCGCAGTGGGGCAGTCTGAGCTCCCGACAGCAGAACTTGCAAACACATCGCCTTGGAGGGCAGCTATTCCCGTCCTACCTCTGCCACTGGGCAGGAGGCCCCCGCCAGAAAGAAAGGCCGTTTTGACTTTGCTCCTGCCCCTGCCTGTGTCCCCCAGGTCATCAAGCAAAGCATCGTGGAGCTCAAGCTGCAGGCAGAGGACAGCTTCGTGCTCAAAGTCGTGCAACTGGAGGAGCTGCTGCAGGTGCGGCACTCAGTGTTTGTCATCGGGAACGCGGGCAGCGGCAAGTCTCAGGTATGTCTCCCCGAAGGGCCCTGCAGGCAGCCGGCCAGATGGGGGAGGGCTGGGGTGAAGGGCCAGCCTGTATCACCTGCCCCCACCCCAGGGAATCCCCCTGGACCCCAACTTGTCATGGTCCAGGAAGGACACTGGGGCTGAGCGGGAGGGGAGGAGCAGCCACAGCCCCCAGCCCACCGATGGGGCTTCCTCCCCACCTTGCTTCTCCCGTCTTCCTGTCCCCACCCCCTGCAGCCAGCCCCACCCCCACCTCCTGTCCCCTGCTGTGGCCTGGGGCGTGGTGAGATGTAGAGGGTGGTGGCTGATGTTACTAAAGTCTGTGACACTGGAAAATTCTATACCAGCCGGCATGCACTCGCCGCCCGCAAGGGACAGACTCTTGTGCTATTGCTGAAGATCGTTCCCATAGTAATAACATGGGGAGGCCCACAGCAAGTTACTTTGCCAGTGTCCTAGGAAGGAACATACACACGCATACAAATGGAACAGCCTTAAATGTTCTTGAAACTCATTTTCTCTGGGAGGAAGCCCTGGGGTGGCTTTGTTCCCTTAGACGCTTCCCCGACGATGAGCTTGTGTAACTTGCATTGAGAGGAAGACGCTACGGTGAGTTTTTTCAGAGTTCAGCGAGGTCTCGCGCAGCCCCTGTGGCCTGTGGACGTGAACACTTGGCTCCCGTCACCGGCCACCCTCGTGGTTGCTGGGGGGACACACGCTCACCTACACGCCAGCAAAGCAAGCCAGATCAGAGAAGGAGCCGCTCGTGGTCATAAAGGGTCTGGGCTCACATAAGGGCCTCGCCCCCGTGCAGGCCCGTGGGCCGTCCTGGGGCCAGTGTAGGATGTGCCAGGGACATCAGGGCACAGGCAAGTGGCTTCCTGCTTTCACCCAGGTCCTCAAATCCCTCAACAAGACCTACCAGAACATGAAGAGGAAGCCGGTCGCCGTGGACCTGGACCCCAAGGCTGTCACCTGCGACGAGCTCTTTGGCATCATCAACCCGGCCACCAGGGAGTGGAAAGACGGTATCAGGAGGGGTCTGGGACGCGGTGGGCGGTGCTCCACTGTGAGCAGCTCCCTGGGGGGGACCCTCGTGGGCTCCCAGCCAGGGGCGGAGCAGGCAGACAGCCGTGGGGTCAGCACTGTGGTGACAGTGCCGTGGGGGCTGTGGGCTGCCAGAGCTGGGACCTCTGAGAATCGCAGGCTCCAAGCCCAAGCAAGGACAGGCTAGAGGATGCAGGGTGAGGCTGGACAGGCAGGCTGGATGCTGAGCACGGGGAGGCCACACCTCAGTCAGCCGGGCTCCGGGAGGGTGTTTCTCCTGGGAAGTGGCTCGATGCTTCGTGGAGAGAACTCTGACGTCCAAGAGCAGGCTGTGGGCGGGGGCTGCGGCGTGGCCAGGTTGGGGGGGCCTGCCTGGCGCAGGACTCTTACCTCTGCCTGTGTATCTCGTTTCTCCCCCACGAGAACATGAGCTCCGTGGGGTGGGGGGCTGTGATTGTCCTGGGCTTTGTACCACAAGCCCACCACGCCCCCCACACCCCCCACGCCTGACACATGGCGAGTGCTCAACAGACCTCTGCTGAGAGACAGAGTGGGTGGGTGGAGGGGCATAGCACCCAGCCCGGAGGGGATCCTACGTGGGGGTGTTGAGCCTACAGGGGACGGGTGCAGGGTCAGAGGGCAAAGGCAGGGCCTGGGTGGGGCATATCAGAGGGAGCCCACCTGGTCCTCAGGGCAAGGAGGAGGGAGGGAAAGGAGCCCAGCCACTCAGGTCCTTGGGCCCTGTTGTCCCTCTGAAGTAGGGGACAGGCCACCTCAGAGAGAGAGGGAGGGGGCTGGGGGAGGGGGAGAGATGTAGAGGGAGGAGGGGAGGGCGCCAGGATCCGGCAGGCAGGCCCTGTGCCCGCTGACAGCCGCTGCTCCCCCAGGCCTGTTCTCCACCATCATGCGTGACCTGGCCAACATCACGCACGACGGCCCCAAGTGGATCGTCCTCGATGGGGACATAGACCCTATGTGGATTGAGTCCCTCAACACCGTCATGGACGACAACAAGGTGCGGCCACGGGAAGGAGGGGTGGGGGTCGTGGGGACGCACGCTCAGACCCTCGGCAGCTGGCGCCCCCCACGAAGAAGTGCTGGTCCTGGGACGTGTCCCCGTCCACACGCGCCGCATCTCACGTTGCTCCCGGCAGCTGGTGGCTCAAGGTAGCGCCTGGGACGTGTGCTCCAATTTACACGCAGCACAGTGTGAGAACGACAGGTCACATTTAGGGAGGCAGCAAAGACATTTGGAATTATCTAGAAGCAGCTTTAAAAAACGATAATCAGTTGGGTAGCGGAGGGACCACGAGGCTTTCCGGGGAAGGCGAGGGCTCGACAATGCACGTTGCCCTGCAGCGCGTCCTGCCTGCCGTGGGAGCCGCCCCACCGTCCCGGGCGGGGCACAGCGGGGCCGGGCGGCAAGGAAAGCTGAGCAACGCCGGGCTTGTAAAGGCGGGCTGTCATCAGGGGACTGTGCGGGGTTGCCGAGTCCTTCCTCCCTGCTTGGAGATTTGCTCCAAGCGATGACCTTGGAACCCCGTCAGGTGACGTGGCCTCACGGCTCGCTGTCTCCCTCCTAGGTCCTCACCCTGGCCAGCAACGAGCGAATCCCCTTGAACCGCACCATGAGGCTGGTGTTTGAGATCAGCCACCTGAGGACGGCCACCCCGGCCACCGTCTCCAGGGCCGGCATCCTCTACATCAACCCGGCGGACCTCGGGTGGAACCCGTGAGTGGGCTTTTGGTTTTCCTGTTCCAAACCGTGCCAGAGGGAGGCGAGGCTGGGGGCCTGTTTCAGGGTTGCACACGAAATCGTTCACTCACTCGCTCATTCGCATACTAAATGCCACGTGCGGGGCCTCACCAGGCACCGGGGTCACAGCGAGGAAGCGAGAGCCGTGTGAGCGAGCAGTGTGAGCACGCAGCGGCTCCGCGGAACTGCCACTGGGGAAACAAGTTTTCAGGAAGTGCGGGAATGACAAGGGCTGGCGAGGGAGGGCGGGTCCCAGTCCCCACGGAGGCAGGGAGTCTTCCCAGAGGGTTGGAGTCTGGGCTGCCACCTGACAGGGGGCTTTCTAGGTGGACAAGAGCTGGGGGCGCATTGCAGGCGAGAACCCGCGGTGATGGCGCGGGGGCGGCAGCGGACAACAGGCTCCCGGGACCGGCGGTGGGTGCTCCTGCGTGGAGGGTTAGGGTGTTCTTGGCCGGAAGGGGACTGAAGCTGGGCCACCCCGCAGGGCCAGGCACAGGGGGCATGATGTGAAGAGGACACTCCGTAAAGCCAGTGGACCATGGGTGCCACTGGGCTTGGGAGAGGATGGGGTGGGCTTAAGAAACGCTCAAAAGCTGGAGAAAATGAAGACTCGACTCTGGAGGCAGATTTTCCTGCTTGGACACATGGCTAGCAACGGGCAGAGTAAGGGATTTTCTGGGGACGCAGAAATAAATGACAGCTTGGAGCAAACATCCTGCCTCGGCCCGAGTGGAAATCCCAGAGGGCAGGCTCCGGAGAACCGTCACCGTGGCTCATTCATTCCTCCCTCCGAGCAGCACGTCCCCCGCGCACCTGCCCTGTGTCCGGCCCCGGGCATTCCATGCTGGGAGGGACGGGAGTTGGCTTTCTGAGAAAGACCAGAGCTGTTGGGAGATGAGGAACACAGGGAGGCTTCCAAGGCAGAGGGGAAGCCCCGGAGACGCCGTCACAGACACCAGGAGGGGGGACTTCAGGAGGGAGGAGGCTCGTTGGATCACGTCCAGACTCAAGGATGCCAAGGACAGAGACTTTCCGCTGGATGTGGCAGTGGGGAGCTCCTCAATCGCTCTAGAGGAAAGCGTCATGGCGTGCTGGGGTAGCAGGAGCCCCCATTAGCGAGGAGGACCCAGCCAGAGGTGCTACCGCGAGGCCATCTCTGGAAACAAGTCCCCCGTTCAAGCGCCGGAGGGTGGACCTGGAGCAAGAGGAATGAAGGTTTGTCAAGATGAGAATGATGTCTGGGTGTGGAGATCAGGCATGGCTGTTTCCAGGCACACACAAACTTGTAGGCAGAGAAAAAGAAGTTTCCAGAGTTCCAAATGTGCGTCTTAGCTGTCTGCACCGGGAGGTGAGGTGTCTGCTGGGAGGCAGGCGGCATGGCGTGGCCAGGGTTTGAGAGGATCCCGCGAAGAATGTTCCCTGCGAGGACAGGACCAGAGCTGGCCTGACCCCAGGGCGCTGGGAGCTGCTGAGGCCCAGCACTGCTGTGCTGCTTCTCCGGCAGTCCTTGGGCACCAGTGTCCCAAGGCGGCCGTAGCAAAGGCGCAGCCCGGGCAGCTTCAGACAGCAGCAGTTTATCCTCTCTCAGTTCTTGAGGTCAGAGGTCCAGGATCAGGCGTCAGCAGGGCTGGTTCCCTCTGGAATCTTCGAGGGAGACTCTGGGCCAGGCCTCTCTTTCCACCTTCCGGAGGCTCCGGCAAGCCCCTGGCGTTCCTTGTCCTGTAGACCAATCACTCCCATCTCTGCATGTGGCCGCCTTCTGTGTGTGTCTGTCCACGTTTACCTCTTGTAAGGACGCTGGTCACTGGCCCTGGGGCCACCCTAACCCAGGACGATCTCATCCTGAGATCCCGAATGTGGTCATGTCTGCAAAGGCCCTTTCTCCAAATAAGGCTCCAGGTGGACATGTCTTTTGTGGGGCCACCAGTCCACCACGACACCTCATTGGTGAGTATTCAGGGTGGGCAAGAGACAGGGCAAGGGAACGGAGACAGAGCGTGTGCAGGAGCTGCTGAGACGCAGGGAGACAGGAAGAAGACAGGACGTGGGGCACTTGGGGGACACCCCTCGGGAGCAGAAGGGAGCTGGAAGCTAGGCCGTCGTGGGCAGTGGCAGGAACTGGTGCTCCCAGAGTGACCGACAGGAAGCAGGAGGAGCCCCGGGTTTTGCTGGAGGAGAGGAGGGGACACGAAGCAGGGCAGCAGGGACTCAAGGCTGGACGTACCCCACCACCTCGGGGGACAGGGCAGGACGCCGCCCGGACCAGGGGTGACAAAGCTGACCTGCCTCACAGGAACGTGTCTCTCTGGGCTGGTGCCGCAGATCAAAGCCAGCGTGCTCATATGCTAAACGGCTCCCACCACAGCAACACCGGAAATTCTACCCAAACGCCAAACTCGCAGGCGAAAGCAGCAGCCTCTGTGTGGCTATGCAAACCGGTCCCCTCTTCTGAAGACCAGCTGCACCTGGAACTCAGTTCTAACAGTGCTAGGCACGGGGACACCATGCTTTGCTCAGAGACACGGGTTGCGTGAAGGTTTGCTCTGCCACGCTGGGCAGCCCGGGTGCCACGGGCACAGGTTCTCGCTCTCGAGTCTCCGTTCCGAGAGAGGTGCAGGGAGGAACGGAGCTCGCGGGACACGCGCACTCACGGAGAGGCCGTGTGTTGGCCGCGTTTGGTAACGCGAGCTTCTTGCCGACGCCTCAGGCGTCCTGGAAATGACGCACACACTGAGCTCGCTGACCCTCCAGGGAGCCGGGCTCTGTTTACGCTTTTAGCAGACGCTTACTTGGCACTGACCCTGGACCGGGCTTCCTTCTGTGAGCTTTAAACATACCAGTCCGTGCAGCCCTTTGAAACGGGGGTGACGTAATCGCCACCCTGTCTACCGCTGAGAAACCCGGGACTCGGACTCCAGAGTCCATGTCCCTCACCGCTGTGGCCGGCCACCTCTACACGACCCCCAGAGGCAGCCGTGTGCCAGACAGCCCAACGCGGCTCCTCAAGGGCTGCCTGTTGTATTGGTTTGGACTCTTCCACTGAACGTGACAAATTCAACTCTAACTGAAGCTGTAAAAAATTTCCATCATCTCAAGTCACCGAGGCGGGGGGTGCATCAGGCACAGCTGGATCTGGGAGTCCAGGGGATGTGAGGAAATGTCCCCACTCCCAGCCTGGTCTCTCCATTCTCCATCCTTCCCATCCCCAACCTCTTTCCACCCCTGGCTGTCATGAATCTTTCTCCTCTCCTATTCCCCTCCTGTCCCCCAGCTCCCAGTATTGTCTTCACTGGAGGACAAATGTGTCCCAGGTGGTAGCAAAGTGGCTCCTGGCACACCCACGGCTGCAGCCCCAGAGAAAGAGCACACGTGCCCCGCGTCCCCCCCCGCCCCAGCATCCTCATCAGACGCTCCTGGGGCTGCAGCTGGCCCCGCTGTGCCCTGGGACCCACAGCAGAGGGAGCCTGAGTCACAGCCCCGCCCCTGTGGCTGCCCCACCGGAACCACGTGCAGGGGGCGGAGAGTGGCCCAAGCAGCAGTCTCCGTCATGGCGCCTCCGTCCCGGCCCCCAGGGTGGTGAGCAGCTGGATCGAGAGGCGCAAGGTGCAGTCCGAAAAGGCCAACCTGATGATCCTGTTCGACAAGTACCTGCCCACCTGCCTGGACAAGCTGCGCTTCGGGTTCAAGAAGATCACGCCGGTGCCCGAGATCACGGTCATCCAGATGATCCTGTACCTGCTGGAGTGCCTGCTCACCGAGCGCAACGCGCCGCCCGACTCCCCCAAGGAGCTGTACGAGCTCTACTTCGTGTTCGCCTGCTTCTGGGCCTTCGGCGGGGCCATGTTCCAGGACCAGGTGACAGCGTGGCGGGGACCTGTGCCCGCACGAGGTCTCTTGGCCTCCCTCCTAGCTGGCCCTGGTTTTTGTTTCTGTTCTTCAACAGCTCATCGATTATCGCGTCGAGTTCAGCAAGTGGTGGATCAACGAATTCAAAACCATCAAGTTCCCCTCACAGGGGACGGTTTTCGATTACTACATCGACCCTGACACGAAGAAGTTCCTGCCCTGGACAGATAAAGTCCCCAACTTCGAGCTGGACCCGGATATCCCGCTGCAGGTAACTCCCCGGAGGTGGCGGCGGCCACAGACTGGTGACTTAGGAGCAGGACTCGGGGTACCAGCCCCACACACTGGGCGGATGTCCACATGCGAATGATCGCGACAGTGGGAGCTTTTCAGCAAAGCGCGGGACTCAGACCGCTGAGGTCTGCTCGCCGGCCGTGGGGGAGGGACCAGCTGAGGGTCACAGCTCCTCTGCCCCTCCCCGCCCAGGCCTCTTTGGTCCACACCACGGAAACCATCCGCATCCGCTACTTCATGGACTTGCTCATGGCGAAGTCCTGGCCGGTGATGCTGGTGGGGAACGCGGGGACGGGCAAGTCGGTGCTGATGGGGGACAAGCTGGAGAGCCTGAGCACCGACGAGTACCTGGTGCAGGCCCTGCCCTTCAACTTCTACACCACCTCCGCCATGCTGCAGGGTGCGACCCCCGCTCCCCGCCCCACTGTCCCCCTGCCCGCGGAGGGGGAACACCTGGGCCACAGCCCGACCCCTCCTTCAGGGGACGTTGATGATGGGGGGTGCCATTGGGGCCAGTGGAGGGGGCAGGGCCCACAGGGAGCATCTCGACCCATCTGAGGGGCCCGAGGGCCAATGGGCTGCAGGGCACCTGCGCCCTAGCCCTGAGCCGCCACTGTCCAGGCATACCTGGGCCTGGGTCCTTTCCTCCCAGCGGGCTCAGGACAGCAGGGCGCGGCTTCCCCTCTGCCCCTCCACCCCTCCGCCCCTCCGCCCCTCCACCCCTCCACCCCTCTGCCCCTCTGCCCCTCCAGGTGTGCTGGAGAAGCCACTAGAGAAGAAATCGGGGAGGAACTACGGGCCGCCGGGCACCAAGAAGCTAATCTATTTCATCGACGACATGAACATGCCCGAGGTGGACAAGTACGGGACGGTGGCCCCACACACCCTCATCCGGCAGCACATGGACCACGGGCACTGGTGAGGCTGGCGCGGGTGGCCCCTGGGCTGGGGGGTGGGGCCAGGGCAAGGTGGGGGACCTTGGGGCGGGGCTGTGGGGCAGGAAAGCAGCTGTAGGACGATGGGCTGTGAGGGCAGGGGTGGGGCAGGGGGCCGTGAACAGGGCCAAGGCAGGGGAGAGACATGTATCAGAGTCTCATCCCATTGCCCATTCCACGAACATGCTGGTGGCTGTGGCCTAGGACCCCACAGACGGGGACACACAGGTCCCCCTCCCACTAAGGGGCAGTTACAGAGTGAAGGAGGAGCTCTGAGGAAACCTCCCAGTGCAGTCACAGGGGAGCCCCGCCCCACCCCACCCCGCCCCACTGTCTGCCCGGGTCAGAGCTGCCCCCGGGGCGGCCTCATGCAGCAGAAGCTGGAGGCTGAGTGGGCAGTGGCCCTGAGCAGCATCCCAAGCAGAGAACGCCATGTGCAAAGGCCCCGTGGCAGGAGGGAACGTGGCATGTGCAGGAACCAGATGAGGTCGGTGTAGCTGGAGGGAGAGGGTGCCCAGGGCAGCTGCAGCCAGGCCCCCAGGACCTCTGGGCAGCTGGACAGAGTGCAGACTCTCCCCCAGTGGCACCAGGAAGCTGAAGGTGTCATGTTTAGGTCAGCACTTTAGAAAGATGAGAACATTCAGTTCAGTTGCCTCTTTAGAATAAGTAGCCCGGGCCAAATCTGAGAGTTCTGAGACCAAAAGAACCCCAGCAATCAGTCTGTGGGGTCAAGGAGCCTGCTGCCCTCATGGCCAAGAGACAGAGGACAGGGGTGGAGTTGCCTGCTCGAGGTCAGAGCCCTAGCAAGTGGAGGAGCTGGGTTTCAAGTCCAAATGTGTCCAGCTCTATCACTTGCCTTTTCCCCACTGAATGGCACTAACTCCCAGAGCTTATGGGCTGTAGGAACCCAGCAGGGACAGCCACCAAGTATACGGTGTTAGGGATGGCTCCCTGGGGAGGTGACAAAGCCACCAGTTGGACATGATTTCGGATGAACTGAAAGCAGAGTGGGGTGGGGAATTCTAGGGTACCGAGACAGGAGAGGGAGTTTCGGCGAAAGGACCACGGCCGACCACGTCCCCATCTGCAGGGATTGGCCGTGGAGCCCCTGGGGCCCGAGCCCGGACCCTCACTCACGCAGGCCCCTTCCACGCCCCCAAAATGGCTTCACAGGCCCATACACTCTTGAAAAGTTTGCTCAGATTTTTGCACTCTTTCCCATGAAGAGGGTCCTCTAAGTCGTTAAGCTACAGCCCCGGGTCCACACCTCCCCGTGAGTTTACCCCGAAAAATCTTCAAGAGGGTGGCATAGTCAGATCTGAGTTTTCAACAGCTCCGTCTAGTACGTCAGACAGAGCTGTCCCCACGGCCCCAGGGCAGGGCGGACCTGGTAGTGGGTGTGGCGTTGGGAAGAGCCTCCCTCGTGGAGGAAGCATCACGCAGGGCCCTGCGTGGGGTACGGACCCACCGGCAAAAGGTGAGCTGTGACGTGGACAGAACCTGGGGGAGGGATCTCCATGACCCGAGCAGGTGCGGGCGGGAAACACTTCTCAAACAAAAGCGTCAAAGCATAAACGGGAAGGCAAAGAATTGATTCCTGGGATCTACATCCAAATAGAGGAATTTTGCTCAAGAGACACCACGGACAAATATAATAGTTAATAGGATGGGAGAAAACATTGGCAATGTTTAACAGTGGACTAATGTCTGGAATACACAAAAAAATTCCTATAAATCAACAAGGGGCAGCAACTCCCAACACAAAAAGTGCATAATAGGGAAAAAAACCCCAAAGGTCGCGAGTGCACAAGGAGATGCACAGACTCTTCATGGCCTTTAGACTCGTCTGGGCCCCTGGCAGTTGGATCAGTGTCCTGACGTCATGGAAATTATTCAGACTATTTAACAATAACAGCCATCAGTAATTATACCGATAATGGTGATGGTAAAGGGTTATTGCGTTCTTACTGTGTTTCAGGCACCCTTCCAAATGCTTGTTCATGTATGAACCCATTTACCCCTCCCAGCGACCCACTGCTCCCCTCCCAGGCCCCAAGCCCCGGCGCCACCCCTGGCAGAGCGGGAGTGTAAACCCAGGCCTGCACTCTGGGCCATCGTACTGCCTCCCATTTCAAAATTTTTCTTGAGAGCATGAATTAATCACCAATAATTGATACTTATTGAGGTTTTGTTGTAAGCACATGCAAAGTGTTCTAGGGAGCAAGGTGGAGGCCGGGGGTGGCTCCTTCAGGCCAGCGGCGCAGTGTTAGCGCTGGTCTCCCCGTGCAGGTACGACAGACAGAAGCTGACGTTGAAAGACGTGCACAACTGTCAGTATGTGGCCTGCATGAACCCCACTGCCGGATCCTTCACCATCGACCCCAGACTGCAGGTGAGCGGAGACCGGAGCCCCCTCAGTCAGCGCCGTGGGCCTGAGGCCTGCGTTTGGCAAATGAGGATAAAAAGCGTCGGTTTGGGATGTTAGGGCTGCAGGTTGACGCTCTCTGGAAAACTCCTTAACCTTTCAGAATGTGTCCGGAAATTCCAGGAGGCGGGGAGGATGAGAGGCCGGCCAGCCTTCCTCGTGACCCCACGGGGCTGCCAGATTCAGCAAATAAAAGTGCAGACACCCAGTTAAATCGGAATTTCAGATGAACAACAAATACTTTTTTAGTATAGGTGTCTTCCGTGCGATATTTTCAACACACTTATAATAAAAAATAATGTGTTTGTTACTTATCTGAAATTCACATTTAACAGGGCGTCTTGTATGGCGCCTGCAGCCCTACCCACGCAGACCTTCCTTCCGAACTGTCCAAGCGTGTGGGGACCCGGACACGACCCAGGCCTGTGCCCTCAGCCGCTCTTGCCTCGGCCAGAATTTTTCTTGAGAGCGTGAAGTAAACTGGCCGTTTCACACGTGACTGGTATTTAAGGCGACTTTGCCACACGCCAGGCACAGGAGGAAGGCTGCGCCTTCGACAATGCCCGAAAGACATTAGACAGTGAGGCAGGGTCGGGGTCTGCTCTCCCGAGAAGGTGGGACGGCCTGACCGAAGTCTGGTTGTTCCGGGGCAGCGCCACTTCTGCGTGTTTGCCGTGAGCTTCCCCGGCCAGGAGGCCCTCACGACCATCTACAACACCATCCTGGCGCAGCACCTGGCCTTCCGCTCCGTCTCCATGGTGGTCCAGAGGATGAGCGGCCAGCTGGTGGCCGCGGCCCTGGGTGAGCCGGCGCGTCCCGCTCCCGTCGGTAAAACCTCCTGCATTATGGGGCGGATGGGGCGTCATAGTTTCCCTGGTAAATATTTTATTTATACTTTTAAATCAATATTTTTTAACAAGGCTGTGTTTCAACAGGAGATACCATGAAATGCAATCGCTTCGGGGAGGTAGAGGGTAGGAGATTCGGTTCACAGAAATGACTTAGGGTAGAGCAGCACGCTCCCCCCTCAAAGAGCCGTGCAGATTTCTTACTGAAATCGTCACCATTTCGTAGTCCATTTGCTTTAGAAACTTAAGCTCTGCACTTCCTGGGGCCATTAGGAGTACGTAAGAATCGATGTGCCTTTTTCCTGTAACAGCCTTGCATCAGAAAGTCGCGGCAATGTTCCTGCCCACAGCCGTTAAGTTTCATTACATCTTCAACCTCAGGGACCTCTCCAACATCTTCCAGGTACCGCTCGTCCAGCCCTGCGCCAGGCCCACTCATGGCCAAGTCCCCGACCCACAGGTGCTCTTCTCCTGTCACGCTCTCCCGTGGGCTGCTGGTGGTGACGGCGACAGTGGAGATGGTGGTGACGGTGGAGATGGTGGTGGTGACGGTGGAGATGGTGGTGACGGTAGAGATGGTGGTGACGGTAGAGATGGTGGTGACGGTAGAGATGGTGGTCGTGATGGTAGTGACAGTGGAGATGGTGGTGGTGACAGTGGAGATGGTGGTGGTGACGGTAGAGATGGTGGTGGTGATGGTAGTGACGGTGGAGATGGTGGTGGAGATGGTGGTGGTGACGGTGACAGTGGAGATGGTGGTGGTGACGGTGGAGATGGTGATGGTGACGGTGGAGATGGTGGTGGTGACGGTGGAGATGATGGTGGTGATGATAGTGACAGTGGAGATGGTGGTGACGGTGACGGTGGAGATGGTGGTGGTGACGGTGGAGATGGTGGTGATGGTGACGGTGGAGATGGTGGTGGTGACGGTGATAGTGGAGATGGTGGTGGTGACGGTGGAGATGGTGGTGGTGACGGTGACGGTGGAGATGGTGATGACGGTGGAGATGGTGCTGCTGTGGTGATGGTGACAGTGATGTTGGTAGTCACATTTCCTCTCATTTCTTGCCTGCTTATTCCGAGTCAGGGATTGGGTTCAGTCCCTCACATGCCCATTTTCTCCTCCAAATGACACATTAGGTTGGCACTCACATCTCCGGTTTGCAGAGGGGAATCTGAGGCTCCGAGAGGTTGTCATTCCTCCCACGTTAAGTGTCAGCTCAAACGCCATGCCCTCACAGAGGCCCCTCCTCGTCACACACGCTGTCGCACTGCCCTGTGCGTGTGACTCACAGCACAAGCCTATGTGTAGTTGCCTTGCTGTTCTGTGTACTTGGCTACATCTTCCACCAGACTGTAAACACCACAGAGGCATCCCTGTGTCCCAGGGCCCAGAGAGTGCCCGGCAAAGGAGACCTCAGTGAGCACCTGTCAGTAAATGGCCACGCCAGGACTGGACCCAAATAAGCCTCCCTTGTCCCTTCCCCATTGTTCGTCCCATTAGAGGATGCAGCCCTTAGCCCTGCCTTGCGAGGAAACCCCTCCTGTCTCTCAGACACAGACACACGCCCTGGATTGCACGACTCAGTGCTCAGTGTCTTCCTGGCCCTGAGTAAATGTTGTGCCAGCAGCTTAACAGATCACTCCCAGGGGAAGTGACCACTTCCTCATCTCACCCGTGTGCGGCACTGGCGGCCTTGGTAACCGCTGCGGATGCTGACCGTCCTGTGCTTGGGGCAGGGACTCTTATTCTCCACGGCGGAGATTCTGAAGTTCCCACTGGACCTTGCCCGCCTTTGGCTGCACGAAGCTGAACGAGTGTATGGTGACAAGATGGTTGATGAAAAGGACCAGGACACGTTGCGCAGAGTCACCATGGCTTCCGTCAAGAAATTCTTTGATGTAAGTCAAGACACCAGATCCCTCCCCTGAGCCCAGAAAGGCGCCTAGAGGGCAGAATGTCTGGGGCCAGTGATAACTGCCACCCCCCGGGAAGGACCCTCTGCTGGGTGGGGAGATCCACGTTAGGTTCCACGCAAGGACTCCGTTACGTGGCCGTGGATGAGTGAGAGGCGTGGACCCCTCAGTGGATCGGGGTGTGATGAGCTCCCCCTGTCCACTGGGGGAGAAAGGCCCGGCTTAGCCAGTTCAGTGAGCCTTGGGGGTGACTCGGGCGTGTCCTTGGTGGAATCGTTTCTTTGGGCGATATTCCTGGCATGGTGGGGACTGAACCATTCCACCAGAGCATTTTGCCCAGTGGCTTGGGCCCCTGGAGACTTGGCCTGGCATCCTGGGGACCTCTTAGGCCACCTTGGCGAGGTACTGTAGTCACAGTGGTGACAGAAGTATCATCTTTTGGTTCTAGGATCTTGGTGAGGAACTCTTATTTGCCAAACCCAATATCTTCAGCCACTTCACTCAGGGGATCGGTGATCCCAAATACTTCCCTGTAACCAACATGGCTCACCTGAACAAGCTACTGGTAGACGTCCTAGATAGTTACAACGAAGTCAACGCAGTCATGAATTTGGTGAGTGTGCTCGAGCCGACAGCAAGGACAAGGGACCTGACATAGGTGCCCTCTCCCGTCTCATCATAAACATCTGCGTGGCGTTCTCCGGAGCTGCATGACTCACACCACCCCCTGGCGTGCCGAGAGTCTGTGCTGTGGACGGAGGAGACTCCGTGTGCCTGAGGTCGAGCCCCTCTCCGGTCTCCGCAGGTGCTGTTTGAGGACGCGGTGGCCCACACCTGCAGGATTAACCGCATCCTGGAGTCTCCCCGGGGGAACGCCCTGCTGGTGGGCGTGGGCGGCAGCGGCAAGCAGAGCCTGTCGCGCCTGGCGGCGTACATCAGCGCCATGGACGTGTTTCAGATCACCCTCAAGAAGGGATACGGGATCCCCGACCTCAAGGTGAGAGGCCAGTGTTCCGCGAGCTGCCCTCCGGGGAGGGGAGGTGGAGAAAAGTGCCCCCCCCCCCCGTCCCAAGATGAAGCCCAGCAGCACAAGGAATCTGAATGTCACCGACAGTGGGCATCCCCTGCACCACTGTCAGTGTCATCTATGGTGTCACGAGGGTGGCAGCCATCGACATTGCAGCCCACAGACAGGGCAGTCCCCGGGATCTCCTTAATGGTTCCAGAGAGTTCTCTGGATAAAGATTGGAGCTGCATCTGTCTGGCAATGTTGACAATCTCATCAAAAGTGGTATTTCCATGTGTTTAATGTTTTTCTGTTTCTGTCTCTCGGTGGCTCCTTGAGGGCTGTGATGATCAGGGCAGAGGCAGAAGGTGCCGCTTCGGTCTGGGCCTGTCAGTTCTGAGTAGTCAGTTTCACTGTAATCCTCAGACCCTTCCAGTCACTGGTTGCCTTGGCGATGTCATCACAAACTTTTCTGGAGACAGACCCAGGGGGCCGATCTTGGGGGCCAGGGCAGACGTGGCACTGACTTTGTCACTAGTGCCCCTCAGGTACATGACTTTGATCTTGTTGGAGTCGAACTTAGGCGGCACGGTGGAGGCGGCTGGCGTTGGGTGAACCCGGACTGGGGACGGCTGAAGAAAGTTGCACCTTGGCCTCCTCAGAGGTGAAAACTGAAAAGCATCTAAAGGGTTTTATCTGAGAAAGTGGAGGCCAGAGCACCTTTGGGCCAGTGCGCGTGCCCAGTGGCTCAGGGGAAATGGGTGTGTATCGATTACTCGATGGCTTTGAGTCCAGAAAGTCAACACGGGTCATGAAGGCAAAGGGACTAGATTCCCGCCCTGGGTCACTGGACACTGAATTGTCCCCTCTCCTGATGAAAGACCTCAGAGCCATTCCCAGGTGTCTAGTGCATGCCCGAGATTCCGGACAGCTGCATTTTGAGTTAATTAAATAAACATTAGGCAGGCAGGTCTCCCATGCCCAAGACATGCTTCTGAGGCTTTTTATTGATTTCTTATTCCTGAAAATTTGCTCTCCCAGGGAACTGTGTGCTAGTCAAACACTATTAGCCCAAAACAAATCATCGCGGTGCTTGAGATTAGCCCTGAAGTGATTGGACCACGCTACACAGTCCTGTCTCTGTTGGTGCTGTGGGGCTGGGATGATGCCAGGCCCGGGGGCAGCCCTCAGCGGACTGTCCCGCAGCACACGGCCCCGCGGGAGGCAGTTGCTGGCCAGGTGGCTTTTTCAGGCAGATCTGGAGCCCTGTCGGAGCTCAGCCCCCTGGGTGCAGGGGTGGGGTCGGCTGGCAGAGGCCTTGGGAGGGGCCGCGCAGACTGTGCTAGGGACAGCCCACCTCTGGGACAGCCTCTGCTTCTGGCTGTCACTGTTCTCGACTTCCCCAGTGGGTTCTGCTCTCCATGCAGAGGGACTGGCAGACTCTGCTAAATCCTAGCGTTGAGGGCAAGGTCGGCCTGAGAGGGGTGCTCCCCGGCCGCCTTCTGACCCGCGGCAGCGGAGGGCTGGCTCGCGGTTCTCGGGTTATCCCGCGGGGTCCGTCCACGCCGACTGCCCCACGTCCGCTTGGTGTCCTTCGCTCTGGCATTGCCTAGTTTGCACTGAGTGAGTCGCACTGGGCTGTGTTCACAGTCGCGCCCTTTTCCCTGCTCTGTCTCCTCGTGAGGGTTTGTCCCTGACCCCCCATGTGAGGTCCGACCGTGGGCTTCCGTCTCGGGATTGTTTTGCTCCCAGGTGCGGGCCCTGGAGATTCATCCCCATCCCCCCACCCCATTGTGAAGCAGCTTCGAGCCAGTCCTTGGTTGTGGTTTATTAAGTAGCTTCTGTGGATTCGGAACTGCGGGCAGAGATAAACAGGACTGGCAGTCCCTGTCTCACCAGGGCAGCCGGTCGCCGAACGGTTATGTGCTGTTGTTGTGCTCATAAAGGTGTCACAGCGAGAGGCCAGCCTCACACCCCGACCCACACCCTCGTACCCCCTCCAAATCTTGGCTCCATATTCCTCCCTCTCTGTCCGCAGTGACAGTGGCTACAGCCAGGAGAACTGCTACTGAATGTTTTGTAGCCAAAGAACAGGGACATGTGACCCCATTAATGCCAGTCCCCAGCCACACCTCAATACAGGTGACAGTTGCCCTCCATGCGGCTGAGCCGTCAGCAGCAGCCATGGGCTCTCAGCCACGTGGCGGGTGGCAGGGGACCCCTGGAGGAGATGGCCAATGCACAGCCAGACACGTGGGGTCCAGAAGTGCAGGAACAGGGTGGCCGTGGAGGAGGCTGTGCCAGGGAGTGGTGGGGAGGGCGAGGCAGAGGCTGCCAGAACCCCGGGCAGCCAGCGGCCAGTTGTGCAGGGCCAGGAGGGCAGGGCCAGGGCTGCTCCACGTGCAACAGTCAGGTGGGACCAGGCTCCAAGGCAGTGGGGTTGGCCACATGTCAGGGCTGCAGGGGTCCCAGGCAGGACGCAGCTGAGAAGAGGCCCCGTGGTCCTGGCTGGAGCAAGTTCTCCTTGGGGAGAGCCGGGGGTCAGAGCAAAAGGGAGGCCAGGGAGGAGGGTAGGCAGGGCCCAGCAAGGGCACTTTTCCTCAAGTGGAGCCACTTAGGTCCGTCCCTCGCCTTGTGGGCCACGGCCTGCCCAGGGCCTGTTGCCCCAACGCGGATCTGCGGCAATGAGCCGGGCTCTCCCCGGGCAGGACCCCTGGCTCCGCAGGCTGACCCGGTTCACAGCCCAACCTTGCTTTTCTGTGGCATCGTTCCGGCCCGCGGGAGGGAAGCCCTGCCCAGTTCTGCCGGCTGCGTGTAGGCCGTAAGTGGGGGCCCCGCTGCCGGCTGCTGCCCTCTGACCTGCTGGAGAAGCCAGGCTGTCCTTGCTGCCTCCGTGGAGCAAGGCGGGGTTAGACTCGCGTCACTGCACCTGGGGCCTGTGCTCTCCCAGGCAGAGCTGTCCTGGCTTTTACAGCTTATCAAAAAATACCAGCTCTGAGTCTTGCTTTGGACCCTGGTCAACTCCAAAAGAGGGACCTTGGTGATGTTTCTCTCCAAACACAGGGACTTCAGGGACTCGGCCTTGCTTCCGGAGGGTGGACCTATGCCATTCGGGGTGTCTATAGCAAACATTTTTTAAAGCCTTTTAAATAAGTACAGAAGCTCACAGGTCTTATTTTAAAGATTAGATACTATAGACAGGCAAATCGCCGAAACCCTGGAAATTCACGTTAATACTCGGGGGACCCTGGCAGACTTTTCTTAGCGTGTATACACACGTAAACCGGCATGTTTCCCAAAAATAGCAGTTGCTCATACTGCTCTGTGATTTGGGGGGGGGGTTTACTCCATTTTTTTCTTCCAAAATTACTCTAAGACCATTTTGTCCAGTCACTTCTTTAGACCCTACTGGGAGCGTGAAGGAGCTTTGCTGCGTGAGCCAATGGCTCCGAGGACTCATGTCTTCGCGGGCTGGGACTCCCGACCCGAGCCTGTGCTGGGTCCACTCAGGGCCTCTCTTGAGGTTTCCATTTGAGAGTGTTTTTTTTTTCCTTTTTTGTGTGTGCAGTAAAATACACATAACATAAAATTTACCATTTCACCATGTTTAATGGCAGGTCAGTGGCACTCAGCACATCCACACTGCTGTGCCACCATCACTTCCATCCATCTCCGGAACGTTCTCATCTTCCCCAACTGAAACTCTGTCCCCACGGAACAAGCCCCACTCCCCGTGCCCCAGACCCTGGCACCTTCCGTCCCTGTGAATTTGACTACTCTGGGGACCTCGTAGGAGAGGAATTGTGCAATACTTGTGCTTTTGTGACCGGCTTCTTTCCTCCTGGCGTAATGTCTCCAAGGGTCACCCACGGTGTGGCACGTGTCAGCATCTCCTCCTTTCTAAGGCCGAGTGATATTCCACCGTGTGCACGGGCCACGTTTTGAGTGTCCCTCCCTCGGGGACACCTGGGCTGTCCTCTTGGCTGTGCTCCACTCAGGGTCTCAGGTCTCCTCCCGCGGACCCTGCGCGTTTCTCACAAGGCTGAGCCCCGGTGTCCACGCCGGGTGGTCTCGGGGGCCGCCTCCAAGCCAGCGTCTTCTCGCCAAGCCCCTGAGCGTGTCCTTGTTCGCCCAGGTGGACCTCGCCGCTCAGTACATAAAGTCTGCCGTGAAGAACGTGCCCTCCGTGTTCCTGATGACGGACTCCCAGGTGGCCGAGGAGCAGTTTCTGGTGCTGATCAACGACCTGTTGGCCTCAGGGGAGATCCCCGGGCTGTTCTCGGACGATGAGCTGGAGAACATCATCTCCTCCATGCGGCCGCTGGTCAAGTCCCTCGGCCTGACCGACACCCGGGAAGCATGTTGGAAATTCTTCATTGAGAAAGTGCGCCGGCAGCTCAAGGTAGGGCTCTGGCGGCGGGGTCCCAGGAGCCCAGCGTGGCACCCGCTGCCCACGGGGCCCAGGTCTTTACTCCGTGTGGGGCCGGGGGACTGCTCCTCCCCGGACAGGGAAAGCCGGCGGGGGAGGGGCTGCCTGACAAACCGCAGCCTGGAGGTTATTTCACCTGGGCCGTTAGAGACGCCGAGGGGCTCAAGTGTCTTACGGTTGTCCCCAGTGTCCGTGGGTGGGCAGGGTCGGCTCCAGGACCCTTTGGACACCGAAACCTGCAGGTGCTCCAGCCCCTGATCCAGAATGGCACAGTGTTTGCGTACAGCCCGTGCACACCCTCCCGTATGCTTTAAACCTTAGCTTACTTATAATACCTGAGACAATGTCAGTGCTATGTGGATAGTTGTTATACTGTAGTTTTTATTTGTATTATTTTTTATTGTTGTTATTTTGGGTTGTCGTTTTCCCTGAATATTTTCATTCTGTAGTTGGCGGAATCTACAGATGTGGAACCCTCAGGTACAGAGGCCGAGTGTATTAATATGTTAACATTAGTATGTTAGTGTTAACGCCTCCTCCCCACCCGTGGCCAGTGAGTGCACCTTGACCCCAGTGTTCCCAGTAGGGACAGTCGGCTGAACTGCCCTAGTAAGATGAGGGCACCTGGGGTCCGTAGGTTCCAGCCTGTCCAGAGCTGAGTGAGGGTGGCTGCCATGGTGTGCTGGCACTGCCCCTGGAGAGAGGGGGCCACCCCAGAGCCCCCCAGGCACCTGCTGCTCATCACTGTTCCCTGGCTGGAGTCAAACAAAGAAGATGTCTCTGTCCCCCCACTCTGGGTTGCACAGTCCAAACAGCGAATGTTATTTTAGGGGCTAAAGGTGTCCCCTGACGGGTGCTGCCTGCTCCCGGCTCTTCTGGAGCGCCGTCCTGCCAGCACCGGACTGTCCTGGCGCCCTCACATCTCCAGTGAGAGCTGCAGTCAGCTGAGCACCGAGCTGTCCCCGTCAATGGCCACTTGCAGTGAACCACCCACTGTACCATGAGAAGGGACCAGAGAGCAAGGACAGGGCGGGAGGCTGAGGCTCCAAGAGAAAGGTGGTCCCAGTCCAGCAAGAGAGACCCCGGGGCAGCACCTTCTCCAGCTGGGGTCGCAGGGAGTCCCCAGGCTGTCTGGGAATTAGCTGCTGCTTTGGGGCTTGGAGGAGGCTCCGTGTCTCTGGGGGCAATTCCTGTGGAACCCAGAAAAGACTCTCCGTCCTTGGGCCTCGCCTGCCCCATGCGGATGCCCATTCCCCACTCCTTCCCTCGCCCAGCCTGTGGGAAGAGGCAGGGGCCACTTCAGGAGGGATTGGGGCTCCCCCCACCTCCGCACCCTCACAGCCCTGGTGAGGGCGTGAGGTCAGGTGAGCGCATGTCCACGGCCACACAAGGCCCGCTCTTCCAGCCCAGAGTCAGGGGGAGCCCCTCAGACGTTCAGAGATGGAGCCCCGCAGAGCAGGCCACTCCCAGGGGAGCTTTCTCATGACCGATGTGGCTCCGCACGCCATCCCCAGTGACCGCCCGTCCGTGTCCCACACCAGGTGATTCTGTGCTTCTCCCCCGTGGGCTCCGTCCTGCGCGTGCGAGCGAGGAAGTTCCCCGCGGTGGTCAACTGCACGGCCATCAACTGGTTCCACGAGTGGCCGGAAGATGCCCTGGTGTCCGTCAGCGCTCGCTTCCTGCAGGAAACCGAGGGAATTCAGGTGAGTTTCCAAGGCCGCGTCCGCTGGAGCTCGCGAGCCCAGAGGTCAGGGGCAGCGACCGGCCGCTTGGGGATGAGGACCCTGAGACTAGGGAGAGCCGAGTGGGGCAGCTGCTTTGGGTGCCACAGTTAAGGGGGCACCAAAAACCCCAGGAATCATGAGAAGTGATGTTTTAATGCAATACTTTTAAAAATCAAAATTAATGCTAACAAAACTCATGACAAACAAAGTATCAAAATGGTGAACTAAGACAGGCTGTTGTTTCTGTTTCACAGCGCTGCCACGCTGTGCCATGGGAGGGGGTCTCCACTGAGCACCCCCTGCCCTGCGCGGCCGAGGCCCCCCAGGCCTGTTCAGGAGGGTTGACAACAAATGGCCTGACAGACTGGCCCAGGTCCGGCATGGACTGGACGGTCTTTTCACCGTGACAGGTGTATACAGGCGCACAGCCTCGGGCTCTAAGGCGACTCTGCCTGGCCCTTCTCGGGGGCGTGACAAGTCTGACCTCCTCCTGCAGCTGGTGCCACGTTCAGAGGGGGCTAATTGCCCACCTGGAAATGAGCATCAGCCCCTGCCCCGCTCTGACCGCGTCGGGGCAAGTGCCGGGCAGCCCACGCTCGCCACGCGCATCGCCACGTCTCACCTACCCTGAATGCACGTCCCGTTACACAGTAGGATAGAATATGCTCAAAATTAGCTTTTTTCCCTAGTTTTTAAAGATGGGAAAAAGAGCCTGCTTGTCGGCAGAGCGTTCGCTTATGAGATGGGCCGTTCCCGGTCGCCCTGCCGTTCAGAGGGGCCCTCTGGGCACGGGTTTGTGCTTCCAGCAGCTTCCTAGCAGCGGGGGCCGCTGTGGGCGTGCTGAAGTGTGTGTGGTGGGTGGATTAATTAGTTTCCAAAGTATCCTGAATTAAAATTAATATTGCTTGGACAATTTCTGGGGCAAAACACCCAGTGCCCAGGAGGGCTGGAAAAGAGGTACTAAGTCCCAGGACCCGACATGGGAAACGCACAGTAAAAGTTGGCTGAATTGCCGAGTATGACAATGTTCCCAGCCCTGTGCTCTCCCAGGTGTGCAAGTGTGAGTGTGTACGTGCACACGCGTGCATCTGTGTGCACCAGACGGATGGTGACGAGAAGCTCGGCTGTGTCCCCCGCACTGAGCTAGACCCTTTGGTGCACGAAGCCACGACAGCCGGGCAGGCACTGGGGCTCCCAAGCCTGTTGACAGTCAAAGGCCGAGGTCGACAGGCCTCAGAACAGCTCATCCAGGTTCCGGGCAAGCCTGGGAAGGCCCACCTCGCTGCCTCCCTGTGGCCGGCAGCAGCCTCCCCGTGCCCTGGGCCCCTGGCAGGGAAGGGGTCATGCAGGAGGGGGTTCTGGGGATGACCGGGTCGTCTCACCTTTGTAGCCAGAAGTCAAGGCTTCCATCAGCCTCTTCATGGCCTATGTGCACACCACCGTCAACGAGATGTCCAAGGTGTACCTGGCCACCGAGAGGCGCTACAACTACACCACACCCAAAACCTTCCTGGAGCAGATCAAACTGTACCAGAACCTGCTGGCCAAGAAGAGGGCGGAGCTGGTTGCCAAAATCGAGCGTCTGGAGAACGGGCTGATGAAGCTGCAGAGCACGGCCTCCCAGGTAGGGACCGTCGCCCACCTGTGCAGGTGCCGCGGCCGTCACAGGCTTCTCCGGGGGGTGGTCCCATGTGGCACTGTCACTACGTGCAGTAAGGTGAGCGTGATTCCTACCTTGGAGAAACGTGCACTCCTAGACCAGACAGAGCTGGCATGCGTGCTCTGACATGTTTAAGTGGACGGGCCTCGCTTTCACGTGTTGTTGTCACAGCAGTGACGGTGCCACGCCCTGCCCTGGTGAGACCTGGTCCTCAAGTTCAACGCAGTCCATGACAGTGCATCATTCTTACATGCCATTCGCACCGTGGGGCCCGGCTCAGAAAGCTTCCTCCGTCCTCCTTTCACCCTGTGTTGATTTTCAAGCGTCCTGCCTGGCCTTCAGTATCCTCCGTGACACAGGCCTGGCTTCCTGGGAGCCCAGTAATAGCCGCCTCCTCCCTGCCCGACTTGTGGACAAGCTGGGGCCTCGCACTTGCTTCCGGGAGGGCCCTTTGGACCCCGCCCCCAAGCTTTCCTTGTCACTCTCCCACCAGCCCAAGCGCCCCTCAGCCTCCCCAACTCCTCAGCGCTGTGACTCAGTTGGCATTTTTCTGTCCGGTCACCTGCACCACCAGCCCTTTGAGTGCCGGGACTGTGTCTGCTGCTTGTGGCCCTGTGTGCACCGTCCCTCAGAGATACCGAAAAGGCTCAGTCCCGCCCGGCAGAGGGTGGCGTGTCGCCCGCGGCCCCAGCTCACCCATCCCTTGGCCTCTCCGTCCCCAGGTGGACGATCTAAAAGCCAAGCTGGCCATCCAGGAGGCCGAGCTCAAGCAGAAGAACGAGAATGCAGATAAGCTGATCCAGGTGGTCGGCGTGGAGACCGAGAAGGTCAGCAAAGAGAAAGCGATCGCCGACGAGGAGGAGGTGAAGGTGGAGGTGATCAACAAGGTAGGCGGAGGCTGCTGCCCTGCCCGCCGTGACTCCCGCAGGCCCAGGGAAGGCCGAGACCTGCACACACGGGCGAGTTTCCCAAACCAGCAGGGGCCCGGAAGGGAGGGCGTCTCTCCCGGGCGCAGGGCCCCAGCTCAGAGCTGGCTTTCCTGGCAGAAATGCCCAGCCCTGTGGCCGAGCTCCTGAAAGTGCAGCCCAGGCCACGGTGGCAGCAGCAGGGGGACGCGTAATAAATGCAGGGTCTCAGGCCCCCTACAGCTCTGCCCAACGGCACCTGCTTTTTAACAAGATGCCAGTGTCCGTGAGCACGTGAGGGTTGAGAAGACCCCCCAGGGCCCTGGTCCTCAGAATCGCTGCTCTGGGACCCCGCAGGGGGCAAGATGTCACCGTCCAGGGGGGATGCTGACTGGTTTTGGTGCGTAGCCAAGGCTGAGAAGCGCCACTTGGGGGGAACGTCTTCATCACTTTGGGGCCTGATTGTTTAAATTCAGAATGCACGGTGATTAACTGCTCTTGAGTGAGTAAATGGACCGGCCCATCAGTGAGGATGTTCTTACTTCCTTAAAGAGAGGATGGGCTACACTCTCTGAATGTACCGTTTGGGGGGATTACAAGATGGTCCCAGAGACGGTAAGATCTCCAGGCCAGTGGATGGTCTGGGTGGCCCCTGGACTGGACGCTCCAACCGATAGGAGGAAGAGGAGGGGCGGGAGAGAGGCAGGTCCAGACTGCAGGGCTGTCAGCGAGGGGCACAGCCCCCAAGTGCAGCCTCCTCCTCGGAGCTCAGACCTGCTGGGGTCTGGGCTGCGGGTGGAGAGACAGGCCCACCCCCTCCGCACCCCCTCACTGCTGCCCCTACACACACACACGCCCCCCTGTCCGGCTTCCTTCCAGAACGTCACTGAGAAACAAAAGGCTTGTGAGACAGACCTGGCCAAGGCAGAACCAGCCCTGCTGGCCGCACAGGAAGCGCTCGATACTCTGAATAAGGTAAAGAGGGAACGAAGAAAAGGGGACCCCACCCCCTGGCCTGAGCGGAGGGGACGCGGCTTTAGCAGTCGCTGTAAGGGGTGACTCGCCCCAGCAGCTTCCTCAGGGGCATCGCGAGAGCCCAGCTAACCCACCCCACCTGCTGTTCGCAGAACAACCTGACAGAGCTGAAGTCCTTCGGGTCCCCCCCAGATGCCGTGGTCAACGTCACGGCCGCCGTCATGATCCTGACGGCGCCCGGGGGGAAGATCCCCAAGGACAAGAGCTGGAAGGCTGCGAAGATCATGATGGGCAAGGTGGACGTCTTCCTGGACTCACTGAAGAAGTTCGACAAGGAGCACATCCCCGAGGCCTGCCTGAAAGCCTTCAAGTGAGTCGCGTGGCTGCGCCTCAGGGGGCCCGAGTCCTCCTCACGTCAGGCGCCACGTGGTCCAGAATTTCCTCCCACAGCGACCGGCCCCTGGATGTGTGCTTGCCGGGTGGGGGTGGGGTCTTGCTTGGGCTGCGGGGAGGAAGGTGGAGCCCCAAAGATGGTGGGCGACCTTTGGGGCAAATCTGGCCGCACCTGGTGGCACAGGGTGCCCGGCTCCTGCGGCCTGGGCGGGAAACCGCGGCAGCCCCTCCCCACAGCGCACCTGGGGCCAAAGCACACAGCTGGACACGCGCAGACTGCACGGCAGCAGGACACCCTCAGGACACAGGTCCTTGAGCGAGGCCAGCTGGGCCCCCCACACATACACGTATACATGGGTGCAATGTGTGTGTGTGTGCGTGTGCGTGCACGTGCACGCACACAGTGTACATGCGAGTGCACACAGACACATGTATGCATGCATATATGCACACATGCACACACAGTTAGGCTCTGGCGTGCATCTTTCTTTCTTGCCACTGGACCGACTGCAAAGGTCCCGTACCTGGAAGGACCCCCCCACAGGGCTGGCAGGGGCTCCCTCTGGGGTGGGCCATGGCCCTTGGGAAGGGTGTCACAGGGACTCCACTTTTTACCCATAAATGTCACCGAGGCTCTCCACTCTGTAAGTGCTCCAGGCCCACTTCCCCCCACAGGGCTCCCTGCTCGCCATCCCCTGGCAGCCCAATTTCAGGGTCCCCAACCCGGACTGAGGAAGAGGGCCATGCCCCCGAGCCCAGCAGCCAAAGCTGGGGCCCCCGTAGCTCCCAGCTCCTCCAGGGAGCAGGAGGGCTGGACACGGAAAATGTTTGGCAAACACAGAAGAACGCAAGGTGCAAGAGAACAAGCAAGGCTGTGCGGCAGACCGGCCTCCAGGCCGTGGCCACGGTCAACGTTGGGTGTATTTTTCAGTCTGTTTCTAAAGTTTTTTTCATTGTTGAAATAATACGGTACATACACAATTATTTGTTCTGCTTTTACTTTTCACTTAACATTGTTGACAGGAACCACTTTTCCCTGTTATTAACACACTTCGCAAGCTTGATTTAACTGTTGTATGATCTTGCCATAGATGAATCCAGCTCTTCCTGCTTTGTTGAACATTTAGGCTGGTTCCATTTGCTATTACAAATGACGCCTCTCTGAATGTCTTCTCCTTGTCACCCAGCAAACTTCTGGGCTGCCGCCATCCCACACCGTTTGGTGTGTGTTTGAAGGATGCAAACTCATTTTCACATTAGGCCAAACACAGCGTAACGTAGACCAGAGCAAGAAACACGGGCTGTATCCCAGCCTCAATTGAAATTGCTTTTCAATCAATACCTTGAATTATCCATTCAAATTTCTTTGTGTGGATAGTTCCGTTTGTTATATTTAATGATGTTTTCATCATTTTTAAAATACTAGTTTCCAAAGGGTCTACACTACACCAGTGGGCATTGTTCTTGGTCACTGTAACGTCATCTCTTACACGTCTCATCCCTGTGACCTTATCATTTGAGTCTCCTGGTGCCCATCTTAGGAAATCGGGTCATGCCACCTGGGCCAGTGGGAGTGACAGAGTAGGGCACTGCCCCATCAGAGCTGTGCCGCCTTGGGCGAGATGCTCAGCCTCTGTGGGCGTGTTTCCTCAGAATAAGGCAGGGAGACTCTGGCTATCTGGTGTCCCCTGCCAGGCCTTACCAAGGCAATCCAACGTTCGACCCCGAGTTCATTCGCTCCAAGTCCACGGCTGCCGCGGGGCTGTGCTCCTGGTGCATCAACATCGTGCGCTTCTACGAGGTCTACTGCGACGTGGCCCCCAAGAGGCAGGCCCTGGAGGAGGCTAATGCAGAACTGGCAGAGGCACAAGAGAAGCTGTCCCGGATCAAGAACAAGATTGCCGTAAGTGCTGGCTCGCTCGCGTCCCTGTGAAACACCAGAGCCACTTGCTCACGCTGCCAATCGATATCCCTGTTTAAAAGGGGTTGGCACCGCCGCTGCCACGAATTATTGAGCAGCACGGAGAACGCAGGCGAGGGAGGGGCCGGGTCATGCCTGGGGCCACTTGGCCTCCGTGGCCCTCGTGCTCCAGGCGCTCCTGGCCTTCGGGGGAGCCCCTCACAGGGCCCGGCCCTGCCGCGCTCCCGGGGGTGCTGGGAATGCCTCGCGCTGCTGTCCCAGGACCTTTCCGACTGTGCCTCCAGGAACTCAATGCTAACCTGAGCAACCTCACCTCAGCCTTTGAGAAAGCAACAGCCGAGAAAATCAAGTGTCAGCAAGAGGCCGAAGCCACCAACAGGGTGATCTCACTGGCCAACAGGTAGCAGCTCCTCCCACACCCTCCCTCCTGCCTCCCACACCCCCGAAAGGCACAAGCCCACCCTGAGGCCTTTGGAGGAAGAGGAAGGAGCCACGTTGCAGCTTTCACTTTTTGGGCTCAGACCTCGTCCTCCTGTGCATTCAGCGACCTTTGGGAAACGTGCCCTCCTGCAGTACAGGGTTCCGAGTAACCCAGACCTGCCCGGGACGCGTGTCCCGAGGGCCTTGCCCCAGAATCCACTGTCACCCACGACGTGGCGTGGGGTGCGGGCTCCCAGGGTCACTGCACAGCCAGGGCGCACCCACTTTACAGTTTCTGTCACGGATTTGGGGTCTAGGGCAGTGCTGCCTGCTAGGAGTAGAACATGGGCTACATCTGTCATTTGAGCTTTTCCAGTAGCCACGTTAAAGAAGTACAAGGAAACAGGTGAAATTAATGTTAATCATATATTTTAACCCTAGATAGCCAAAATATTATCAATATTAAAATCAGCAATCAGCTATTTCACGTGCTCACTCCCACCCTGTGGCCTCGAGGCCCCGTGTGTGTTTTACACAGAGACCAGGTCTCGGTGCAGACTGGCCGCCAGCTCAGGAGCCACGGGGGGCTCGAGGCTGCCACACTGGGCCTGACCTCACCTGGCAAGAAAAGCAAGGTGGTCTCTAGGTCACGGGGGAGCGAGGGCTGCTCAGGTGGCCACAGACTGACCTCAGTGGGCCTAACTGGACAACCTGGACGTTCAACAAAGACGTCAACACTTTCAGGCTCACGGTGTGCCATCTGGGGTCAGGGACGGCCCTCAGGCTGCTGGCCTGAGAAGCACAATGCTTGCCCTGCAGTCCCCACTCCACGCAGGGCCAGGTCCCCTCTGCATGCCACATCGTCCTGTGGCCACCACAGTCCCCTCCTGGGCTCCGCCACCCGCTGGTTGAGCAAGTGCTTGGTGACATCCAGGCAGCATCACCAGCATGGGGAGAAGTGGTCAAATAACGTCAGCATAGACGGGCATCTTCGACACAGGCACAGACGGCTTGGGGCAGGGAGGGGCAGGGAAGGGCAGGGAAGGGCGCTGTTCCCAGGGGCCTCCAAAAAGCATTATTTTTGTTTCCCCAATACTCCCAAAAGCATTTTCATTATTGAGCCACCAAGCCAAGTGCAGATTTGAAACTCTGAAGATTCAGACATTCAAAGGTGGAGGATTGGCCTTGTCCCGCCCTCTGACTTGGGCAAATGCGTTTTATTTTCTCCTGTTCCCGTTCCAGGCTGGTGGGGGGACTGGCCTCGGAGAACGTCCGTTGGGCGGAATCGGTGGAGAACTACAAGAAGCAGGGGGTCACGCTGTGCGGGGACGTCCTGCTCATCTCTGCCTTCGTCTCCTACGTGGGCTACTTCACCAAGAAATACCGGAATGAACTGATAGAGAAATTTTGGATTCCTTACGTCAATCACTTGAAGGTAAGAGGGACGGCCCTGTTCACCATGTGGGAAATCCGGGGCTGAGGCTCCGGCCCAGTCGGGGTTCAGCACGTGGCCCGGTGATGCTGACACTGACGTCGCTGCCGGCTGAGTTACGAGCAGCTCCGTCCAAAGTGAGGCAAAGGGCCGTCCCCACCCAGATCGCCCGGCTGGTCCTGCGTCTGAGTGCGGCTGAACCACAGCAGTATTTGCACGGCTGCTTTCCACCGCGTAGTAAGGTCGGATCACCCTCCTGAGAAGAATGCCCTCCCCCGGCAGTTCCCCATCCCCATCACGGAAGGCCTAGACCCCTTGAGCCTGCTGACGGACGACGCGGACGTGGCCACCTGGAACAACCAGGGCCTCCCCAGCGACCGCATGTCCACCGAGAACGCCACCATCCTGTGCAACACGGAGCGCTGGCCCCTGATCGTGGACGCCCAGCTTCAAGGAATCAAATGGATCAAAAACAAATACGGGAGTGAGCTGAAAGCCATCCGCCTGGGCCAGAAGAGGTGTGTGAGCGCGGAACAGGCTTAAGGCAGCCACTAGGCCCCCCGGGGCCAGAAACACACCGTGGGCCCCTCACAGATGCGAGCGCTGCCTGCGGGTTTAAATATGCAGCCCTGGGGAACAGCACGGTAGTGAAGAGTTAAACTCGGGGTTCTCCCTGCCCCCATCACCTGCTCTCCTGCAGGGAGGAGCCAGGCCCAGGCTCTCCACCTGGGTTCGCATCCTGCCTGGCCTTGCTGCCTATTTCCCTGGTCCGTGTGGTTTGTTTTCTCATCACACATGAGAAACCGTGGCTGGAAAATCGGGTGCAATGCAGATGTGAAAGTGTTTGCCTCTGCAGCGGTGAATCTGCTCAGAGCTGCTCCCGTGCTTACCGCCACGCCCGGCAGAACACGGGTAGCTCACAGAGAAGCCCTTCAGCTCCTGTTGGGAAAGGCTGAGCTGTTGGAGCAATGAGCCTGGGGCTCCTAGGGCACCTCCCCCTGCCACTGCCGTCTGTCACTGGGCCCTCTCGTTGAGTGGCTCCTGTGCTGTGCCTGCAGCTACCTGGACATCATCGAGCAGGCCATCTCAGAAGGGGACATCTTGCTCATCGAGAACATTGGGGAAACCGTGGACCCCGTGCTGGATCCTTTACTGGGCAGGAACACGATCAAAAAGGGAAAGTGAGTAGTTGTCTCCACCTCCGTGGTTTAGTCCGGGTGACACCTGCCCTGGTGAGCAGCAGCCTTGGCAAAGTGCCCCACCAGGAATGCACCAGCGGTTACTAGTGGTCACCTCCAGAGGGCAGCCCTTAGTGGGGACATTTTTCTTCTTTCTGTTTTTATGCATTTTGCAAATCTTGGTACTGTATTCCCTTTTTTAAATTCAGGTGAAATTCCCATAACATGAAATTAAGCAGATTGCAGCAGGAGCATTTAGTACTCACAGTGCTGTGCAGCTGTCACCTCTGTCTAGTGCCACGACGTTGTCGCCACCCCAAAAGGGAGACCCCACCCCATTCAGCGTCACTCTTCATACTCCTCCCTCCTGGGCCCTGGCAACCACTGATCTACCTTCTGTCTATGGATTTGCCTGGTCTGGACGGTTCATATGAGTAGAATCACACACTGTGGGCCATTCTGTGTCTGGCCCTTCTGACTTTGCATGCAGGTTCACGTGTGTGGTAGGACACGTCAGTACTTTGCTTTTATGGCAGAATAATGTGCCATGTGCCACACTTTGTTTCTCATCAGCTGATGCACTGAGCTTGTTTTACTTTTATCATATAAAAACAGTTAAACCAACTTTAAAAATGTAAATGTCAGAATTGACAGGCGCCACCTTTACATGCAGAGGGGGACGCAGGGACCCGGAGCGGAGGTGGCAAGTGAATCTGCTGATGTCCTGGACCCCGAGCAGGGCGCAGAATGAGTGTGGATGCCCAGGGGTGGGGTCAGACAGGAGCCCCCAAAGTGAGCCCAACCAGAGAAAGGGGAGAGCAGAGCCAGGAGCCAGGGAGCAGTGACACCCCGCGGCAGACTAGCTGAGCCGGGCTCCAGCCTTGGGAATTTCCAGAGGGGACTGTGTCGTGAGCATTTCTGTCAAGGCTCCAGGTGAGCTCAGTGTGCAGCGGAGGTGAGCAAACACTGCTGGGAGGATCAGACCAAACCACCCAGAGGAAACAGTGATGCATCTTCTAGAAGGGCCCACGTCCCAGGTCAGAGAGGAGGGGCGGATGAGGAGACCCACGGTGCTCTTCCAGCGACCAGGGGTTCCAGGCAGCAGCCCAGCCTGGGGACGGCCCTGAGCGGGGGCAAAGGTGGCTGTGCTGTGTGGCTGTCACTGGGTCAGCAGAGCCGTGTCAGCTGATCCTTCCCCCGCCATCCAGGTTCATTAAGATTGGCGACAAGGAGGTGGAGTACCACCACAACTTCCGCCTGATCCTGCACACCAAGTACTTCAACCCACACTACAAGCCAGAGATGCAGGCTCAGTGCACCCTCATCAACTTCCTGGTCACCAGGGATGGCCTCGAGGACCAGCTTTTGGCGGCTGTGGTGGCCAAAGAGCGCCCAGATCTAGAACAGCTGAAGGTAACGGTGTCGGGTCACCCAGGGGGTAACCGCCGGAGGGGCAGAGGGGGCCGGGTCCACGTGAGGGTCCCTGTGAGCGGCCACCAGCCCCGGGGGTCTCGCTTCTCTCCGAGGGTGTCTCAGCTTGTCCCACTGAGTCATATCTTCTTGTGCGACACAATGAGTCACTACTTCTTCCCCAGTTCTCTCCTCATCCAGCTCCAAGTTTAATTCTAAATCAGACGACCGCTGCACTCGCAGAATGGGAGTCACTGCGGTTTTCAGAGGCTCTAAGCTCCAACGCGCTGCCCTGTGAGAGTGGCCTGGCTGCCGGCCACTCCCGTGGCTCTGTCTTGGCCACACACGTGGGCTCAGGACAGTCCCAGGCGCACCTGTCTCCCCATTCTCCCCCTACAGTGTCCCCGACAGGAAGCCTGGCGGCCAGGCGCAGGGTCCCTCCGCCACCACGGGGCCACTCCTGCAGCATCCCATCTGCCATGGAGTCCTGCTCCCGTTGGGCTCCAGGGCCGTGGCCGAGTTGCACGGCCACCAGGCCACATGCTCACTGACTCTGCTTCCCTGGCAGGCCAACCTCACCAAGTCTCAGAATGAATTTAAGATTGTTCTGAAAGAGCTAGAAGATTCTCTCCTGGCCCGTCTGTCAGCCGCATCGGGGAACTTTCTAGGAGACACTGCCTTGGTGGAGAATCTAGAGACCACCAAACACACGGCCAGCGAGATCGAGCAGAAGGTACGATGCCGTCCTCCCCGGGGCTGCGCCCTCGAGCCCTGGGCGGAGCATGGTGGCAGGGGGCAGGGCGAGTGGTCCCTCCAGTGAGCGGGGAGGAAAGGAGTCCGAGGAGGCCCAGGGCGGGGAGGAGGGGGCGCGGGTTCCCCCCAGCACCTGCTGCCACCATGGTGGCTTCCAAGGGAGCCAAGCGCTTTGGAGGGGGCTGGGCCCACCGACGCGTGGTGGTGTCCACCTGCTGGCTTCACTCACACCCCTTTTGTTTGTTTTGAGGTGCAAGAGGCAAAAGTCACGGAAGTTAAAATCAACGAGGCAAGAGAGAGCTACCGCCCCGCTGCCGAGAGGGCGTCCCTGCTGTATTTCATCCTGAACGACCTCAACAAGATCAACCCCATCTACCAGTTCTCTCTCAAGGTGAGGCTGCCTGTGGGCTCCGGGGCCGGGCCTGGCGCCCGCAGAGCCATCAAGCGGTGCCAGGCCACCCTCTGGGGGAGGACGGGGTCAGGGGCCGGGGCTGCGGATCCGCGCAGCGCCAGCTCCCCGGGGAGCGCCTGGGCTGGTCCCTGCACCCTGCTCTTCCCCTAGACACCCCCCACCCACAGTCAAAACAAGCCGGAGGCCACCGCAGGCTGGGAAGCGGCGGCATCCAGCCCTGCCAGCCTCCACGGCCACCTCCCCAGGCCTTCAACGTGGTGTTCGAGAAAGCCATCCTGAAGACCGCCCCTGCCGACGAGGTGAAGCAGCGCGTGATCAACCTGACGGACGAGATCACCTACTCCGTCTACACGTACACGGCCCGGGGGCTCTTCGAGCGCGACAAGCTCATCTTCCTGGCGCAAGTTGCGTTCCAGGTAAGGTGCAGCCTCGCTCCTCAAAGCACGGTCTGTGGGCCGGCAGCGAAATGCAGATTCTCAGGCCCCGCCCGGCTCTGGGGCACCCAAACCTGCATTTCAGCAAAAGACCCCAGGAGAGCTGGAGTCCGAGGGGATGACGTGGGACCTGCCCGCGGTGAGGGAGGCAGGCAAGGTGCTCCGGGGGCAGCTCTGGCCAGAGGTCAGCTGAGGAGAATTTTACCAAGAAACGTCATTTTGTGACATTGTGTTGGTAGCGTCCTGCATTTGTGCTTAGCCCGCGGTGGATGCTGAGTAATATTTTTTAAGCAATAATCATATCAATGAACAAATATTTCTCGTTTATACAGTCCTGCTGAAATATTTAAAGAGCTGTGTTCCGTTAAATTGATGAAATAGCCGGTCTTCGCCCGTTCTGCGGTGCTGTAACAAAATACCTAAGACTGAGTCATTTATAAGCTGTAGAAATTTATTTCTCACGGTTCTGGAGTCTGGGAAATCCCACGTCAAGGTGCTGGCGTCTGGCGAGGCCTTGTTGCGTCGTCCCGTGGCAAAGGGCTAGAGGGCGGCAGAGTACAAAAGGGGCCAGACTCCCCCTTTCGGGGGAGGGGTGGGGAGCGACTGCTTAATGGAGGGGGGCTCCCTTCTGGGGCAATGAGAAAGTTCTGGAACTAGAGAGAGGTGGTAGTTGCACAACATTGCGAATGTATGAAATGCCACTGAATGATACACTTTAACATGGTTAAAGTGGTAAATTATATGTTAGATGATTTCACCACAATTTAAAAAACACAACAAAGTGAAGACAAAGTTTTGCCCCAACCCAAAAGGGCAGGACATGCATCTCCTGAGGGCTGGGGGCTCCTCCCGCCGGCCCGAGGGCTTGTTTGGAGGGCTGTTGGCGCGGTGCTGGCCAGCAGCGAGTGTGTGGCCTTTGTGTCCCTCAGGTCCTGTCCATGAAGAAGGAGCTGAACCCAGTGGAGCTGGATTTTCTCCTGCGCTTTCCTTTCAAGGCCGGGGTGGTCTCGCCAGTGGACTTCCTGCAGCACCAAGGCTGGGGTGGGATCAAGGTTCGTCCGCAGACTGACCGCTGTGTACTCTCCCCGCGCGGGGTCTTTCCGGCTAACGCGGAGGATGTTTACAAGGCCAGATTACAAGGCGCCACAGGCCCGTAAAATTCAGTAAAGCGAGGAGGCCCCAGAGATAGGGATACCAGCCAGGACGGGCTGGCTGCTCTGCTTTCCTGACTGATTGTGACATCTGCTAGGTCCCCTGGGGCCGGCACACAGCCAGCACACAGCATCCTCTGGGAGCCAGACCAGGCCCGGGGCGTGTCCCCCCACACCCCAGCTCCCTCCCTCCTCCCCGGAACCCCCTCCTCCCAGGGCCAGCCAAGTGCAATGTGCTAAGGCTCAGATTCCTGGACACAAGCACTCGGGGACCCTTGAGTTTCAGTGGCTCTGTTCAAAAAGCCCTGAAGAGGGTGGTCCCCTGAGATAGGATGGCTGTTTCCAGGGACCACTAGAGAAGCAGCCACTAGGTCCCTTCAGATGCTCCCAACTGGGAGGCGAGTTCATGTCCCTAGACTAGATTCCTCCCGAGGAGGCTCCCGCCGCTGTCTGGGCAGACCTAACAGCGCACGGGCTCAGTGGCTCAGTGAGGGCCTCTCGGGCTTTCTCCTCCCAGAGCCCTGGATTCCCCGAGGCCATGGTCTCTCCTTACTGAATTAAGTAAAGGAATGTTCTGGGGAAGGGGGTGGGTGGTGGGGAGTGGAAACAGTCTGTGGACTGTTGCGTCTGCCCCCAGGCCCTCTCGGAGATGGACGAGTTCAAAAACCTGGACAATGACATTGAAGGATCCGCCAAGCGGTGGAAGAAGCTTGTGGAGTCGGAAGCCCCAGAAAAGGAAATTTTCCCCAAGGAGTGGAAGAACAAGACGGCCCTGCAGAAGCTCTGCATGGTGCGGTGCATGAGGCCGGACCGCATGACCTACGCTGTCAAGTGAGTGCCCCGCCGGGCCCCGCCCCCAGAAAGGCGAACAGCCTGGGGGGGCGTGGTTAGACATCCTCGGACCTAAGTCAGTCGTCCTGCCTCGATTATTCTTACCCCTGTTCTGCAGAGGAAGCGGACGGGGCTCAGAGAAGTTAAATCATCAGCCCACGTGATTCTTCGGGGACCGAGGTGGGATTCCACCCCTCTGTGACCCCAGCCCTGATTCTCCTTAACTCTCGGTGTGTCTGAGTGTGGTCAGCAGGCTCCCCCTCGCTCCCCTGCCACCAACCTGAGTGGGAGGGGTACCCATGACACGCAATGTTTAGTAAAGTGAGGCTCCCGTGTGGGCCCCTAGGTTGAAAGTGCAATTTCAAGTGTGGATGCTCATGTCCACCACAGCCACACAAGCCAGGTCGTTTTAGGATGTTCTGGGGAGAAAACAATGGCCACACCAACAGCATTCCAGGACTTCCGACCCCTCAATGGCAAATTCAAAGTTGGTGTCTCATGGGTGTCAATTTTGGCTACTTTGCAAGAGAAGTGTTCTCATCTCACGAACAATTTCTCCAGACCTAAAACCCCTCAATGTTGGAAGTTTAACATGGAAAACAAGCCCAGGGTCCATTCTTGGAGCCTCTGCAGCTTGTTTGGCTTCTTTCCGTTTCATTTTTCCTCGTAGCCTGAAAGCAGCCAGATTTCCCAAAAGACACCCACGTCCCCAACAGAATTCCCCTGGCCAAGCAGGGGCCCAACTCACATCCCACTCACGGGTTACTCAGACTTTTCTGTTTTCTTTTCTGCAGACAGAAGGGGGAAGGGACGGGGCAGGGGTGGGGGGCAACGAACGAAACAAGAAGTCCCTGTGATGTGACACAGGAGGGCAGTGCCGGCCCGGGGAGGCAGCTTGGACCCGGTGCTGGAAGACAGGTGGGGGACGCTAAGGCAAGGCCAAGGTGAAGGACATGCACCTGCCTGGGGAAGCTGGCGTGTTTGGGGCACAAGACTCAAGGGGCATCAGAGTCCTCATCTGAAGATGAGATGAGGTGGCCTCCCTGTCCAGAGTTAGCGTGTGTGAAGGCGTTCTGGTGACCCAAAACAAGGAAACAGCCACCAACTGCGGACGCAGCAGCGCACTTCCCAGTGGCACGGCCGATCCCAGACCCCAGGTGAACCCAGATCATGTTCCTCGGCTCTGAAATATCTAACATTTCTGTGGCACCGAGGAAGGCAGATTCACCACCCTGATTATATAAGGAGAGTGTAGCTTAAAAGCTGGGAAATTCAAATAGACAGCAAGTAAGAACAGCTGGTGCCGGCCGAGGGCGCCTCGTGCCGGGTGCTGCCAAAGCCTTCGCGGGCTCCCCCAGCAGCCCTGGGAGGCAGGCACCCACACTGGTGCAGGGAGTGGGAAGCGGCTCGCCCACCCAGCGTGGAGGGGTTTGCTGGCAAACTGGTTCTCCAAGAAAAAAAAAAGCCCTCATTCACGGCCAGTTTCTGTGGTGTAAATACTCGGCCGTGGCCTATCGCGAGCTGCCAGTGGTTTATGGGAGCGGCTGGGAGCTGGCCCCAGCGCCCCTCGGCCAAGGACACTTGCAGGTGGCGGAGCCTGGCGGGGACCAAGCACACATTTTCCGCATCCTTAACTCACCCACAGAGAGCAGCCCTGGCCTGGCCAGGAATTAGCGAAGGTGATTCTGTTCCGTCCCTGCCCAGGTGCAGGACTCAGGACGTTGTGGAAGTCCCTCAGTCCCTCCCTGGACAAGGATCACGGCAGCCACACTCTGAGTCGATGCCAGAGGCCTGGACGGAACAGAATCAGGGCCTCCAGGAGCAGCAGCTCCTCCTCCCTCCCCTGCCGAGAGTCAGCGTCGGTTTGGGAAGCCCGGAACGGGGAGATGAACGGCAGGCAGAGGCGCCCCCAGAAAGCCCCTCGTGGAGCCAGGAGCTGGAGCAGGCTGGGGGGGGACGCTCAGGGCACTCGGGTTGAGCTGCCTAGGGACAGGCGGCTCCCACCCCCAGGATGTGGTCATTTGTCCTCCTTCCAGAGACCAGGCTGGATGTTAAAAGCTCATAAATCTTAATTGTTAGGATTCCTTCAGACCATAGTTAGCTCAGCCATTGTGATCACGGGAGGACAGGCAGACACCTGGGATCCAAAGACCACCCGACCATGCTAGGTTTCCCAAAAGAGGATTACCCCAGGCCTCGACCGGCCCCAGACCTACTGGGGTCAAGACAGACAGAGACTGGGGCTCAGTACAGAGAGGTGTTTCTGTGGTCTAAAGTTACTTTTTCTTTGATTTTTCTGATTCTCCATGTTTTGGGGTCTCTCAGGCTCACCCAGACTGCTCTGACGTGAACTTCCTTCCCCCTCAGCCCCCCTCGCGGTGGGCCCCGTGTGTGGGATCGCAGCCCCCACACTGCTTAGCCTGCCCCAGGGAGGACTCACGGGGCGCCCGGCACACGGGCCCCTCCCCTCGCCAGAGCCCTTTCTCTGCTGACGAGAGTCCACCAAGACAGTGGCACTTCCGCCTGGGCCACGGCCCACCCGAGCCCCTCGCCCCTGGGCTGAGCCGCCGATTCCCTTGCCCTCAGGAACTTTGTGGAGGAGAAGATGGGCAGCAAGTTCGTGGAAGGCCGGAGCGTGGAGTTTTCTAAGTCCTACGAGGAAAGCAGCCCCTCCACACCGATCTTCTTCATCCTGTCCCCGGGTGTAGACCCCTTGAAAGACGTGGAGGCCTTGGGTAAGTGTAGCCTGCAAGCGATATTCTCGGAAATGGGGCCCATGTCAGATCGCTGGCCACTAGGAAAACGCAAACCCAAGCCATGGCGAGATGCCACCTCACAGCCCCCAGATGGCAGTTGCCAAAGACAGAGAACAAGAGCTGGGCGGCTGTGGGGAGACTGGAACGCTCGCACGCTGCCGGGGGGGACAGTAACTGCTGCAGCTGCTGGGAAAAACACTGTGGCAATTTCTCAATAAGTGACACACACAATTACTGTAAGACCCAGCAGTTCCACTCCTGGGTCTACACCCAGAAGAGCTGAAAACAGGTGTTCAGATGTCCTTTCACAGTACCCAAAAGGTAGAAACAACCCAGAGTCCCTCGGCTGGGTGAATAAACACAGTGTGCTGGAGCCATGCAAGGGAAAATTGTTCCCTGCAAAAGGAGAAAAGTACTGACACAGGCACAACGTGGGTGGGACGCAGAACTTGCTAAGGGAGAGAGGCCAGGCAGAAAGGCCCCACGCTGCGTGATTCCACTCATGTGAAACATCCACGATCGGGGAATCCTGGTGGCAGACAGTGGGTTGGCAGGGGCTGGGAGAGGGTGATTGGCAGTGACAGTTCAGTGCACACGGGGACTCCCTCTGGGGCGATGGAGACATGCCAGATGGGTGGTTGCACAACACCGTGAATGTACCGAGCGTCACCGAACTGTAAACTGCGTTGTGTATCTCACCACAGGAAAAGCGGGAGGGGAGGTATGTGGGATTCCCGGCTGTGGATCGCAGAGCCCGAACCTTTGTCATTTAATCATCTCGTGCTTTTCCTGTTTTAGGGAAAAAACTGGGATTTACCATAGATAATGGAAAACTCCATAATGTGTCCCTGGGGCAGGGACAAGAGGTGGTGGCCGAGAACGCCCTGGACGTGGCTGCGGAGAATGGACACTGGGTCATTCTGCAGGTACCAGGCGGCCGGCACCTGGGCCGAGGGCTCCCTCCCGAGGTGGCACGGGGTGGGCTGGAAGGCCCAGAAGGGAGCAGAAGATGGGAGCTGTGTTCAAAAACGTGGCGGGACACCCCCCAGCCCACCGAAGGGGGCACCCAGGGTGTCAGTTCTGGGCAGGTCAGTGGGAGGTGTGGGCGCCAGGACTGCCCAGTGAGAGCCTGGGTTCTTCAGTGGTGAGACAGACTCTGGGGTACCTACCAGAGCACCCCTAAAGAGATAGTATTTAAAAGACAAATGCTAGGTTGACAAAGACCCCTCCCCCTCCTTGCTTGGGGCAGGCAGTAAAGGCCGTAGCACCCCAGAGACATCCCCCATGCTTTGGTTAAACTCTGGCAGCCTGGGGCCCCCCAAGACCCCTCCTAGCTGCCGGCTCGCCCACGAGGGCCTCCAAGTCTGCCCGGCCGCCACAGGTCCACAAGGTGTGGTGACCTCAGTCCGCAGGGCCCAGCCTGGCCCCCATGGAAAGCCCTCAGCTTCAAGGGGAGGGGTGGGGGCCACACAATCTCAGCCTTCTGCTGGGGAGGACCAGAAGGACTAGCCATAAATGTGGAAGTTTTGAATTAATTGAGCCCAAAAATAGATTCTGGTGCCTCAGTTGCTTGGCTGAAAATATCTCAGTGTGCCTGGCACCTGGTTAGGGTGGACGGAGTGGGGAGGAGGGGTGGTGCCAGGCACCAGGCGAGTGTCGGTGCTGGCGGGAAGAGCCCCGCCCACGACAGGGGACATGGCGAGTGGCCCGTCCTTGTGGGCCCAGGGACGTGGGAAGCGTGTGTGGTCAGCTAATGCCTGGTCTCGGCTACAGAACATCCACCTCGTGGCGCGGTGGCTGAGCACCCTGGACAAGAAGGTGGAGCGCTACAGCACCGGCAGCCACGACGACTACCGCGTGTTCATCAGCGCGGAGCCGGCACCCAGTCCCGAGTCCCACATCATCCCCCAGGGCATCCTGGAGAACGCCATCAAGATCACCAACGAGCCCCCCACGGGCATGTACGCCAACCTGCACAAGGCCCTGGACCTCTTCACCCAGGTAGGGCAGTGGCTGCGAGGGGCAGCCTAGCACCAGTCCCCGCGTCCCCTGAGCAGCCCCGGGGCCCCGACAAGAGGAAACAGCTGGGCCTGGGAGCTGCGGACCGACACAGAGGTCTGGAGACAGCCCCCCAGCACACGCACGCACGCACGTACCCCTCACACGACAAAATCAACACATTCCCAAAAGACTGTAAAATGCAAACGATTTACAGTGCTATGGCACTGTTTATTACTTAAAGCTTCATAAGCAGAAATGCAGTTTTTAATCAGTTTCATGAACCTGCAGATCAGCACCAGTGAGTGCTGTGAACTCGTCTTTACTGTGTCCTTGGAGGTGGGGCCGGGCTCCCCCCAGTGGGCCCCTGAAGGTCAGTCGGCTTTACTGGGGCCCCAGCGCCCCGACCCCTCCTGCCAGCCCCGCAGTCTGGTACTGGTCCACAGGCCGACTGCAGGCGGACGGGCCGCAGTGCCCCATTGCTGGAGGCGACGGGTGACGGTGGTGAGGCTGCCTTCGCTGGGGCCTGGGCTCTGGTTCCAAAACCCGGCTTCCTTGCCGTCAGCTGACTGGCGAGCCTAGTCCTCCGCCAGCAACTGCAGTGGCTTCTTGCTGCCTCCACGATGGAGGGTGGAGGTCTCGAGGACCCGGCAGCAGGGCGCCCGCTGGGTGGGTCTCCTCCACGCCCCTCTCTGCCTGGACTCTCACCCGATTCTGCCCTGCAACCCAAACCTCACAACCCTCAGGGCTTCGCCAGAACGCCACCTGCTCCAGCCTCCCTGGCCTTCTCGCCCCCGGGAACAGCTCCCTGGGCACCGCTAGTCTGCATTTACGTGTTGGGGCCTCGTTTCTGCTCTGGACGAGAAGTTTCCGTGTGCACACGTTGCATCTCCCAGCTGGAGCCCAGAACCTTGAGGTTTTGAAAGGCCGTGTTCTCCTACGACACCTCACACAGACCTGCTCGGGGAGTACAATGTTCCGTGAATGCACGGCTTCTGCATCTGATTCAGTGTTTGAAAAAACCACTCATATGAAATATCTGAGATACCAACTAACAATTCCCAACTGGCTTTTAAAGGACACACCATTGTCTAAGTGTGAAAGTAAGAGGGAACTGAAAGAAAACCAATGTTTAAAATGGGTCAGTTGCTCCTTTAACAGAACAATTGCTACCAATGCCTCACACACGCTGGAGGGGCCGGGCATACAGTGCCCCCCCACCCCGACCGGAGCTGGCGGCCTATGGGCTGCCGAGGGGCACAGACAGGACCCCGGGTGTGGGAGTCCGTTGTGACAAATGCCATAGGATGCACTCAGGGCCGTGGGGCCACGCCACTCACGCCCCGGCCAGGGGTCGGTGCCGTGGGAGGAGGGTTTGCTGCCGCCCGTGGTGAGACAGTACAGACATAGAGAGGAGACATTTCGTAATCTTTGTAGAAACTGCCATTGCTGTGAATCCAAGCACACGATCTGCTTTTCCTTTAGTAGCTCGTGTTTATTGTATTTTGCAAAAGTCTCAGGGACAGGTGGGTGGTGGCACAGCAGGAAACCCTGTGACAGCCCGCACTTAGGGAGATGCCTCGTCCAGGCTGCAGCTGAGGCCTGCGGGTACGCCAGGTGACGAGGGCGGCTGGGCCGTAGGACAGAGGGAACAGAAGCTGCAGGCACCTAGGGCAGCAGAGAAACACAAGAAAGAACGTTCCTCGTAATTACCAGTGTTCCTCACCGGCTGCATGCAAACACCATCCCAAATGCTCTTAAAAACAATTGGTGAAGGCTTATCAGGGGGCAGGGGCTGCGCAGCAAACCCTTTCTTTTTCATGGCTCCAATATGTGGGAAGATTTTATTAGGAAGCAGTATATCAATAATTCAACTTGTAATAAATACTTAACAGTGACAAAACTGCATTTCTGAAAGAAACAGGGAAAAGACACCGCTCTGTCCCTCAGCCTTGGCAGGAGAGACCGGCTCAGATCACAGCCGGTGCCCCCCGCCCCCCGCACCCCAGCAAGCCAGCTGTCGAAGACGGCTCTGGTCGCACCTGGGGGCACTTCCGTGCACAAGTCTCCCCTCCCCCTCCCGCAACACCTGATGGGACGTGTCCCCCTCCTGCAGGACACCCTGGAGATGTGCACCAAGGAGATTGAGTTCAAGTGCATCCTCTTCGCCCTGTGCTACTTCCACGCCGTGGTGGCCGAGAGGCGCAAGTTTGGCGCCCAGGGCTGGAACCGGTCCTACCCCTTCAACAACGGGGACCTCACCATCTCCATCAACGTGCTCTACAACTACCTGGAGGCCAACCCCAAGGTAAGGGGTTGCGTGTCCCCCAAATCAGTGCCCCTGTACATCCTCCTGCTTGGACATAATCCCTCTTTCTTCCGTCCATCCTTCCCCTCCCTCTCTCTTGTTGAGTCTGTTTACAAGATGTTAAGTAGTTTTCATAAACCAAACAAAATCTGAAGAACGGTAACGTCTGTGATCTCAGCAACTGACGTAGCAATTACCATCTGTCCTTTGCCCCCACCTCTGGCTGCTGTGGGCTGTCTGCGGGGTTTCCGCATGTTAGCTAGCGCTCCCTGGGGCAGCTCGAAGCACTCCTGCTGGTGGGACAAGCAGGGCTTCCTGGACTGTGGCCCCACCGGGGGCTGCAGCCAGACCCAGGATGAGGAGGGGAGGGGCCGGCCTCGGGGACCCTCCTGTTTCCCACCCCTCGTAATAAAGCCCAAGATCGGCAGGGGAGGCGAGGAAAGGCCGGCGCAGCCTGAGAAGGTCCAGGGGGCTGACATGAGGACAAGCACCCACACTGCCTGGGGGGGGCCGCAACAGAGCTTCCCATGAGGGGGCCACCATGGTCCTGTGGCGCCACCGGGGAGAGGGAAAGGCCATCTCCATCCACCGGGCGACGGGACGGGGTGCCCGCGGCCCGTCTTGCCTCAGACAAGGTCTGTATCTCTGTACTCACAAGTCGTGCAGGGAGATGCTAAAAAGGACTTTTCATCATCACCGTTAGTGTGGTCCCTCCGGGGCCAGGAGCGTGGGGGGAACAGTTTCACTAGAATTTCTTCAAGCTACTCCCTTGGCCATTTTCCCCCCCGTGTACACACAGATACAGGTTCTAAGCTGGCCGAGACACTGCGTGAGCGTGGACATGGTGTGCCTCGGACACGCCGCGCCCTGCCGACGGGGCCCACGCCCCTGGGGAGGCCCCCTCTCCCCTCTGCGACTCCCCACCGCTCCCTGCGCTCTCCCTTCCTGGCACAGATCCCGTCTGACGCCAGTAACCACCTATGGAGACGCTGTCCCTGTCCGTGGCCCGCTCAGTCCTGGCTCTGAGGACGTAGGTCGGGGCTTCCCACTCGGCCAGAGAGAGAAATCAGCTGGAGTATTGTTAAAAACACACAGAACCTGCACGGGCTTTCCCGGGGAGAGACCCGGAGAGCTCTGTCTCCCACAAGAGTCTCTGGGGGATTCTAACCAGCAGATGTGGGAACACACAGGGGCTCCCTCCTGGGGAGGCAGCCGTGGGGGGCCCTCCCTGCCTCTAGGCAGCTCAGCACACCCTAAAGATAAGCAGAGAAAAATATTTTTTAAGTCACAAAATGAGAATTTAGAGACTATCAATGTTCTAAGTAAAACTTCACGAGACTAAACCAGACAATTGATTAATCTAGGTCTTATTCAATTAATTTTAATTCAATGGTATTTGATAAACAGCTCTTTTAGGCAGGACACCGGGGAAGTCCCAATGTTGCGTAAATGCCCACCTCACCCTTAAGGAGCCGCAATCCTAGGGAAACAGGTGTGCAAACGCGGGGACAGGCCCACCGCAAGTGGCACAGTCCCTGTGGCTGTCCCCCGGCTGCGGCGTGAGGGGCTGCATGTGTAAGCACACACTGCATTTCAAGAGCTCGCTGCTGAAAAAAGAGTGCAAAGGATCTTATTAATAGTTTTTATACTGATTACATGTGGGAATGATCTTACTGTTCTTGTGGCCGCTGGAAAGTTTAGAATCAGACGTGGCTCCCACTGCACTTCCCCTGGATGGCGCCGTGCAGGGGACAAGCTACGTGGAGGCTGGAAGCAGAGTCCCTGGCTTTGCAGAGGCGGCCGCACAGGCGCCAGGCTCCGAAGGAAGAGGAGCAGAGGCTGAGGTGTCGGGAAGGAAGCGTGGGGACAGCAGGAATAGCCGGAGGGCAAGATGAGTGGAGGGACACGGCAAGAGCAGAGGCCAGAGAGGCCACCTGGCCTGGTGTGAGAGCATGTTTGCGCACACGGCCGAGTCTGGTCTTTGCTCCAAGCCATCTGTGCGACTGCAGAGGCCTCCAGGGCACAGGAGCTACCTGGAATGATGTGATCTGCATGGAATAGCAGAGCCAGGACGATGTCGGGGGGATCAGAGGAAGACCCACTTGAAGCATTTGGAAGACATGACTAACCGACCTTCACGGCCAAAAAGATAGACGGTGCCTGAGTCAACACTCGCTACGCGGAGTCAAACTGCTCGTGTTGAGAGCGGCCGTGGAGAGGCAGTCACAGCCCGTGACAGGGAGGGGGGACTGAGCTCTGACTCAGGCCAGGGCGTCTGCGGCACCAGCACAAGAGCCCTGGTGCCACCGTCAAGGCAGTGTTAGAGCAAGCGGGGGCAGGAGCTCAGCCCCAGACGGAGGCAGAAGCTGCATGGCCCTTGGGGAGGGGCCCCAGGGCAGAGCGTGGCAGGGGGACGGGCACCGGAGGGAGAAGGGTGGCCCTTGCACCTGGTGGTCCTCAACAGCCTGGCGGCAGGGGGGGCAGCAGCAGACGGCTCGTGGAGTAGCTGGCCCTTGAGTGCCGGGTGGACCTTCCCTAACTGTGTCCATCTTTCCCAAGGTGCCCTGGGATGATCTCCGCTACCTTTTTGGTGAAATCATGTATGGTGGCCACATCACGGACGACTGGGACCGCCGGCTGTGCAGGACCTACCTGGCCGAGTACATCCGTGCAGAGATGCTGGAGGGAGAGGTCCTCCTGGCCCCCGGGTTCCAGATCCCCCCGAACCTGGACTACAAGGTGAGGACGACGCATTGAGCATGAGCTCACTCTGACGCAATGGCACGGAGGGTTAATGCGTGCTGGCTGGCTCCCGGGGAGAGCCAGCATTACAAATGGAATATCAATAATTGAGTAAGAACCCAGACAGCCAACGTAAGTGAGGATGAGAAATGCAGCCTCTGGGAAGGGGGAGTGGAAATTTCCTTCCTGTGGCCGGGGAGCAAAGGGGGCAGGCGGCAGCTGGGCCGGGGAGCAAAGGGAGCCGGGCAGGCGGTGGCCGGGCCAGGGAGCCAAAGGGAGCAGGCGGTGGCCGGGCCGGGGAGCAAAGGGAGCGGGGCAGGCCGCGGATGGGCCGGGGAACCAGAAGGAGCTGCACGGAGGACACAGGCCCTGCAGCCTGCTTCCGCACCATGCCTCTCCAGGGTTACCACGAGTACATCGACGACAACCTCCCTCCGGAGAGCCCCTATCTGTACGGCCTGCACCCCAATGCAGAAATTGGCTTTTTGACGGTCACCTCGGAGAAGCTGTTCCGCACGGTCCTGGAAATGCAGCCGAAAGAGACCGACTCGGGAGCCGGCACAGGAGTGTCTCGAGAGGAGAAGGCAGGATCCTTAGTACCCAGAGGAAGGAGGGTCCTCCTGGTCCAACCAGGGCTGGGGGTGGGGGGGTCCCCAGAGGGCAGCCCCAACTGGCAGCAGTGGGAGCGGGGCCCGCAAGCAGGTTAACAGGCCCCCAGCCATGGAGGCTGCGGCCTAGGAGAGGGATCTGCTGCCCCCCACCCTCCCTGCAGTCTCCCAGCCTCCCCAGCTGCGGTTTCCAGCCTTGCCCTGCCTGCACGTGAGCCGTGGTGTGGCCCGTACAGGACAGTCTGGCCTATGAGAGCAGCCCTTCCAGGGGAGCCTGGGGATCACAACGGGCAGGTCCTGTTGACACTCAAAGAATTAGAGCAGCTCAGAGGATGCAGGCGCACGGGACAAGTTCTCACTCGTCTGTGCTCCCTCTGTGCCGTCTCCTGAGCACCTCTGCACTTAACATTCTGGGAAAGTTCTATTACATGTTACCCATGTTTTGGGCTTCACGGTAACTAGACCAAATTCCTGACATAAGACCCTCACCGCGATTAGGCCCAGGACCTGTGCTCGGTCTAATGATTGAAATTAGAAATTGGCTGAGGGATGGTGGTACAGGTGACCACCGTGTGGCCCTTCCTTGAGAGGGTGGGAACAGCACAGTCCCTACAGGCAGCCCCCAGGGAGGACAGAGTCACAATCCCATGACGCTGGGTGACTCTCACGGTGGGAAGGAAACCAGTGCCCTGGGAGGGTCTGGGAGGCGCGGGGCCACCTGGCCTGACCCACAGTCACAGCCTGCGGGCCGAGGCTCTGCTGCCCCTGTGACCCTGCATCTCCAGCAAGTCCACTTGCCTGTCCTCTTCCCAAGGACTTGGGCTTGTGGATGTTTATTTTGACCCTGTGGTTTGTGGGGAGGGCTCTCTGCTTTGGTGACGATGCAGTGACGGGGACTGACTTCCAGGTGAAGGCTGTGCTGGATGAAATCCTCGAGAAGATCCCGGAGACATTCAACATGGCCGAGATCATGGCAAAGGCCGCTGAAAAGACCCCCTACGTGGTAGTGGCTTTTCAAGAATGTGAAAGAATGAACATTCTGACTAATGAAATGCGCCGTTCACTAAAGGAGCTGAGCCTGGGGCTGAAGGTAAAAAGAATGTGGGTCTGCCAGGCCCCCAAAGACACGGCTTGGTTGCAAAACCAGCAGTAAACCAAGGCCCGGGGGAGCCTGCGCCGTGGGTTAGCATGTTCTCACTCCCCTCCCCTCCCGGGGCTGGAGTTCTAGGCGCCCTGGAACAAGCCACGGCAGGTGTCCAGACGGCTCCCGAGCAGCAAACGCCGACGTGGCCCTGACACAGGATGTCTCTAGAGGCACCACACAAAGCCACGCTGTGCTGACAACTCACAGAACACGCTGGGGCCTGTGCTCTCCCACCCTCCCGCGAGAGAGCACGCAAGGCTCAGCCTGGGTTCCCTGGCACCCCTGTCTTCCTCAGGGGGAACTGACCATCACCACCGACATGGAAGACCTGTCCACAGCTCTCTTTTACGACACTGTGCCGGACACGTGGGTGGCCCGGGCCTACCCCTCCATGATGGGCCTGGCGGCCTGGTACGCCGACCTGCTGCTCCGCATCAGGGTAAGCACTGCGTCCTCTCAGCCACTGCCTGAGTGGGGACCCGCGGACCCCAGTGCCCAGGTACAGCACACCCCAGCGCCTCCAGGAGCGTGGCTGTGATGGACGCTCTGGACATTCCTGCTGGCCTGGCCCGGTCCACAGCACCCAGACCCCTGCCACCCCAGGCATCTCCTCCCAAAGGGGGAAACAACCCCATCTGCCACAAGCACAGCAGCCTCAGCCCTCCCTTGAGCCAACATTCCGGGTAAGCCACCCTCCATGAGGAGCGAGGTGACAAAGGCAAAAACCTCTCTCGGGATCCTAAACTATCCTCAAGTGCTGAGCCGTTCCCTTTGTGACCCTCTTCCCTCACTGAGAATGGAGCCTGACAGCAAAGCCCCGTCACGAGTCACGGGACGGCAGCTGGCTCGGCGAGAGGTTTGCGTTGCCGCTGCTCAGCCCTGGTCCCCCTCCTCCTGCCAGGAACTCGAGGCCTGGACGACGGACTTCGCCCTGCCTACCGCCGTGTGGCTGGCTGGGTTCTTCAACCCCCAGTCCTTCCTCACGGCCATCATGCAGTCCATGGCCAGGAAGAACGAGTGGCCCCTGGACAAGATGTGTCTGTCTGTGGAAGTGACCAAGAAAAATCGGGAGGACATGACTGCTCCCCCCCGCGAGGGCTCCTACGTGTACGGGCTCTTCATGGAAGGTGAGGAGGAAGCTTCCAGAGCCACGGGGGGGGAGACTAAGCTAGTGCTTGGCAAAGACAGACAGTGAGGGCGGTGGGAGAGGGGCTCAGGGGCCGTGCTGACCGGTCGCAGGGGTGGAGAGGGTTCCCAGACTCTGCAAGAGTCTAGTGGAGACACGCCCCCCCCAGCCCCGATCACACAGCCAGGGCTGTGCTTACTGGGGGGCTTAGGCCAGTTATAGGCAACGAGAAACTGGGCCTCTTCCGTCCATGGAGCCCAGAGCAGATGAGCTTTCTCTGGGTGAGCTGAGGCCCCGTGAGTTCCTCTGCCTGTGCTCCCATCCCAGTGCCACCTGGCCTCTGCATGGCCCAGACCCAACAGCAGGAGGGAGGAGGATGCCTCTTAGCAGTTGCCCCTATGTCACCCTGTCCTACCCCAAGGCAGCCAGTGGGGCAAGCCATTTCCTCAGACCCGCTCTGAGTTGAATGGCACTTCCTCCGCCCCTCGCAACAACTGCAGTCATCTGTGGGTGCCAGGCCCGCAAAGGCTCAGGGATCGCACTTCCCCCATCCCCAAGGACAAACACAGCAGCCACGCTCCATGTTTATTCTGGAATTACAGCCAGGAAACATAAACATCATTAAATAGAGCAAGTAGAAACAAGTCTGGTTAAAAGTGAATAATGTAGATGCATATATGCTTGATTATCTATACCCTACACACAGGATGGGCGTTACACACAAAGGGAGCCAGGGAACGGGAAGCTCTAATTTTGAAGTGGAGTTATGATTTCCTGCCCCTGCAGTTAAGAAGGCTCGCAGATGAGGCTCTGAAAACACCACAGATTTAAAGGGATGGAATCCTAGAGCCCCAGTGCAGAGCTGGTCCTCAGCGCAGAGAGAGACCCACGGGGCAGTTACAACATGCACATAATTACTCCATGTGCAGCAAATCCTGCGCCAGACCAGCCCTGGCACCAGGCCTGAGCCCTGGGAGGCAGAGTCCTGGGAGGTTCAAGGGCCCTTCCAGCCCCTCCTCGCACTTGGTGGCAGCGTACTAGATAGGACACGGTCACCTCCCCAGGGCCACCTGACCCACACCGTGCTATCCCCGCAGGAGCTCGCTGGGACACCCAGACCGGAGTCATCGCTGAATCACGGCTGAAGGAGCTGACGCCGGCCATGCCTGTCATCTTCATCAAGGCCATTCCTGGGGACCGCATGGACACCAAGAACATATATGAGTGTCCCGTATACAAAACACGCATCCGCGGCCCCACCTACGTCTGGACCTTTAACCTGAAGACCAAAGAGAAGGCAGCGAAGTGGACCCTGGCGGCCGTGGCCCTGCTCCTACAGGTCTAGCCCGACTCGGGCCCTCACTCCCTGAGTTATAACCACAACTCACAATTTCCAACTGGAAACCCAGCTTGCAACCATTCCTTATCTATGTGTTTTTTGTTCTCTATTAAGTAAACAAGGTGCTTTATAACCAAGTGCATCTGGACTAACCAGGGGGTGGAGGTTAGCGTGGACAAGGCAGTACAGATTAAAACTATTGGAGCCACTTAGCTGTTTGTCTGACTGACCTGCCCCAGCCTTCAGCTCATGCATGAGAGCCACCACAGGGCCCGGCCCAGGCTTGGGGTGAGGCTTCAGTTCCCAGCAGCAAGGAACCAAACCCCTAAATCCCGGGGTGGGACCAGTCAGAATTATTTTTTAATGCAAGCAGCATGGGGCAGTCACCCCATTTGGCCTGATGCTACATGCAAATGACCCCCCCCCCCCCGTAAGGGGACAGGTTACCTTCTCTCCAGTACAAGAAGCGCCTTTGTAATTATGGCATCCCCGCCCCAGCCCACCCCCAGAATCCCACACAGCTACCACTTCCCTGTAGCTGAAGCACCTCCTAATCACTGGGCACTTGGGGACTACCTTAAACACATGCTTGTGTCCTTACGTCCATTCCCCCCACCATCAGTCCCCACTTCCTGCCCAACTTGCAGGCTGGGTGAGCCAGGGGTGTGCAGAGTGGTCTGGCAACTCTAATACTCGGGGTTCAGGACGGCTGTTTGGGGGGGCCCAGTGGCAGTTTCCACCCAGTTCCAGGCACAAGCTGAGACCGAGGACGAGTGAGGCTCCTCCACACTTGTGGTACAGACAGCTATAGAACCACCATAAAAAAATACACCCTCAACCTGCCCGGAGGGAGGGCTCAGGCCCCCACTGTTCTATCTGCAAAGGGAAAGACATCAGCAGCGGGGAGAAAGTAAACCCCAGACCTTTAGGACTCTCTGTGGCCGGGCTGCCAGGTGCAGACCCAAGGAGAGATGACTGACTAAGGGGGGGGGGGGGCGGGGCTGGGACACCTCATAGAGCCTACAGACTCCAGAAAAGAGGGACCCCAGGGGGACTGTAACCTGAAGCTTCCCACGTTTCTTAGGCTTAAAAGCAAAGAAAAGGGAACCCTGTAGGAATAGCATTCTGAGGTTTGGTGAAAACATTTTCCCAAGTATACTCACCCAAACCATGGGTGAAGAAGAGGTCCAGGGAGCCTGTTGTAATAATTCACAGCAATCCTAGGGCCTAGTGGGGCTACCAGAGGGAGAAGGAAAAACACCCCTGCAACCCTTCCTCCCTGCGGCCCAGGGAATCCAGTCCCTGGGGGTGGTGGCTGGAGCCAAGCGGCCCTGGCAGCAGGCACCTACCGCCGCTGGCCAGGAGGGGTCGCTGCAGCCCTTCTCATCCTGGGCAGGGGGACAGGCCACTCCTGACCAGAGGAGATGAAACTGCAGTGGCCACCAAGCAACTCGTTCCAACCCCTGGTAATAACCACAAAAATGTGAAGTTTTTCCAATTTTGCCCTTAGATCCTGAAATAAACAGTAATTTATTCCACCCGTACATATTGTGGGTAGTTGACAAAATTATCTCCAAACTTTCCAAGAGATGATTCACCTTTGGGTTGCACTCCAGTGGCGGCGAAAGCAGGGATTGAAACAAAAGCCCCACAGCTGAGAGGAGTGGGGTGCCCCCCACCCGGCTTGTCTCTGCTTCCCCAGGCTGCTTTGGGGAGTGGGGAGAGAACCTGCCCAGGACGGCGCGAAAGTGGTTAGCAGAGACAAAGGGAGCAGTGGGGCGCGGAGGGCGCGATTGCTCAAGCCTGGCTGTGGCACAATGATGTTTACTCTGGTCCCGCAGCATCTGCAGGAATGCGAGCTCTGTTTACCGAAAGCCTCTCTCCAAACAGAATCCCAGTGCCCCAGCACGTTCCTTTGGCTCCTCCAGTCTAATTGTCCCGCAGGACAATTTAATAACTAGTTTGAAGGCAAACAGTGTTAACTGATGTGCTGCTACCCCAGGGCAGTCTGGCCACAGCCACTGCTATGCCCTATTCCCAGCCACTTAGACCTGCAGGGCTGCCAGGGGTGGCTGGGAGTCTGCAGCTGTCCTTGCCTAAGACCAGGGTGCGCCCAGCACGGAGCCCCAGGTGCACAGCAAGACTGGCCAGCTGCAGCCTTTCAGGCCCCATGAAAGGTGACAGCAGCTGCTGCTACCAGCCCTTGCGAGGGAACAGTGAGAAGTCGCTTCCAGAGACAAAGTGCAGGGACAGAATCCAATCTCACTCCCCTAAAGGACAGGCGGCCGTGCCCTGCAGTCCAGCAGGCTTCTCTGTGGAAAGGCCTTTCTCTGCAGAGGCGTCAAGCACCTGGAGAGAGACTGGGCACTGGGGTCTGAATCTGCTCCTGGAGATCCTGGTGGGGAAGGGGTTGGCTTTTATAAACACACATGACGCATGTATCAGGATGCCCTGCTGTGAGAAGGTGTCACACAAACGTTTTAAGTAGATCCAGTAAAATAAGGTTCATTCTTCAAAAAACAAATTGCAAGGGAAAAAAGGAACATACACATTAAAAGAGATTCAGCTGAAATATCAGCACATTACAGGTATAAACCTTACCTGGACCTCAAGTCAAATAAACAAAAAAATTAAAATGAAATAAGTACTTATAAGGCAATCAACTTGTGAACACTTTCTGAGGACTTGATGATGCTAAGGAATTCTTGCTCATTTTTTTAGCAGGTGTGATTTTGGTGGTTTTTTTGTTTGTTTGTTTGTTTTTTTAAGACAAGAGTCTCACTCTGTTGCCCGGGCTAGAGTGAGTGCCGTGGCGTCAGCCTAGCTCACAGCAACCTCAGACTCCTGGGCTCAAGCGATCCCCTCCTGCCTCAGCCTCCTGAGTAGCTGGGATTACAGGCATGCGCCACCATGCCCGGCTAATTTTTCTATATATATTTTTAGCTGTCCATATAATTTCTTTCTAATTTTAGTAGAGACGGGGTCTTCGCTCTTGCTCAGGCTGGTCTCAAACTCCTGAGCTCAAACGGATCCACCCGCCTCGGCCTCCCACAGTGCTAGGATTACAGGCGTGAGCCACCGCGCCCGGCCTGGTAGTTCTGTTTTTTTAAGAATCTAATATTTTACAGGGGAAATGCAGCAGCACACACATTTTATTTAGAAATATGGATGTGTATGAATATCAAAGAAACAAGTCAAAAGTGGCTACTTGGAAGGAAGGGCAGGAAACAGCTGCATTTTCTTGGTCTTTAGTGCTATTTTACTCCCTAAATTTGTACATTATTATTTAAACAAAATTAAATAATGAGGGCCAGGCGTGGTGGCTCACGCCTGTAATCCTAACTCTCTGGGAGGCCGAGGCGAGCAGATCATTTGAGCTCAGGAGCTCGAGACCAGCCTGAGCAAGAGTAAGACCCCATCTCTACTAAAAAATAGAAAGAAATTAGCTGGACAACTAAAAAAAAAAATATATATATATATATATATATATATGTGTGTGTGTGTATATATATATATATATATATATATATATATATATACATACACACACACACACACACACACACACACACACACATATATAAAATTAGCCGGGCATGGTGGCGCATGCCTGTAGTCCCAGCTACTCGGGAGGCTGAGGCAGGAGGATCGCTTGAGCCCAGGAGTTTGAGGTTGCTGTGAGCTAGGCTGACGCCACGGCACTCACTCTAGCCCGGGCAACAGAGCGAGACTCTGTCTCAGAAAAAAAAAAAAAAAAAAAAAATTAAATAATGAGGAAAAACTACACAATGAAATACAAATATTTTTAAATGAGGTAGAGCGGAGAAGCAGGGTGGCAGGATCTGCGGGAGCGCACGCTGCAACATGCACCAGCCGCACAGCCTCATGTCCCTGTCTCTGACTCCCTGCTCCCTTCCCTATAGCCAAAGGCCCAGCCATTCAGGCCGCAGTGCCCAGACAGCCTCAGGAGCCCAGGCCCATCTGGGGTGCAGTCAGGGTCCTGGGGAATCTGGAACACAGACGGTCACTCCAGAGAGCCCACCTCTAGTAGTGGCCACCCCTGCCCAGACCTCCAGGTATCTACACAGCCCAAAGGTAGCTCAGGAGATTGTGGGACCCAGCCGGTGCCTCTCTGGAAGCAGCAGGCTCCTCGGGGCAGGCAGAGCATGTCCTGTTACTCAACTGCCAGTGCGTCTAGAACATCGCAGCTCTGTAACTGTGCGTCACAGAAACGTCAGGGAGGCGGCAGGCGGCAGCCCCAAGGTCTGGCTCCGTCAACACCTCACCCTTGTGAGCTGCAGCTGGCCAGGGCAGCGAGCCAGGGCTGCTCTCCCAACCAGGAGAACCTCCTCCCCTCCACCTCCAGCACCTCCTGCGCTCCCACACCAGCACGCTCGGCTCCCCGGAGGGAAGGGAGAGTGGGAGGGGACTACTGCTGGCAGCCCCACCTGGCACAGCCCTGGGACTCGGTGGAGTGGACACCCGATAGGAGGTGAAACAGGCTGCCTAATTTAGCACCAGGCTTCCAACACTGACAATAGCCAGTCCGGGACCCTGGAGATTCCAAGGAGGGGATGAAAGGGCTCATTTGGGAGGACTAATTTGAGAGGCCCCTGGGAGCACTGGCTGGGTGGGAACTGCCACCTGCCCTACTCGTGAGTGCGCAGAAAACCACGCTGAGGCGGCACTAGACACGGACCTGTCTGTCCTCAGAAGAAGTTCTTGATCAGTGGAGTCACCATCTTCACCCACAGCTTCACCTGCCGACTTGGCTCCTCAAAGGTGGCGGAGGATACCACACCGGACCTCAGGTAGAGCTGCTCTTGCTCCTGAGGAAGAGGGACAGGCATAGTTAGGAGTCCCCTCCAACACCACTTGACCCAGCTTGGTCTGGGGCCCTCAGACCAGCCTGGAAAACAGCTTCACATGTCTACTGACCCAGAGATTCAGCAGGTGCGCTGGCAGCAGGGGAGGCAGGCCCTGCAAGTTGCTGCGAAACATTCCATAGAAAAGCTAAGAAGCCCATGTTCCTGAAGACTTTTAAGATAAAAACTTGTATGAAATTCTAAACTTCTCCAATTTAGAGTTGAAGAAATATAACTGATGGGGAAAAATATTTTAAATGCTTACCTTTACTAAATGAGGTGGCACAAACTAAAATAATGAGGTATTTTTAAATCAGACATAGTTTTTCTTCTATCAAACTGGCAAAAAGTTGTTTTGTGATGCTGTTATCCTGTGCTGATGAAGGCTCAGGAACAGGCGTCTCGTACACTGTTGACGCAAAAGGGACTGAGCCACCTTCCCAGAGAACAATGTGGAAACAGCGATCAGGAGATGGACAAAGCTCCACTTGCAAGAGTTTACCCCAGGAAAATATCTATGCACTCAGAACTATGCACTAAGATTTCTGTATACACGTATTTATCACAATATTTATAACAGGGAAAAACTGGAAACCACCTAAGTGTCCACCAGCCAACGTATTAATAAAGCCCTATGACAAACTGTCTCACCATGAGATGACCGTGTTCCAGAAGAACGTTTATGTAATAATATGGGGAAGCACACAAAATTATTAGGTGAAAGCTGGACATGAGATACATGTACACAATATAATTCTAATCTTGTTTTTTAAAAAGTATGCCTCTTCCAATATACACAGAACAAAAGACAGGCAGGGAAGCAAAATGATTTCAGTGATTATCTCTGGATAACAGGATTAGTTTCTTCTAATTTTTCTTAATTTTTATAGTGAATATTTATTAGTTTCATATTTAAAACCACATTTAAAAAATACATATACGCTTTGTCTTAAATTGTGTTTACGACCTTTGAGAAGAGAAGCTGTCTCTTTTATGAGAACATCTACCCCACGAGAGTTGTGTTCCTCAGTAAGGCATCTGACGAAGCTTTCAGGCTCTCACGGGCAGCAGTCGGGCCACGCCTCTAACTCTGACTCCACCACTCCAGCTGCAAGGTCCCTCTGAGTCTCAGGCCATACCCACACATCGGTAGGAGCACGTGACGATGGCCAGGAAAGAGCTTTGCCAACTGTAGGACCAGGAGCATGAGCGAGACGCTCTCTGCTCCGGAAGCAGGAAGGGAGGACGTGTCCCTGGCAACTGCTCTGCCCCATGAGAACCGGATGAGGACCCCTCGCCTTCCAGGACACTAGAGAACGTGTCCTCGGCTTTTCCCGCCCAGGGCTGGGGGAAGCTGGTGCCCCAACATCCTTTCTTCCTGCACCCTTCCCGCGCTCACAGCCCCCGCCATGGGTCCACGTGGCACTTTCCGACAGAGAAGACCCACAACCCCCACGTCACAGGTGAGGGAGCCTCGTTCTCTGGCCTCCTAACTGCTGCTGCTGAGGTCCGAATCCCCGGCTGGATGGGCCTGACAGAGGAGCCAGCTCTGGTCTCGGGGGGCTGGTTTGCATAAGTCTCCACAGACCCGGCTCCAGCTTTATGTTTGCAAATGAATACCCAGCCAAGATTTCAATTAAATTACCAGAAACACTTAAGTTTCCTCATAGACTCCACAACAGGGATGGAGGAGGAAGTCAGCTGATCGAGGTTACAATGCTGTTCAAGGGAGTATTTCTTGGGTCACAAGTGGTAAACCATGTTCTCTGAACAAAACCAGGAAGCTTTCAGTTCTTACTGTACGCACAGAGAGAAGGGAGGGACTTCAGATTCTGATAAAAATATCTCCCCATTCCCACTGCTCAGCGTGACACGAACAGGGCCCTTGCCTGGACTGCAAGGCGGCTTCTGAGAGCAGGGAGCCCCAGCAGCTGGGATTGTAGGGGCTTTCTGGGCCATGGGGAGGCCATGCGGCTGGGCAGGCCCACAGGACCTGGCACTCTCGAGACCAGGCGCTGCAGGGCCCAGGAGAGCAGCTGCAGTCCCAGTACAGAAGGATATGGGCAGAATGACCTAGAAATGTATTTCTGCATTTCATGGACACAAACATCAATCTATCTCTAAAGAATGGAAAAGCTACAGCAGCATGAGCTACCACCCTCCCATAGTCAAAAGCTCCTGGGATTCAGGTTTGGGAAGAAAAAGAAAATATCCCAAATATGTCATTTGAGAAAGCAGCTCCTGACCACAACCGGCCCCAGCTTTTCTCAAGATCCAGGATGTGGGTTCAATTCCCTCACTCGGGAAGTGGGGAAAAGAGTCAATACCAGGGCGTTAGGCACAGGCCTGGGGGACTTGCTCCCCCAAATCACCCAGATCCATGCAGAACATATCCTGGCCCCGGGCCAAAGTCACCAACGACTCTCTACCAGCTTGGAGCAGAGCCTCACCAATGGAGGCAGCGATGGGCTCTCTCTGCAACTGGGGCAAGAAGCCAGGAGACCCTGCTGTTGAAAGCTACAGGTTCATGTCCTTCCCACTCGCCTGGCTCCAAGGCCGGCTGTCACCCTATTACTGGAATCTCTCAGCTGTGGGGGGGTCCTCGGTCATTTGCTGTAAACCTCACTGCAGGAGGAAACTCGCTGAACAAATCCAGTGACCCCACTGGCCACCCAGAGCAGGGCCACTGTAACTTCCCCCTGTGCCTAGTCACGAGGCCCTGCCTGGCACCACGGCCCCACGCCAGCACTGACGAGATTCCCAGGCTGCCGGAGGGCAGAGCCCAGGGAGCCCAGCAGTGAGCATTCCCCAGTCCCCTCAACAAAGGCTCTGACAATCTTGCAACAGCAGTTTCCAAACACCAGCACGTAAAAGCTTAACAGAGTCAGCACCTGATGCTTCCGAGGCCGCCTGCAGCAGCGTTACCTGCATTCCGTGACTAGGGAAGGGAAGGTGGCACCCTGCGTGGAAAAATGTGACCGTAAAGGTCACAACCCATGAACCCAGAGCCCCATCTAGGGCTCACACACAAGGGCAACGTGCGTCCGTCCCAAACGTCCACCAGCATGGTTGCCGGTTATCAAAAACATTCATTCATATACATATAAAGCACTAATAAATTCCTAGTAACCTTCTATTACCTACTTTAAAGAGAAAAAAAAAAAACAGAGGGTGGCAGCAGAGACTATAGACCGCCCCAGGAGCACGAGCTGTCCCATCCCCTCCTCTTACACTTCGAGTTGCAACCAATAAAGGTCATTCCTACCGTAAAAAAAAAAAAAAAGCAACTCCGACTACGATCAGAGGGAGGAAGAAAGTGTGCAGACCCTTCAGCAGCCGATCCTCACGCTCAGACGAGGTTGGGCTCCAGGAATGCAATATTCACACCCCATGAGAAAACGGCAGCCGCTTCCAGCACAGGGAAGAAGTGCGGGGGGTGGGGTGGGGGCCGTGAGTCCCCTGGGCAGCTGCAGCAGTCGCAAAGGCCAGGCCACCCCCTCACTGCACACTCCCAGGGACCCCGCGTCGTCCTCACTCTGCTCTGCAGCCCACGCACCGTCTCAGCTCAGGGCAGCCTGGCGCTGTGTGCACGGCCCCAGCTACACCCCACGCGCCCCAGGGAACCCCATCTGCTCTGACCAACCTGGTGAAGCTGCTGCTGCAGGGCTTGGTTCTCCGTCACGATAGCAATCTGGGCCTCCAGGTCCCGGTGAACCGACCTGTACCCAAAATTAGGAGAGCCAATCAGCGTGAGACAGGGCAGGCTGCTCCCTGCCAGGTACAGCCAGAGGCCTGCAGGGAAAAGCAAACGTGCAGACAGGAAATGAGCACAGCATCTGCCGAAGTCTTCTCCACACACTGTTTCAACCTAAGAAAAGCAGCTGACTACAGGGTTCACGGGGACACGAGGTGGCCGCTGCAGACAAGGCAGCAGGCTAAGCTAGGACGCACTCTTCCACCCCCTACTCGGGTGCCATGGGAAACGGGGGGACCAGGACACAGCCTGGCCCTCCCGGATGCCTCAGCTCGATCGCTGTTCTTTGCTCCTACCACTCTGCACCCTGACCTCACTTCCCAGGCAGGACAAGAACGGGGTTCCCAAAGGGAACCTGGCGATGTGTCTCCAGGGTCTGCTCACGCACACCCCTGCCTCAACTGCTCACCAGAGCATCTCCCTGGAGAGTTAAGGGCCTCAAATTCCCCTCTCTAAACTGCCTCGGCCACATCCTGGCCACATGCTGCCGGCTAAGCTCCCAGTCCACGCCGCCCAGAGGCCCAGTCGTGTCTTCCTGCAAGCACCAGGGAAGGCGTGCAGGTCAGAGCACACCTGCTGCTCAGGGACGAAGCCACCACCGTGTTCAACACGGCAGGTAGGAAGAGCAATCCTCTCTACCTAAGCCAGCGCACTTGGGGCTGGTGACATGGGTGACAAAGGTGCTTGGTAAGAACAGGTCAGCTGGAAGGCTGGCTGCCCGACCACAGGTTCTGGGTACGACATCTGTGCCCTTCCCACCTAGGGACACAGTCTCCCTGACCCAGCCCCCCATTCCAGGCTGTCATACACCAGAAAAACTACAAAGCCCAAAAGAGATCACAGAAGTGAGACCTCTGCTGTCACTGGCCCTGGGGCTCGGGGCCTTCCGGGCTGGGCAAGGCAGCCCATCGGGCCACAACACCCAGAGAGCACCGTCCCCCCTTCTTGCCAGGAAGAGAGCCTGTTAATGCTACAGTCAGAGGAAAAGCAAGGCAGGGGAGGAGCAACCTGTGTGGCAATGAGAGCCACACAATGGGGACGTTTCTGTGATGAAGGTCGTGGGCACTCTCAGAATCCTGAAATGCCACCTGAGATGACAAAACGCAGGCACCGGGCTCTGCGCGCCATCATGTGCCCTCCCCAGAGTTCCCGGGCCTGTTTTCACGGCCCAGCCCCTGTCAGAACTACTTCTCCTAAAAAGACTATTCCCAAAACCTCACGTCCCAAGGACATCTGCTGCCTAAGACTTCCTTCCTCCTAGCGGGAGCCCAGACGTGGGCCTGGTCTCCAGACTCTCCCCACGCCACACTGAGCACACCCATCCCAGAAAACCCAGCCTAGCGTCAGTGTGGCCGTGGTGGACACAGTCTCCTCTGGGCGCCATCCACGGGCCAGCCTCCTCAGGGTCCCCACCACGACATGCCTCCACCAACGTGGACCTTTCAAAGGGCCCTCGGACACGCATGCTCGTTACAGGCAAGTCAACAGTGTGTAATACACACCATGCTCCTAAAATAGAAGACCATTTCCTAATTCTCACTCCGAGCAAGAGCATTTCCAAGAACATCTTGGGTAAGAGGTGACGAGGCCCTGCCGCCTGTTCCTGTAATGGGCTTGTCCCCTCCCCTCCAGAGGGCCACATCAAAGCCACTTGCTTGCCTGTGTGCCCCGCTCCGTCACTGGCACCGCCCACTGGCGTGCCGGCCCCTCACAGGCCCACACCCGCCCTCCCTGGCGGCCCTGCCCAGGTGGTCCGGGTGAAACAGCCGCCGCGCCCTCTCTGCTCGTGGCTCTGCACAGCCACAGCCGCCCGTGCACGCCCACCTTTGCCCACAGGGTACGGAGCTGTGAGAGGCAGGTGCAAGGTGGGAGCCTTGCCAGCCTCAGACCAAAAGCAAGAGCTTCCTCCCACTTGACATTGCCAGTTCCAACTTTTCTGGTGACAAGATCAGCCTGGTAAAAACACTGGGTCTGCTCAGTGCCACTTGTCCAGCCAGCTCTCCTGAGCCTGCCCTGAGAGGGGACAGTGAGAGTGATGACAGGGAGGCCACACATTCACATGGGCGACATGGTCGGGCTGATCTGCAACATGCCACCATGACCTTGTGTCTACCCCATGGCTCCTAGACCACAGAGTCTGGCAGGGAAGGCTGGAAGTGCCTGGTCCTACACGTACTTTTTATTTGCAAAACCCACCTAAACACTGACTCATCCTCTCACAAGGTAACCTGGGAGTCTGCTGTGAGGGGAGGCAGCCGCCCACAGCTAAAGCTTCATTATATGCATTTTTGTCACCACCGACCCCGAGACAGGCTGTGTATCTGTTTGTACACTGTGTATCTACGCTTCATATATAAAAACAACGAGATATTTTTAGCACCCCTCCCCAACAGCTATCACCCTGTTGGGAAGGCGTGACAGACCCCTAGCTCTTGTCTTCCCTCTCTTCCCTGTCACCTCTACCTCCCTCTGCTTCCTTCCTCTCAGTGGCCTTCAGGTGAGCGCTTGGGATCGAAGCGGCAACTCACGTTTTTAACCCACCTGAGATTGCCCCACCAACTTCCCCTGTGGTCTTATTTGCACTGCAATCTTGCTCCATCAAAAATAAAAATCATAAATGGGCCAGGCACAGTGATTCACGCCTGTAATCCCAGCACTTTCGGAGGCCAAGGTGGGAGGACTGCTTAAGGCCAGGATTCAAGACCAGCCTGGGCAAGACAGCAAGACCCCATATCTCCACAAAAAATTAAAAATTTAGCCAGATTGGTGGTGTGCCTCTAGTCCCAGCTACTCGAGAGGCTGAGGTAGGAGGAACCCTTGAGCCCAGGAGTTCAAAGCTGCAGGGAGCTATGATCGTGCCACTGTACTCCAGCCTGGGCAACAGAATGAGACTCTGTCTCTTAACAAAATAAAACAAAACATTAAAGACCATAAATGGCAAGGCCGATGCCATTCGGTAAGCCCCAACAAGACAGCCTGAGTAAAAGCACTCCGCCTGCAGAGAGATGCCACACAGCACTGTGAGATGCAGCACGTGGTGCCTACTCCCCAGCGAGCACCGCAAGGCCAAGACAGCTGGGAACAAGTCTTTCTAGATTTAAGCTCACCAAATCAGTTTTTAGCCATTCATCTGTACCCCGAGGAACACTGGGAGGTTCCCACTTGGGGAGGGGATAAAGAAGCTTTTCAAGTTCTGCTTCACCTCTCGCGGTGTGGCTCTGGGCCTCACTCCCCCCAAGTCGGAACGTCAGGCTGCCGCACACGGGGTTAAGACCAGCAGGGCCAGGACTGGCAGGAAACACGTTTCCCGGTCCAAGGCCATAAACTGGTTATCAAGCCCAACTCGTCATCCCAGGGCCTGACCTTTGGGCCCAACATCTCCTCCATACCAGGAACCATCAGTTTAGGGGAGATCTGCACAGAAATGACACCTGGAGAGTGGAGGAAGCAGCCCTGCTGCGGAGAAAGAGCGGCAGCAGTCCAGGCAGGCAGTTCACAGGGCACAGAGAAATACTGCGACCCTGGGTGCCAGGGAGAGCAGGGTGCAGGGCAAGCAGGGGCAGCCACCACCTCTCCCTGCACACTCACCATGGAGCAAGTGTGGGAGCGTGGCATGGGCACCAAGGGGGACCTGGACTGGCAGGCCACATCAGCTGCTCCTCGCTCTGGGCTTCCTCTTCCTGCCTCTGCTCTTCCCCGTCACTCCCTCCTGCTGGAGCGTAAGCCAGACCCTGCTGGCCCTGGCAGAGGCCCCCAGCACTCGTCCAAGCTGCCTCTCACAGGCCCCGCTGCCCTCTGATCTCACTGCCACCACTCCCGGCTCCCTGTGCCACTGGACATGCAAGCTTCGTGCGGCGGAGTGGGCTGCACGCTTCTGTTCCCTGCCCCAGACACTGACACAGGTGCTCCCTCCCTCTTCACTCAGGCCTCTGTTCGAAGGTCATCTCCATAGAGGACCCGCCCTGACAGACCACCATCCCTGCCCTTTTCCTGCTCTGGTCTTTTTAACTCTTGCCATGCCCCGATATGTATTCATATAGACTCACCTGCTTGTTATCTGCTTCCCAGGAATCCACAAGCCCTGGGGGGGCAGGGAGTTAGTCTTGTCCCCAAGGACCCATTCCCAATGCCGTGAATGACACTCGGCACACAGCAGATACTCAATAAATACTTGTTTCAGTAAAATAAATAAAATGAGAGTAATGATGGCTCTTCTAACAAATGAAGATTAAATTAAGTGTAGAATTCTGAGGCTCTAAAACAGGAGCATGTGAGCATTTGAGGCCAGGGGCCTTCTCTGAGGATCTCTCCTAGGAAAATTCAAACCTATGCACCCCTCTCTCTCAGCCACCCCCCACAGCATTTTGCAATAAATCTCAGAGGGTTCTCAGGCCCCTATAAAGACAAGGAGGGGACAGAAGACATCACAGTCCTGTCCTTACATGGATAAGCACCTGCCTGTTCTGCTGAGAGAAACTCTAAGAGGCCTGGAGGCTGGTGTGTGCTTGCCCAAAGAAGGGAATTTGCACTGGCACAGCCCCCCCAGGGGACACCCCCCTGGGTCCCAGGTGAGAACCACCCAGTGGGGCCCAAGCAAACAGGGCGGGGCTGCCAGCTCTCACCATCGGTTCACCTTTGGGCACTAGGCCAACTGGCCTATCAGGAAGGCAATAAAGATAGTGACATTCTCACAATCATTAACAGATTCCCCTGTCAGCATGAGCCAGAAATCTCTTAATCCAATACCCCTGCTCCACCCTAGCCACCCACATTGTGCTGTCAGTGCTAGAATAGTGCATGCAGAAGAAATCAAAGTCAACATGTTCAAACTCGTTTTCTGATCCTCCCTCTGAAAAGCACGCCCGAGGGCAGAGCCTGCGTCCCAGCAGAGGACACTGCATGGCACACACGGCCAAGATCCCTGCCTGAAAGGGCTGTGGCTCTCAGGAAAGGGCGCTCCCGGCGAGAAACCCAAGATGACCTGCACTACCCCCGCGGCCTCCGCTCTCCATGGAGCAGAAAGCTCAAGGAGAGACATGAGACCGGTTTGACATAGTCCACGCTCACACAGGCTGCCCTGAAGCAGCTGCTCCCAGGCCCCCAAGTCGGCTCACTGCATACGGTGAACGCAGCACCTCCACGCTGACAAAGCCAGTCTGCCCCTGCCCTGCACCCTGCTCGGACCAGGACCAGTTTTGGAAGGGGTATCCCAGCACCCACTCAGAACAGTCTACTGAGGTGATTCCCGTTAGAGTCCAAATTCTACCCCAGCTCCAAGAACCTCGTCCCACCATACCTACTGGGCAAGGAGTGAGGGCCGGGCAACAGGAAACTGCCAAACCGTGAATCACTGGAGCCACCAGCAGCCTGACCTCTGACCCGGATGCCCACCCAGGCTGCACCCCGATGCCCCTCCTGAAGACTCTCTTCAGAAGCCAAGATGCAGGTGAAGACCTCCAGCTTCAGGGCCTTCCTTCACGACCAAATTCAGGGAGAACAGCAACAAAACGAGGCCTGGTCACGAGGCCAGAGGCACAGCGCCAGGGGATCCAAGACGTTCTGCTGCCAGCATTTGTGCCAGGACTCCCAGAGCCCCTTCTCCCCTGTGTGCCTCCACCCTCCACACAAGCCCGGTCTCACGGCCCAGGAACCACACAGCTGCGCTAGAGAAACTGGGCCGTCCAGCCACCGTGTTCTCCCGACAATCCAGTGCCATCACCCCATTCTACAGGAAGGAAGTGAAACAGGGCCCTCAGCTTTTGCCAAAGGTAAATCTGGACTCAAAACCAGGCTTCTGGCTGGGCTCACACTTGTAATCCCAGCCCTTTGGGAAGCCAAAGTTGGAGGAGCGCCTGAGGCCAGGAGTTCAAGACCAGCCTGGGCAACATAGTAAGATCCCATATCTACAAAATTAAAAAAAAATTGGGCATGGTGGTGTGGCTAATAGGTGTAATCCTAGCTACTCGGACAGCTGAAGTGGATGATTGCTTGAGCCCAGGAGTTGAAGCCTACAGTGAACTAAGAGTCACTGCACTCCAGCTTGAGCAACACAGTAAGACCCTTTTTTTTTTTAAAAAGGGAAAAACAAACAACCCAGCTTCTAAGGCTTTTAGATTCCAAGTCTGGTTAACCTCTACACCAAATTATGCTTACATGGGCTCTCCCAAGTTTTCCGAATAGGCACTCTTGGCAAAAAAACAAGTAAAAACTAGGTAAACCATATTGCAAAAAAAGTCTCTAATGCACAGCTTTACATAGTTAAAGGTTCCTCCGGTTCCTTGAAACAGTTTAATTTATTAAAATGTGATACATATGCATATATTCAAGTCTGTTAAGAAATCAGCACAGTACACAAGAGAGGTATATTCAGGCTACCGAACAGAACCAACAGTACCCCAGCAAACGGTTAAGAATCTTTCCAACAAGGCATCTGAGCAAATGCTAAATAGTCCCAGCAACATCTGGTAACATAGAAAGTACTGAAGAATAAGCCCTAGAAACTTCCTGCCATCAGACTGCAGTGAAATCCACCGGCAGCTATTGACTGAAGTGGCCATGTTGCCCAAGAAGGCTCTCGGCTTTGTCCCCACCAAGCCACTCTTCAGCAAGTTCAACACTGAGTCAGTCCTCAAAGCCTCTTGCCACCTGACTCCCAGGGAAGTACCACACGCTGACAAACAGCACTGTCGGAGGTGCCAGGATCTGGAACCCACAGAGTCCGGGCACACTATCTTCTGCCCAAGGGCTTCTGGGAGCAGGAGAAGCCAAGATCAGCCCAAGTCTGCCCTGTAGGAGCTTGGTCTCTCTATTTTATTTTTTGAAGACAGTGTCTCACTCTGTCACCCTGGCTAGAATGCAGTGATGTCATCACAGCTCACAGCAACCTCAAACTCCTGGGCTCAAATGATCCTCCTGCCTCAGCCTCCCAAGTAGCTGAGACTACAGGTGCACACCTACACGCTCAGCTAATTTTTTCTATTTTTAGTAGAGACAGGGTCTCGCTGTTGCTCAGGCTGGTCTTGAACTCCTGAGCTCAAAGCAATCCTCCTGCCTCAGCCTCCCAGAGTGCTGGGATTACAGGCATGAGCCACCACACCCTGCCCCTGCAGGAGCTTGGGTAAGGGACCTATGTTATCAGCTGCATAGCCATTGGCAGGAATTCTCCAAAAAGGCACACAGCTTGTACCCACTTGGGCCTTGCAAAGGGTAGACAGTCAGGAAATGGTCCACCGCACCAACCATCCAAATCCACCACCGCCATGTGGGCTGCCCACTCATCCCTCAACCGACACAGGCTGCTCTGCACAAGTGACCATCAAAAGATGAGCCAGAGAAGGAGCTGACTTAGATCCCACGATGGATCGCAGCCACCAAGCGGGGAAGGACCTGGCCTCTCACTTCAGCACTGGATGATCTGACCCTGCCTCCTGGCTTTAGGACGAGGCCGCTCTGTTCAGAAGCAGCCCCTCCATGCAACAGCCACCCAACATCCACCTCTGCCAACTCTTACATACACATTCACATACGTGCATGCCCTGAAATCCAGCTGTAGGATCATCCAGGCCTCCCCACTAATCCAGCACTCCCAGATTGCCAGGCCCCACCCACACCAGGGTGGGAGAGAGGGAGCGGCAAGAGTTTGAGCTTGCCAGTCCGGGAAAAGGCAAGACACACCAGAAAAGCAAGTTGGGCGTTTCAACGGTAACTAGGGAGTCACCTCAGGTTTATCGGTGCTGCTCCAGGGAAATCTACCCACAGCAGAGTCAGAACTGCCAGACCAGAAACCTCCCAACCTGCAGGGTGAGTTAAAGGGCCTAAGCGACAAGGGAGCCCCCCTTACTGTCCCATCCCAGTGTAGACAAGGAGAGGGCAACATCTACCCACGCCCCTGGCACGCATGGCTGCAGGGGTCTGTGGCATAGCACCTCTGCAAAGCTCAGAGCTTCTCTGACTGCTCAGCTCCTTCTTCAGCACCCCACCCCCAGGCACTGCTGTTGTTCCCAGAAGTAACAACACCAATCTGAAAACACTTTGGCACACCCCCCACTGGCTGGCTCTACCCGCCCTGAGATACCTGACCACCAGCCTGGTTCGGCTCTTGACACATGCTAGGATGAGCCCCAAGGGAAAATGGGGTCGTCACTTCCCACATCAAACAGCACCACCCACCTGAGCCGGCATGTGGGCCTCAGAGTAGCAAGTGGAACTCACTGGGCAGGTCAAAAGTTTGCCACTCCAAGCTGTGACAGTGGTTCGTAAGGCTAGCCTCAGAACCTCCTAGGGAGTTTCTTGAAAACTCCATGATGGGTTCAACCCCCAAAGAGCTGGTTAAAGAAAAAGGAAAGGATGGAGGAGACAGAAGGGGCTAAGGCAGAAGGATCACTTGAGCCCAAAAGTGAGACCAGCCTGCGCAACATACTCTCTTCAAAAAAAAAACAGAAAAGAAAGAAAGAAAAAGGTCTGGACAGGCACGGTGGCTCACACTCTGGGAGACCGAGACAGGAGGTTCCACTTGAGCCCAGGAATTCAAGACCAGCCTGGGCAACATAGCAAGACCTGTTTCTACAAAATAAATTTTTAAAAAATTAGCTGGGGCTGGGTGCGGTGGCTCACACCTGTAATTCTAGCACTCTGGGAGGCCGAGGCAGGCAGATTGTTTGAGCTCAGGAGTTCGAGACCAGCCTGAGCAAGAGTGAGACCCCCTCTCTACTAAAAGTAGAAAGAAATTATCTGGACAGCTAAAAATATATAATAGAAACATTAGCCGGGCATGGTGGCGCATGCCTGTAGTCCTAGCTACTCAGGAGGCTGAGGCAGGAGGATCACTTGAGCCCAAGAGTTTGAGGTTGCTGTGAGCTAGGGTGACGCCATGGCACTCTAGCCCGGGCAACAGATCGAGACTCTGTCTCAAAAAAAACAAAAAAATTAGCCGGGTTGGTGGCGCCTATAGTCTCAGCTCCTTAGGAGGCTGGGGGAGGAGGATCACTTGAGCCTAGGAGTTGGAGGTTACAGGGAGCTATGATGATGCCTCTACTCCACCCTGGTCAGAGTGAGACCCTGTCTCCAAAAAAAAAAAAAAAAAAAAAGTTCAACCTGAGGATGTGAAGATGACCTCAAGTCTAAACACCACAGATGTATGCCCGTGGGGGTCTGCAGCCTGGATTCCCCACCTGGGAAAGGGCACCAAGGCAACAGCACCTCCTCCCCCTCCCTTAGCAATTCAGGAAGCCTCCAAGACAGGAGCAGAGCAAAGCAGGCTTCCGAACTGCCCAAAGAGAAGCCAGAAAAGCCATGGCCCAGGGACCCTCCAGGCACCATTACCCTTCTTTAAACACAGACTAACCCCCGGGTTACACAGGTGCCCACGAGTCAGACAGGACATACGGTCGCGCTGCCAGAAGTGGGCAGCCTCAGAGCACCTAGAGGCCACGGGGTGAGCTCACTGCTGAGCACAAGTTTTAAACATGTTTTGTCCACGTCTCAGAAAGGCGCACCTGAGCTTCTGTCCCTTGGTTCCCTGAGAGGGATCACAATAAACATGCAATTCAGACCACGGCCCAGTTCCCGCCATGGGGCAAGGCTGTACACTAAGTACACAGCCTCCGTTTTCACAGTTACGGGGAGAAAGGACTGGCACAGAGGAAAGCAAACAAACAGCAACGGTGAGGAACAGACAGGAAAACTGGGCTGTTAATGCCAAACTAACAATCCCTGATGAATCCTCTCTGCTCCCTGAGAAGAGCACTGCCAGCAAGCGAGAATTCCAGTGGTTAAGACAAGACTAAATCACATCCGTCTCCACCTATTTTAGGAGAGAGGGTACACGTACCACATTTAAAAAAATTTCTTTTGAGCCAGGTGTTACTATATTGCCCAAGCTGGTCTCCAACTATCCTCCCACCTCAGCCTCCCAAGTAGCTGGGATTACAGGCGTTACCACCTCCACACTCGGCCCATGTACCACATTTTTTAAAATCGCCACCAAAATGCTTTGACTTTATAAGTTTTGTTTTTTTTGTTTTTTTTTTTTTGAGACAGAGTCTTACTCTGTTGCCTGGGCTAGAGTGCCGTGGCATCAGCCTTGCTCACAGCAACCTCAGACTCCTGGGCTCAGGCAATCCTCCTGCCTCAGCCTCCCAAGTAGCTGGGACTACAGGCATGCGCCACCAAGCCCGGCTAATTTTTCTATCCATATTTTTAGCTGTCCATATAATTTCTTTCTATGTTTAGTAGAGACGGGGTCTCGCTCTTGCTCAGGCTGGTCTCGAACTCCTAAGCTCAAACGATCCACCCACCTCGGCCTCCCAGAGTGCTAGGATTACAGGCGTGAGCCACAGCGCCTGGCCTTGACTTTATAAGTTTTTGATGCATATAAGCGAGTGAGCTTATACAACTGAAATTCACTTAAATAGGACAGCTCTCATCTCCCAGGACATGGGACAACTGTGACATGCCTGCAAGGGCTACCATGAAGACAGAAAGGGTGAAGTGGCAGGGCTCTACCAGGCAGGTGCTGCAAATAAACCAAGAGTGTGGTACCCCCCACCCAACCCCTCGCTGTAGGCGGTCCCCCGAGTTAGAGCCATCCTCTGGCCAGCCACTGCGCACCTTTGGCATGAAAGGTCCAGCCCCTTCGCCAGTACTCCTGCAGCTGGACCCGCTCCTGCTGCCCCAGGCTGCACACCTCGCTGTAGAACTGCCGCTCAATGTGCACGTATGCCGCCGGGATGGCACCAGCCACCCCCTTGGCCCCGAAGAAGCCATTCACCTCTGGTGAGGCCAGCAGGATCTGGTACTCGGCCCTCGTGCCCAAGACCAAGTCCATGTAGGCCTGGGTCAGATTGAAGTAGCCAGTGGTGAGGAAGACTTTAGCGCCTCGTTCGGCCTCAGTCAGCAGGGTCTCAGTGACAATCTCGTCAATTTGGATCTCGAAGGTATTCATCTGAATCAGTGGATAAATCCAGGTGTCAGGGGCTGGTCTCCGATCACCGGCAGCCGCTGCATCCTCCTGGGTCAAGGGGGAGTCACTGTGGAAGGTCTGGGCGTGCAGCATCTGCTGGCGGGTCCTGGCCGAGTTGATCACACCCATAACCCTCTTATTGGCTGCCTTGCAATACGCAGCCCGGTCACCTGAAGAAAGACACGAGAGAGGAGTGATGGGAAGAGAAACGGACTCTGCCCAGCTCAGAGGACACAGCACGTGACAGGCAAGTGTAGATGCTATAACTGATCGTTCACTGAGCACATGTCGAGTGAGCACAGGCACAAGGCCCTGAGCGAGGCTCCTCTGTAGGTACAGCTGCCCAAGACAGGGACCTTGTCTGCCAGAGCCTACACTCAGGTGGAAGTGAAAGGCATGCCCACACATAATTCCAGTTACAAGAAGGCTCACAATCAGGCAAGATAGGCCGGGTGCAGTGGCTCACACCTGTAATCCCAGCACTTTGGGGGGCTGAGGTGAGAGGATTGCTTAAGGCCTAGAGTTTTAGAACAGCCTGGGCAACACAGCAAGACCTCATCTCTGCAAAAAAAAAAAAAAAAAAAAAAAAAAAAAAAAAAAAATTTTAAATTTAGCCGGACATGGTGGTGCACACCTGTAAGTCCCAGCTACTCAGGAGGCTGAGATGGGAAGATCACTTGAGCCCAGGAGTTCGAGGCTACAATGAGCTATGATTGCACTACTGTACTCCAGCCTGGGGAACAGAGCAAGACCCTGTCTCTAAAAAAAACAAAAACCAAAAAAAAAAAGCAGGCAAGACAAATTTAGGGTGATAGAAATCAGGACAGTGGTTACCTTGGGGCAGTAATGCCTGGGAGGGGACGCAAGCGGGGCTGATCCACGATGAACAGGTACAGAACTGTACACTTATGACTGGTGTTCACTGTACATGTTATACTTCAAAAGAAAGCTTATTTAAATAAAGACGTGTAAGTATAACCCCAAAAAGGGAGCAAGCATATGCCAGACAGGCATACAGAGGAAGCCTCAGCCTAAGTACAGTCACAGAAAGCTTCCCACGGGCGGTGACAGCGCTCGAGAGGCCTCTGAGGGCAGAAGGACGGCAGGCAGCTCTAGGCCCTACGTGGGTGCCCTTTGTATTCAGACAAGACCCTGGTGACAGGTGGCCATCCAGACATACGAAAGGGAAAGATGCTATTACCAGACAAGAAAAGATGGAAAATTAATGAGCTAAGCATCCAACTCAAGAGGTCACGAGAAAAAAACAATAGGATGAAACTAAAAATAGAATATAAAGAAGGAAATAATAAAAATAACAGAAATTAATAGAACAAAAACTGCACAAAAATAGCAAGTATCAACACTGTCAAAAGCTGATTCTCAGAAAAGACTGATAAAATAGCAAGCCTCGGCAAGGCTGACCAATGACTCCTCGCTCACACGGTCTGAGCTGATGGCAGAAACAGACACTTGGGTGCCTTGCAGCGCTGGGCTATGGGACCAAAGAAAAGGACCGGCCTGCGCGGGAATCCCTCCTTGTGATGCCAGCAGCTGCCAGGGGAAGGAGGCAGCCACACGCTCCACACTGGCCACGGCTGCAGGAAGAAGGAACGTCAGGGCCATGAGCACCTCTCCACGTGCTCACGCTGCTCTCCGCTGCATGCCGCACCCCAACTCCTGCCCTGAGCACCCTCTCATCCTTCCCTGAGCGTGGACCCACTTCCCCTCATGTTCATGCCTGGCATGTTACATCAGACAAGGGTCTGCAAATGTTTTCTTTAAGGGTCAGATAGTGAATATTTTGGGCTTTGTGAGCCAAATGACAAAACTGAGGATAATATGTACATCCATGGCCGGGTGCGGTGGCTCACACCTGTAATCCTAGCACTCTGGGAGGCCGAGGCAGGCGGATCGTTTGAGCTCAGGAGTTCGAGACCAGCCTGAGCAAGAGCGAGACCCCGTCTCTACTAAAAATAGAAAGAAATTATATGGACAACTAAAAATATATACAGAAAAAAATTAGCTGGGCATGGTGGCGTATGCATGTAGTCCCAGCTACTTGGGAGGCTGAGGCAGGAGGATCACTCCAGCCCAAGAGTTTGAGGTTGCTGTGAGCTAGGCTGACGCCCGGCAACAAAGTGAAACTGTCTCAAAAAAAAAAAAAAAAAATGTACGTTCATATATAACGAGAGAAAACAGATACCCATAAGTTTTTTATTGATTAAAAAAACAGGCAAGTCAGATCACGGCCTGGCTCAGTAGCCCACAGCTCCCCCAGCAGAGGGGTGGGGCTTCCAGCCCCACATAGACGCCTCCCTTCTAGGTCCGCAGCATGCAGGGAGCTCTTCTCACATGGTCCAAGTTTAACCCCCCTTCCCCAAGTTGTGGGCACTGTTGCCAATTCAGCAGTAGCCCTTTAAGGGCCACGGGGAAGCCACAGCCACAGGAATCACAGGAATGCAAATGGCCTGGAATGCTCACGCCAGGACTTGCCTGTTTCCAGTGAGCAGAGCTGAGAGCTCTCCCATTTCACTTTCCAGGCAGGAGGCCACAGGCCTCAAGGGAGCTGAGAGCCACAGGGCCCGTGTGATAGCAGGTTTGGAGGAACTGGCCCAAGGAGGACGGTCGTGGGGCAGGCTGCTTCCTGTAAGTCAAGGCAGGCTCCTGGCTCACTCGCCCAGGCACTCAGGCCCTGAGCCCACACGCCCACCTTCCCAGGCTGGCTCCCTCACCGCAGAGCATGACTGATGGTCAGTGAGTCACATCTGTCTGGCTTCACGGACAAAAGCAGAATGAGGCACTGCCACACAAGTCTCCTATGCCTGCAGCAAGGCCACCCAGGTGTGCTCTCCTGGGCCCTCACCCCATCCCACCCACAACTGTAAGAGGGTGGCAGCAACAGGCCCCTACCTTTGTACGGATGCACCATCCCGTCCACCACCTGCACCGTGTCATCCCCCTGCAGCTGCAGGGACACGTCCCCCACCGCGTCCACTAGCTCTGTGAAAAAGTCGGCAATCTCCGCACAGTCCTGCAAGAACACGTAGCGGTCCTGGCGGTTGGTGAAGTAGGAGTCACTCAGGTTTGCGCTACAGGGAGGGAAAAGCAGGTGAGGACTCAGGCAAGGGTGTAGCTGCGTGTCCTATTCACTCAGGCCTCAGGTGAACTAGCAGGGGAGTGACAAACTCAGGTCAGGATGCAATTAACTAAGAGCTCTGAGCAATGACCACGTCACGAGACAAGGCAAGAGTGGCACTAAGGTGACACATAAAAGTGGACCGCAAGGCTCCTCTCCTCATAGAGCTGACAGTCTAGCCAAGAAGAGGAGATGCAGACACCAAGCCAACTAACCACACGTGGCTATCAGTGCCCGCACTTTAGAAGCAAAAGGACCTGCATTTCCACCCTGGCTCTGACTCCTGCTTATTTTTCTGGCTCTGACAAAGTTATTCGTCTCTCTGCTCTGTTTCTGCATGTACGACATGAGGAAAATACTACATAGGGTCACTGTGAGAATTACATGAGATGGTGCACGTGAGTGGCCAGCACACAGTCAGTGCCCAGTGTACGGTGACTGTCTTCCTATCAGCCCTGTGGGCTTCCAGCTTTCACGGCAGACGCAGCGCCGTGGGCAATGCCTGGAGAGCACGGCAACCAGACATATAGGCAGGTTCTCCAAGGTTTACAGGGAAGGATTTTCCTCTCTCCTTATTCCACTGACTTCCACGCCGGAGAGCACTAGGCAGAATCACCGACAGAGGGGAGCAAGCTCACCCGCTCAAGATGACGTTGTTGTCGAAGAGGTACACCTTAATGTGCTGCAGGCCAATGGTCTCGTTGAGGCGTTCAGGGATAAGGAGCCGGAGAAGTCCACGGAGGTTTGGCGTGTGAAAAAGGGACACTCGGACCTGTTCTGGAAACCTCTGCAAGAGTGGGAGCAGCATTGTGCGAGAGTTCTTCCTGCCTGAATACATGGGCACAGAGGAAACGGACAGGTGATTCACACCAGGAAAGACGTCCTGCCTGCCAGTGGGGAATGGCACTGCCTTCTACCCACACTGCCCACCTGCATCAGTCCCACCAACTGGTGCCATTTCGAGCCAGGGGGCCTCTAGACTAACTTCTTACCTGGCTGCTGACCCCGCTCAGGGCAGGGAGTGCTCAGCGTAGCAGACCCCTGCCGTTTTTGCCACCCAGCATCCATTCAGCCTCCTTCCCATAACCGTACCCAACTTCCTCCTGGGGGTACCACCCCACCCCCACTCTCGGCATTTCTGCTCCGGGTAAAGATTACTCTACCCACCCTGACCCTTCACTCCCAGCTCCACAGAACACACAGGCCTGGGTGCAGCCATTCAGCACACTCCAAGCCCCTAGCAACTGCCGTTGATTCAGTGCTGGGCACACAGCCATGGCAGGCCACTCAGGAGCTTTGGCCTGACTCTAAGGGAAACAGACTCTCTTCCTATGGACAAGAGGTCATGGGGATACAGGCCTCAGCCACCAGAGGCCACCATACAGAGCCTGACACTAAAGCCAGCCAAGAAGAAGCAGGACCAGGAGATGGATCCTGGTGACATATCCAAACATCAAATCACAACCCACCCAAAGCAGGCCAGTCACAAGAGTCAAAAAAAGTCTCTTTCTCTCTTTTTTGCCTAAGTAGTTTTAGCTGGGGTTTCCGTCACTTGCTGCAAAAGGAAGCCTGACTCAGACAATCAGTCAGGCAGTCCTGGGTGGGCCAACACCATCCTCAAATAGCCTTGTCTCTGCCTGAGCTCTAGGAGGTGGCAGTGCAACTCCTCAAACTGAGGATCTGAGAGAGGAAGAGCAAGGGGGCTCGTACGCATACCACCTACCTCTGGAGCCCCGTGTGAAGTCCAAGAGAATGGAGACCTTCAGGTCTGAAGGAAACTTTGCTTGGACTGACTTTTCTAGAGTACTTTCCAGGCAATCCACCTATCAAGAAAAGAACCCGAAAGAAGTGTAAAAGCCAAAAAGATGTTTGTATATTTTTAAAAAAAACAAATCAATTTGTCAGCTAATGTCCTCAACATCCCCTCTGAACACAGGCTTGCACCATCAGCACGCGGACACCAAGCCCTCAAAAGCTCTCCACCTGAGACAGCCTCCTCAGGACAGTCAGAAACCAGCCAGCACCCTCACCAGCCAGTGCCCCAGGAAGAGAAAGGGGGTCTTTGTGGCAGGGGCGTGCTGCCCGAGCAGGCTGGACCTTGCCACTCTTGGAAACGCTAGCTAAGACACCAGCTCCCACACACATTTCAACACAGACAATGCTCATAGGCAAACAACAGACAGTGCCCTCCTCCCGGAGAGCACTCAGTACATATTTGCTGAATGAATGCATCCAAGACACAACCTGCCCACTGGCCATTCTCCATGCATTGGACATTACATTCTTCTCCCACAAGAACGAACAAGCTTCCCAAACTTGTGGCTAACGCTGTGTCCTGAAAATAGAGGGAGAGGCTGAAGCAGAGGAGAGAGGGGAAACGTATATGCTAATGGTCCTTCCCCTTCCTCCTCCACACTCCAATCCCTCCAGCTCCCACCTGTGAGTCTATGAACAAGGATGGGCCAAGTAACAACATTTACTATGGGCAATGGGCCCATTTTACTACCTCTGAGCAGAAGGCAACCCCAGGAGACCAAAACAAAGTAATGATGTCACTTACACATTCGCTTCAACTCAACTTTAGGTTCTGCTGGAGCACCAGAACCTGCACTGGCCCATCCCACAAGCAGCAACCCTCACACAAACCTGGTGATTTCTGGCTCCTTCCCTCTCCTGCCCAGCTCACTGTGAATGACAAGTGTGGCACGACAGCAAGTCTAGGTGGAACAAGGCTGGCCGCAGACCTGGCACCTGACGCCAGCTACTGGCAAAACCAGCCAGCCTGACCAGCGCCCAGGTCTGTTTGTCTAAGTACAGGGTCAGAAAACCTCTTGTAAAAAAGGCCAGATAGTAAATATTTTGGGCTCTACAGGCCAGATGGTCTCTTACAACTACTCAGTTCTGCTGTTGTAGCATGAGAACAGCCAAAGGATAACACACAAATGAATAACCACGGCTGTGTTCCAACAAAACTTTATGAAAACAGAAATTTGAATTTCACATACTTTTCATAAATCACAAAATATTCTTTTTCTTTTGTTTTTTTCCCCAATCATTTGAAAATGTAAGACGCACTCTTAGCTCACAGGCCATAAGAAGTAGGTGGCTGGCCAGAGTGGACCAGTGGGCCGCAGTCTGCCGAGCCCTGCACTGGTAGACAGAGCAGTCTAGAACGCCCCGTACAGGGTGAGGACGCTGGCCAGTAAGGCCAGAGGTCCAGATTAGGCCTCTTCCCACCTTCCTGCCTGGGCCCTCCTGACATGCCCATATCTGAGGCAACAAAAACAAGAGCTGGCTCTGAGACGGAGGCCGCGGAAAGACAGCTCCGCACCAACCCCATAGTCTGCGAGCTGGGATGCACTGGGGCCAATTCACTGTTGCTGCCAGGACCACCTCCCCATAAACCTTACCAGTTCCTGTTCCAAAGGACCTGTCCCCAGGTAGAGGGATGCCATCACGACCCGCCTCTTGGCCACTTTTATCTGTCCCTGAAAGAGGAGAAAAATTCAAAATTCACATTCATCATTTTCATAGTTCACTAAAAAAATACAGCCCTTTGACCTTGGAGGCAAATCACACTCCAAGCTGAACTATCCTATGTCCCCACCAATTGATATTTAAAGCAAGCCCAAAACGCACACAGCAACCTGCCAAATAAGACCCACAACCCTAATTTGAAGTACTCAGCTTACAAAGCACAGTCTTAGCCGACTACAAAATGCAGTGCAGCTATTAAACAGAACAAAGAAGATCTGTGCATGCTGACGTGAATGTGCACAATGGATTGCTAAGAGACAGAGGCAAATTACTCACAGAATGTAACCCAGGCTCCCACCTATTTACAGCTGTGCACATGTCTGCACATGCATCTGCAGGAACATGGAGAATACATGCCAAACTGTGGCAAGGTGACCCAGGGAGTGGAGCTTGAAGGAAGGGGGCATGGAGGCAAACCTGTACTCTACTTTCTACCCCTCTGCATGGTTTCAGTTGTCTGTAACGAGCATGTACCACTTTCAAAATATCGACAGACAGGTACACAGACACACAAACAGAACATACTAACATCCAAAGGTGACACATCGAATCAGTCCTAATAGCAGGGTCCTCTCCTTAGACCTTGCTCCAGCCCAGGAGAACACTGACTCCATCTCCAAAGCTCTAAGCAGCCCTGCCCCAGAGATGGTAACAAGGGCAGAAAGAATGGCAATGCTACCAGATACACAGGAGAGCAAGGTGAGAGGGAGGGAGACGGCATGGCATCTACCTGCTTCCCTATCAGAAGGGGCGTCACAGCCCAGCCTGAATCGTCAACACAAAAAGATGGGCATCTGAACACATGAACACACCACTGGGAAAAGCTTATGAACACGGAAAAAACAAAACAAATTTCCAAGGTTGCTATTTTCTTTGTTTTGTTACAAATTAGATGCTTATGGGGTGATGATTATGAAGAAAGAGAAATAAAAAAGGTATAAGAGACCAGGCATGGTGGCTCACACCTGTAATCCTAGCACTCTGGGAGGCCAAGGTGGGAGGGTTGCTTGACCTCAGGAGTTCAAGACCAGCCTTAGCAAAAGCGAGACCCCATCTCTACTAAAAACAGAAACATTAGTCCGGCATCGTGGCATGCAACTAGTCCCAACTACTCAGGAGGCTGACGCAGGAGGATTGCTTGAGCCCAGGAGTTTGAGGTTGCAGTGAGCTATGATGATGCCACTCTACCCAGGGTGACAGAGCGATACTATCTCAAAAATAAATAAATAAGGTATAAGGCAACTTAGTCCAGGCAACCAAAACATTCATTTGCTGTAGGACACTATGTCCTACAGGACAACCATGGCTGTAACGAAGGCATGAGGACCAGGCAGGAACCAGTGCTGTCCTCTCCTCTTGCTGTCTGTACCGGTAAGGCATGCTACTCAATGTGATACCAGCCAGGAGAATCCATCCACGATTCAGCCCAGAAGGCAGAAAAGAGAAGCCTTGGCTTCTTCCCAGCCTAGTGGGCCAAGCCCCTCTCCCCCTTCTTGGCCTCTTAAGGCCCACCCACCCCAGGCAGGTGCATAGTGTGCTCCAGCCTCCTGGCCAGAGGACCACCATGTGGAGATACAGTCATTCACCCAGAGTTTATTAGGACACTAAGAAAAACTGCCTTTGAAAAACTTGTTTCTTTAAACCAAGGAGAGAACCAAGTAGGAGCAAAGAGCAAACAGTTGCAGCATAATTCTATGCAAACAAGGATGCACAAGACAGACAAGCAGTGTGGGGAGGCAGAGGGGGAGAACCAAAGGACACGCCCATGTGCACACACACCACACACAGATGCATTCTAGAATGAGCCAGCCAGAAATTAAGCTAAGTGTGGATCAACAGAACAAGAGGGCAAAGAAGAGAAGACAGGCAGGCACTCAAAAGAATGAGGTCATTTTTTCTGCCCAAAGATGAATCTCTACCTATATCTTCTATTACCTCCCAGCATTCTGCCTGCCCAGCCTCAACAGACCTTCATTCTAACGTCATTGCTAATGTGAACCCAAAGAGTTCACGTTGTTAAAAATTAATTAGTGTTGAATTACTTCATTCCAATTAGCAATTTAACCAGAATAACTAGACATGGCATGTAAACCTGAGTAACATGTTGACAGCTGAGCCCCCAAATGCAAAGTTTACATCATTACCAGGAGAGGGAAGGCACACACTTGAGATAGTCCCATACAGAACCAGGACTACAACTCTTCAAACCAGGATGTCCAGGTTCCCAGTTACCTTTAAATGCCTCTTCATACGTATCAAATCCCACCTGTGGGTCTTCACATCCTGGATATTGTATCTACTAAGATGACACTACTGTGTTTGAAGATGTTTCCAGGAGCAAGGGTCCAAGATGCGGACTAGATGGGGGTTCATTTCTCCCCCATCACATTCACCAGGGACGTTCCCATGTGGCCCACATGTCCCCAGTAACCTCCCTTCTAGTGACCCACAACTTCAACACACAACAAAGGGAATCAATGTGTCCACAAGAACCAAAGTCTATGCCTCTGTCCTCACTGTTCCCTTCTCTGAGATGCTGGCACCACAGGTAAGCTTCTGACTGTGGCTCAATGCCAACATCCGTGACACTGAAACCTAATAGGTAGAACCCAAGGGTAATAAGCTGAGCAGCATCCAAAGCTGCCAGAACAGAAGGCATTCAGGACTCACCAATCTGATCCCCAAAACCTCCAACTCAGACTTCTTTCCTTTAGACACAACTTACTTACCTTCATGAGCTCGAAAAACTCCGCTGGGGAAGAAAGCACCCTGACATGAGAACTGGAGACTCCGAACTCTGGAACCAGGTTTCTGATCCACTGGAACCTGTGCACGCCCTCTGGACACAGGCAGCAAGGTGGCGAGGTGACCTGGGGAACAGTTGGAGACAGCAAGGGAGCCAATAGCAGCCATGGTGACCTGGTTAAAGAAACATGCAAATAGGTTATATTTCTCAAATACTTCTGCAGACGCCTCTCTCAGGTCCAGGGTGGGAGGGGTGGGGATTGGAGGTGGGTTGGCTTTTTGGGCTACTTTCCGATTTTCTAAAGTGAGCCCAAGTCAAGCTCTGCAAAACGGTTTTTCCTTCAGCCCTCCTTCCTCGTACTAGCCTTCTAGCTGAACAACTCAAGAAGTATAAATGTCGATGGATAAACCCCAAACCTTTAAGTTGATTCCAAACAACTCAGGGACCAAATTTAGAGTAGCTACAAGTCAACTCACAAAAGCCACCACATGGTTAACACTGCCACCTCCTAACAAATCCAACTCAAAAACATTTGTGTGCAGACAGCACTGAAAGATACCCACAGAAAAAACAGCTGGGCGTGGTAGCACCTGTAGTCCCAGCTACTTGAGAGGCTGAGGCAGGAGGATCGCTTGAGCCCACGAGTTTGAGGTTGCTGTGAGCTATGATGACACCATTGCACTCCAGCCTGGGCGACAGAGTGAGACAGACAGACAGAAGGAAAAGAAAGGAAAGAAAGCAAAAAAGGAAGGAAGGGAGGAACCAACTGGAACAGGGTAAGTCTGGTAGAAGTCTGACAGTCACAGCCCAGACCCCTAGTTGTATGATTCATGGGATAAACAGGGTTTCTATTCAAAGAAGGACCCAGAAAAATAATTTTGTCTCTTTAAAACTCAGATTTGGAGAGAAAAGCCAGAGCAGGAAGAGGCTGGAGAAAAGGAGCTCATCTCCAGAGAGAGGACCAGAAGTACCCCTTTACATCAGATACATCCTTCTTGGGGGCCGCACCCCGTCTCTGATTGGCACTAACTTAACCACACAAAGCTCAGCCCTGGTAGAGTCCGCACTCCACTGAGGCTGAGCCTGGAGGAGATGAGGCTCTGCCCATGGGCCACATCTCTGCTGCCCAGTGACTGAGACACCTGCGGCGCACGGGCCCGAGGGACTGCACACCCAGAGCCCACGCAGACCCGACCCAATTTTGAATTCCAGTCCTGCAAACAGCAGCAGGAAAATCCTCTTTGATGCATAACGTTAAGAGGGACTCTGAGAAGATGCTGAAACACCCCACAGCCTGAATGGCCACAAATTCCAGGAAGATGATTTCACTTGCTCGCTTCATGATAAAGCACTGAATCTTCCCAGGGTTCATAAATGTCCCTGCACAGACGCCAGATGGCCCACAGCTGCACTTCCCAGAAAGCCCACCGGCCTGTCATGGCGATTCACTGCCAAGAAAACTTTAGTCAACAGCAGAAGGTGCCGGCTCTCTGGAACCTGGAAGCCTGAAACTGGCCCGGCCCTCAGAGCAGAGCTGGGGAAGCAGCTGCCCTCCCCCGCTGTCTCTAGAGGGGGTGATGTCACTTATGGGCACAGGCTTGCAAACTAAAGGCCTAGATGTGTGAACAACGGATTTCCCAAAGCATGGGCCACAGAGAAGGAAGGATCCTTCAGTCCACCGGAAAACCATGGGACAATGGGAAGGGTACACAGCAACCTGTCTGAAGCCCCAAAGGGGCCTAATGTCTAATACTTATCAGTGAAACACAGTGTTTGTGGAGGGAAGGCTGACAGCAGGGTAAGATCAATGTCTGCCCTGCCTCACAGCACTCCTGCCAGCCCTCAGAGCACACAAGAAGCAGGGCTCCGCCTGCACCGCTCCAGACCACATGGGCAGTTCTGCAGTGGCCTTCCTAGGAGCCCAGAGACACAAACCAGCTCCCAAAAAGATGAGGAAACCCTCCTTGGCACACAGCAACCCAGAGGAGGCCAAGTGTCAACTTAAGTCTCAATTCAAGTTATCACATGACCACCTATTATGTACCTTGGAGGGTACAAATGAAGAACCAGGCACATTCTCTGCCTCCCACAACCTTGGCAGCCTCATAGACCTACACACCTGAAATGCTCTAACACCACAAGAGGAAACGCTAAAGTTAATGAAATCAAGGTCAAAATGTCCAGTGCATATGCTACAAGTCATCAGAAAGGGAGCTGGGGACGCCTGGGCCACTGGGGATGTTTTACAGCAGCCTACCTTGACAGGGCCTTGAATAACCTGTGGAATTCAAACAGGAAATGCAGAAAGGGGGGATGCTCCAGGCAAGGAGAGGTACAAGCAAACAGAAGAGGAACTAGCAAAAACCACTCTCAAGAGAAAAACGTCAGAAGGCCTCAACAGCTCAGAGAGCACACAACACACACACACACACACACACACACACTCTCTCTACACAGGTGTCAGGGTCCGCCCACCACCTCTGTCCTGCCTGGGAGAGAGCCACTCTGCCAGGCACCAGGCTAGACGAGCCCCAGCGCCCTGCGGCTCCCTAGGCAGGTCTCTTCCCTACCAGGCAGCTCTCCCTGGGAATGTTCCACCAGGGCCTCCATCCAACAGTTACTGAAGGCTTTTTATGTTGGCTTCCTGCTTAATCTGTGCACTGACAGGTTTATTTTTGTTAGAGAAGAGAAGGAACTAAAAGCCAATTAGGATTCATGGATTCATTGTGGAGACCCAACCTTCAAGTAACAATTTTACGTATCTAAAAAGGAAGGTGATTAGAAAAGAGGAAAGAGTTTTATAAAGGTCTCCACAATTATGGCACATGCCGAGGAGACCACGTCTGGACTGGTGACACTCAAAATCCAGCAGAAGCAGGTCAGCAGGCCAGAGAGAGCCAATCCCATTCTAAACCCGCTCTGCTCTCTCCTCCAGGGCCTGCTCAGGGGCCCATTTTCTTCCTTCCACATCAGCCAGAACCCCATGGGGGTTAGTTCCCGGCTTTCCACAACGTAACTCCTGGGAATTTTCTCAGAAAAGGTTTATCCCTGTGCTAGCAGCAGCCCCTGCTGCACAATAATTCTGACCTCCAGGGGCCGACCACCTGCAAAGGCAATTGCCCACACACCAGGGAGGTTTACTAAGAAACCACATGTCCCAGTCAAGAAACTAAGCCCCAAGTGATTTGAGGAGGCAGCGAGGCTGTGGTTACTTTACGCAAGAAGCCTAGCTGTATGTCACATTCAGCATTTAGAGAACTAACCCAGTACACACACACACAATTTCCACATCTAGACCCGGGCTCCCCAGAATCGTCTTTCTAGATAGCATCGAGTTCCCAGTTCTAGTCAGAGGAAGGAGGAAGTGGCAGGGGATGGGAAGTCCGATGATAAGGCTCTGCCAACCCTGCTTCTCTGAAGGCTCCGTCCTTTACTCTGGAACGCTGGGGAAGTTTAGAGAACAGGGCCATGGCAAGGGCACATGGTCCCCCACAGCACCAGTGCCTCGGGATTCAAAATCTGACAAGCTGTACTCCTTTACCGTGCAAACCTCAGCAATAACCAAAACAAACGAACAAACAGCGCAAAACAATCCGCAGCCTGCAACCCTGAAGGTGAAATGGGACCGGAATCCTCTCACAGTCAGCCCAGCTCCAGCTACCGCCCACAGAACACTTGACGCTGGGCAAAGGTTCAGTCATGTGATTTAAGGCTTCCCGTGGAATTTGCAGACAAATTCCCTGAACTGGGGAGTGGGCTCGGCTTAAGCACTCCTGACCCCTCCCTGACCTACGGGCATCTCCGACCTGAGGGCCTCCACTACCAAAAGGGGGAACCTGAGGAAGCAGGTGCAGTGAGTATGAAGGAGGGGTGCGGTGGAGAGGGGAGGAAGTTTCTTCCCACCATCTCGAGGAGGACTGGGGCAACCACCAAGTGAGGACAGTGGAAGCCTGCCTGGCCCACCTGCGCGTGCGTGCACACACGTGCACACACACACACACGCACACACGCACACACACACACACATAGAAGCACAGGACCTCAGTGGGACTTTAGCTCAGAATAATCAGCCAAAGGCAAACAGTGCAAGCACACAGCAGCTAAGAGACTATGGAACACACCTACTTACACAAGAAGCCTTGGGGAAAATGAGAAGGCATTTCTCCCTTTCGTGGGGAGATAGGAGTTTTTCATTTCACCGAACACTCTGAAGCAGCCAGTGCTTCGTGGAAAAACACCAGCACACCTCACCTTTCTCCTCTGGCCATGCAACAGCGTGCCTGGAGGTCAACCCAGCTCCCACAAACGCCAGAGAATTATACCTTGGTCTACACTTCACCTTTAGAAGACCCTTCCACATCCTCTCCAGGTGCCAGAGAACACACATCTGCTTCCCCTGGAGCTGCAGTACCTAATGTCACCCACTATCGATGGGACACAACAAGTAGTAGGCCAACATCTTAGGGTTTTATCAAAATCGGGTATGTGAGGCTGTGAACAAAGAATATGGTAAAGCTGAAGGTCTGTCTGCAGACTACCCACAATGGCATCACGGACAGCGCACCCAGCACAGGGCATTAATTCAGTGTCCCCCACTGTGGGCTGGGAGACATGGTCTAAAGGTCCATGCGCCCTTCTGAAACCGTAAGATAAGATTCATGGTACAGACTCTGTGGTCTGGATCCCACCCAAATCTGTACAAAACGATGAAAAAAGAAATGAGTTTTTAAAAGAAACTGAGCTTTCTGGATTGCAGTATTTTCAGAAACTACTTTTTTTAGAAAAACCCACCCTACCCCTCAGTCATACACATTTAGATGTAAAAAAGTGAACTGATGAGAAAAGAGCAACAGTCATAACACTTCCTGAGAAAGGCTCCAGAAACTACGTGAAGCTACCGTACTTCCTGCAACCCTGGCAGCAGGCGGCCCTTCCTGACTAATGCAAGACCTAAACCCGAGGATGGGAAATGAGTGTGGATTCCCGGAGGTTACAAAAGACCAACGGCCTGCTGAACTCCCACAACAAGTCCAGCACGAGAGGCCAGGGCTTCCAGCGTTCACTTACACGCTGCCAGATGACTCTCCTCCCGGCTTAGCCAAAAGGAAGTTGATTACATTGGGGGCCAGAAATCTAATATATTTATAACCCATAGTACACCTAGGGTAGCCAAATGCACCAGACACATCAGAGTGCCTGAGGAGAACCAATCACATGTTCTACTACTCCAAACAGCTTCAGCCAGCCAGACTCCTGACAACCTCGAAATCAACTCGTTTACATTAATCAGAAGACACTATTTACAAGAGGATTACCTATTAGAACATTTTAATCCCAGCCTGGTTTCCATCTGCCTACCAGCACACAACTGATTAAGCCTAATTCATCACCAGCTACAATGTGCTCAGGGGCACTTGTTAATATTAATAAGGCTATACAGTTGGGAAAGTCAGTCAGTTGTAAATCTTTCAATTCACTGCAAGATCAAATGTGAATTATCTAGAAAAATTATGCTTTGATTCTAACATGCACCTCCCACCCCATCATATTGTTATAAATAAACCAAGAGATGGCTGTCCTGAACTCTAAGGAGTAAGAAAGACTGGGTCCCAACATTAGGAAGTTCAAAGAAAAAGTAACTTCCATAAATCTGGTGGTCCCTCAGAGCAGCAACTACTTACAAGTCGAACTGGCCTGCCATTACAATGTAAGAAAATCTAATGGAAAGAACAGTCTGCTAGTTACCTGTTTCTCTTATAACAAGAAAGTTAGGAACCCCTACCCCCTCCAACACACACACATTCAAGCACCTAGAATAGAAAAAAATGGGACTTAAGTTTGAAAAATAAAGACTATGGGCACACACAACTCAAACTGAAAATAGTTTAAAAAGAAAAAAAAAGTAGGCCACAGAAAAAATATTTCCTTGCATGACAGGCAAATTCAAGGTCAGGGACTAACACCCTATTAATACATTCCCCACTAGGTCTCACCTACTCCAAATAACCAGCCCATTCTGTGTAGCCCCATGACTCCAAAAAACTATCTGAAGCATGTCCCCCTCTCCTGAGCTCCAGCTCTGTCACAGTCAGCGGGACACTGAACACCTCCACCTGGAGGGACCTGGATACCAACTAACAGGCCCAAGTACACCTTATCATCATCCCCAAACCTGCTCCTCTTCCTTCTCCCTGTTTCAGTGCAGTGTTCCAACCTCCATGCGCCCTATCAGGACTGATTCTAATCCAGTCCTCTTTTCTGCTCCCACTTCCCTGACCTCATATACACCTCATTTCAGGCCTGAACCATTATCAAAAGAATTCATACATGGACTCTCAGAGTCTGCCTTCCTGGGTCTCTGGCCCAGAAGACTGACATGCTCCTACCTCCTCTCTCCCTTCCTCCCTTCCTTCCTCCCCTACTTGGTATCCCCAGTCACCTCCTAGAAATGGTTTCAGTACCAGGGGGACCTCAGAATTGCCTTCCGTCACTCACTATCATTCCTCGAACATCCGCTCCCTCTTCTTCACCCAGCCTACTCCTACCCTCCTTCAAAACAGCTTAGAGTGACTGCCATCAGGAAGCCTTCTATGACCTCCAGGTGCCTCTCCTAGGTACTGCCACGACCTTCTACCTACTTTCCTGTAATTGTCTGTTTATGTGTCAGAGCATCTTGGAGGCGGGCCTGTCTTTATCTTTGCTTCCTCAGCACCTAGCACAGCACAGCAGTGCTCTGTACACACATGAATAAATGAATGGATCCAGCATCCCTAATGATCATGAGTCAGATGCTTGCTTAAGAGGAAACAACAGTACTTCTAAATCATTAATTAGCAGTAATTTTAAGTAGAGTTCTCTGTCTTTATGGCAGTCTCTGCGCCTGAAAGGAAACAACAGCAGTAAAAGAAATGCTCCTTTTGCTAGCCATGAAGATTTACCAGCCCCTCCAACAACTGAGTCAGACTGATAAGCTAAAATCTAAAATAATTTAAGCACATGACTACACAGCATGCTACGAGCAATGAATCAATGATTAGTGAGTTACAAGAAACCACATCATTCGGGGAATGAGGAATTGGGAGGTGCAACTGAACAATGGAGAAGAAACGAAAGTCAGCAGCCAATAAAGGGTGAGTAGCCACAACAGACATGAATAACTCTGAACACCAAGGCTACCAAGATTCAGAAAAAAATCTGCAAACCGAGTAAAGCAAAGAAAGGGTCAGAAACTTACAGTATCACTCAATACTAGTCAAAGAATTTAACCTCAGTCCTAGCATAAGTATTACTTCCAAGAATTATAAAACAAGAACTTCTGGGCTGGTCTAAGTGCAGTGGTGTTTACAAGTAATTGATCACAACCAGTTACAGATGCCTTTGTTCTTTCTCCACTCCCACTGTTTCACTTGACCAGCCTTAAAAAAATAAATAAATAAAAAAGAACTTCTTAACCTAAACATTTGTACCCCCATAATATGTCGAAATAAAAAATAATAATAATAATAAATAAATAAATGAAAGAACTTCTGACTTTAATGCCCAAGAAACTGAGCTTCTGGTTGAATTGCTGACCCAGAAAAACAACTATCCCTCTCAGCGTAATGAAGAAGAAATATGGAGCCACATAAACTACATCCATTGATATTATTTACAAAAAAAGACTTTGGGAAGTCAATTTAGACTATCCCCACTGCCCCTCCCACCATCAATAAAAAAAGCAATCATAGGCATCTGTACTCAAATATTTATAGCAGCAAAAGTCACAATTGCAAAGATGTGGAAACAACCCAAGTGCCCTTCAATCCATGAATGGATTAGTAAAACGTGGTATATGTATACCATGGAATACTACTCAACTACAAAAAACAATGGTGATATAGCACCTCTTACATTATCCTGGATAGAGCTTGAGCCCATCCTTCGAAGTGAGGTATCACGAGAATGGAAAAATAAGCACCACATGTACTCGCCATCAAGTTGGTACTAACTGATCAACACTAAGGTGCTCACCTGGTAGTAATATTCATTGGGTGTCAATCAGGTGGGGGTGGGTAAACTCACAACTAATGGATGCAGGTGCGCACGGTATGGGGGAAGGGCACGCCTCTAGCCCTGGCTTGGGCTACGCAAAGTCATTACTTGTAACCAAAATGTTTGTACCCCCATAATATCCTGAAATTTTAAAAAAAAATTTTTTTAAAGGCACAGTCATGGAAATGCCTTTTTCAAAAGAATTTGTGGAGATTGCCCCAACATTCTTTAGTAATCAATTCTAATGTTAAACAATGATTAATAATGAAATGTTTTTCATGTAGTTTAAACACAGAGAGGAAAATGACAAAGTCACCTAAACATCCTGTCTTTGAGGGTAGAACGTTTTCTGAAACTTTAAACCAAATCTCAGTGGTTTGATGCCAGGATGTAGAAGTCATCTGACTTCACTACCCACTGAAACGAACAGGTCTAAGTGCCAAAAAAATGAAAATGAAATACAGAAAATAGAGAGGCCACCTGTTCCACACCCCCATTCCCACTAGCTTCACCAATGTGAAACTTAGAGCCATTCTCTTCAGTGAGCTTCCAAGAGTTTCATCCTGCCCTGAATCTATCACCTAAAAGTTCCCCTAGATCAAACTTAAGTTTTTGCTGAAAAACTTCCACCACAGCTCAATATGAAGTAAGCTCTATGTACCTAGAATCACCACACATGACTGGATCCCAGATCTCTGTACTAAGGCAAGGAGGTCAAATCTCACCCAAGGAGCACAGACACAAAATCTAAGACAATGCAAGCACAACTAAAGGAGACAGTTCTAAGGTTTTGGTTTTTTTTAAGGCTCAAGTGTAAGGCTCAAATCTCTCTAATAATAAAACTATTTGCACAAAATTATTTTTTCCTCTTTTTTTAATATTAGCAATAGTAGCAGGCCTCTTAGGTCAGCATGTTCTTGGCCAATGTTGACTTTTAAAGACCACTGCCTGGGCCGGGCGTGGTGGCTCACGCCTGTAATCCTAGCACTCTGGGAGGCCGAGGCGGGCGGATTGTTTGAGCTCAGGAGTTCAGATCAGCCTGAGCAAGAGCGAGACCCCGTCTCTACTAAAAATAGAAAGAAATTATATGGACAGCTAAAAATATATATAGAAAAAATGAACCGGGCATGGTGGTGCATGCCTGTAGTCCCAGCTACTCTGGAGGCTGAGACAGGAGGATCATTCGAGCCCAGGAGTTTGAGGTTGCTGTAAGCAAGGCTTACGTCACGGCACTCTAGCCCAGGCAACAAAGTGAGACTCTGTCTCAAAAAAAAAAAAGACCACTGCCTGAACAAATTGCTCCAAAGCCTACTTCACCATTTACATAACTCACTTCAGTACTTTTCCGGAACACAGGCACTTTAAAAAGTGTAAAATGGGTTTCAAGTGGTTTCTCTTCCCATGCCTGCGTGTTACTGACCAAGGATTGCCTCACAGCTCTCTCGGGCAGGATGTGAGAAACGCTGCACACACAAAATCCCAGCAAGGCTGATTCACCCCCGCCAAGTCACCTCACAGCCAGGATTACTTAAGGGAAAGACCCCTCCGAACCTAAACAGTGTCTCTCGTGACAAGACTCTCCAACACTCACATCCTAGGGCCCAACCAAGACATAAATTTAGCCTCCGGAGCTTGACCGAAGCTCCCTAAACGCACACACAGTTCCTCCTCCGAGGTGTAAGTGGCCAGAGGCCGGGACTCGCCACCAAGCACGGCAGAGAGGGGAAGCGGGGACCGGCCGGGCTGCGCAGGAGGCCCGCTGGGCTGGAGCCGGCTGACAGTGGCGCACGGGTCGCCCGCCCACCTTCCCTCAAGGCCAGGGGAGAAGCAGGGAAGCCAGGCGCTGAGCCCTGGGCGGCAGAAAAGGGCCTGGGGACACCGGGAGGGGCTCGCCGTGGAAGCCCAGGGCGCCGGGCCCGGGGACGCCGGGGGGCCCGGCCGCAGCGGCGGGGTCTGGCTCTCAGGCCGGCCGCCTCTCTCACCTCCTGCGCCGGCGGTCCTGGTTCCTGCCCAGGCGGTCGGACAAGCGCCCCAGGAGCGCGGCCAGCCCCGGGCGGCCAGGCAGGAGGCCCAGCAGCCGCCTCCAGAACACCGGCCCCGCTGCCGCCGCCGCCATGGAGACTCGCGGCTTCCGCTTCCGCTTCCGCCGCGCTAGAACTTTATTGACAACAGAGAGCGCGAACACGCGGCAGCGCGCAGGCGCGGGAGCCCCGGCCCCGGGAGGGTGGTCCGGCACGGCCCCCTACAAGCCTCCGTTTCCCCCCTGGGGCGCACAGACCAAGCAGTGGTCTCTCGGCAGGAGGGTGGTCGAAAGCCCGCCGGTTAAACGCGCAGGGAGGTGTGCACAGGTGTACGAGGTGGTCCGCACACCTGCGCTCCATCATCAGGGTCCCGGGGGAAAGGATGCCTTGCATTCACTCCACGGCCCCCCACCCCCACCAGCTGTCAAAATTAACCTCCCAGTGGTGGGATTGCTTTTCAGGTCCATTATCTGTTTCAGGCTGGAGTTGGTAGGGTGTTAGACTTGCACGATACCCCCAAGGTGTTAGTTAGACATGGACAAGGTCTTGTAACTTGGTTAACACTCACACACCAAGGTGCGCAGAACCATGGAAAATCCCCACCAGACTGAGCGGGGAAGAAGTTTTCACCTTGTTATTCCCAGCGCCTGCAGCTGCATGGCACAGAGCAGCCTCAACAAACCTATGTGAGATGAATGAAAAGTCCTCCACCCTCCTAATGTGCCCAAAGACGCAGGTGTCACCGGCCCCTGGAAATGCACAGTTCTATGCTCTGAAGGTGAAAGAGCACATCCCTACATGCCAAGAACACTTTTTGCAGCTAATTTTACAAAGGAAAACCTCGCAGCATCATAAAAGGCAGAAGAGATGAGTTCTGAACTGTAAGATGCGGCTCCCTGGCTGGCCCACATGGGCTGGGACCTAGAAACTGGAAAAATTGCAGGACACAATCATATCCTACTTATCCCAGGGGGGTGTCGTGAGGTTAAAATGATATGGACACCCTGAAAACAGCATTCCGAATTCTCCCATGGAATTATCCCAAAGAAATTAATTACACATTCCCACAAGAATATTCATCTCATGATATCATGATATCAAAAGTGTGGAAGTAATCTACAGCAGGGGAGTTAGTTAAGTAAATAATGGTACATCAGTATGTTGGAAGACCATACATTCATAAAAAACAATGTTCTAGAAGAATATTTAATGACATTAAGTGTAAAAGCCAAATTACCAAAGAGTAGTATAGAGATGATCTCATTTTGTTAAAAATTAGAAAGGGTGGGGGGAAGGAGAGAATGTGAGTATGCATACAGACAGACTGAAAGCAAATACACCAAAATGTTGGTTATTTGGTGCTATTCAGGAGTTTCCAAATTGTTTACAATCAATGAGTATTTCAGATTGATTTGAACTTTTAAGTTTAGATAACTTTACAAATACTAGGTGGAATTTGATTCAACTCTTCCAAGTTAGAAATGGTGAATCATCAAATGTCCTAACTTCCAGTAACTAGAATAAGACCATCCATTGCATAGTTCTGCTTTTGCATAGTGCCTGGCACGTGGTAGTTGTAGAGTAAACATTGGCTGAATGGCTCCACCGTGATGCTTGGTGAGTGCCACGTGGACCACAGGAGCATCCCAGTCATCCTAAAAAGAGCTCTCAGCATCTTTTTGCCTATGGTATTTTGCTGTGTGAGGCATTAAGAGAGACAAACAACCATAGTACCATCTCACTGGGAATTTCCAGCCTCAAAAAAAGATGGCAATATTGATAGCATGGTAAGTTAATACATTAAAATACATTAAGGATAAACAGCAGGGAATGACCCGGTCTCTTCTGAAACCACACACCGAGAGCCTCTGGCTTTCATGGCTAGTTTGAAACAGACAGAGCTATAACCAAAGTGAGGCAACCACAACTTTGCCTCAGAACATGAACATTTGGAGGTTGCAAAAATTTTAAATAATGGCTTTCAGAGAGTAAGCAATTTTTAAATAGTTACACTTACATGATGACAGCACAGGCACTCTTTCTGCCAGGAGGTCTCATCTGGGCTGGATACTGAGAACAAGTAGAGGGGATAAGACAAGACCCTCCCAGAAAACACAGGTGGCCCGGAGAGCCTGTGTGAGAGCATTCTGTGTGCCCCAGAGCTGCTTGGAGAGCGCACAACCTGGGAGAGACACTACTGCTGATGGGGTTTCTCATTCACTCCTTGATTGTGAGAAGGCATCTGTCCTCTCAGTCCCCCTCGCCCTCCTGACCTCACCCACTGCTTCTCGTTAGTCCCACTTGCTCCTTCCCAGACAGGAGGTGCCAGGGTTAGAAAGACAGGGTTGATGGGGCTGACGGCAGACCCCATGTCTTCCCAAGCGGAAAAGGAAACCCATTCACTGGAAGGAGAGTTGACGTCAGGGAGTGGTGGGCCGCTGCCCCTGAGAGTGGGGCTGTTCTCCCAGGCAGGAAGCACCAGGAAATCCTGAGCCAAGGGCCCATGCCTCACTGTCTGTGATTCACGCTCTGAACCGACAATCACGCCAATGCAAGAGGAAGGCCCCTCCTCCTCAAGATTGCTCTGTGAGAGAGGGTCTCTCCCCAACTCGGGGCTGTGAGCAAAGTTAAGAGGGTGGTACAAACTGGCCAGCCCACCTTCTGCCTCCAGGGATGAGAAAGAAACCCTCCTGTGTGTGTGACACGGGGCCAACACAGGGGCTGACGGCTGTTTCTGAGGCGCGAGTGCTTGTATTAAAAAGGGAATGTGGCTTGGTACTAAGGCTGGGGCTGCAGCCTGCCTCCCCCTCCGTTCTTCCCTCAGTCACGGTGCCCAGCCTCACCAGCCTGGCCCTCTTGCAACCTTGTCCTCCTTGGGGTCATTACCTGTGCTTGTCCTCCTCAGATCTCTTCCCCCAGCTCCTGTCACTCTTCCAAGCTCTGTCCAAATGTCGCCTCCCTTGAAAACGTCTCCCCAACCCAGATAACAGGATTTTATCTTCCTATTCCTTACTGCGATCTAATTGTATTTACTGGTTTATTGTTGTATTTTTTGCCTCCCTGCCCCCACCAGGATATGAGCCCATGGAACCTCTTGTGCTCAAAGCACCCTGAAGAGGGCCTGGCCCCAGCACTGGAGTGGGGAAGGCACACAGGGCCTCCCAGCTGGAGGAGGGGACCACCCAGTTTGTGCTTTCCCACGGGGGGGGGGGGGGGGGGGGAGGGCGGCTCTGCCTCCTGGGGGTTTTCTGGCCTGCTGTTTCCTATCAGTTTGCAAGCCCAGAAGCTCAGCCCACCTGGGGGGGCTGGCAGACCTGAGCCCTAGGTCTCCCCGCAGGCCCCCAGCCCTTTTCCTGCCTTCATTCTTCCCAAGCCACACTCTCCCTGCTAAGCTGTTACTCTGGTCTTTTCCAGTCCCTGTTACCCTTCCCGCCAAAACTAAGGCCTAACCTCAGCCCTCTGTGGCACAAGACAGACTCCTGTCCCTCCAAGCAGGGGGTCAGCGTTCATATTCTTAAAGTGCCAAATTAGTAAATATTGTATACTTTGTGGGCCACATGATCTCTGTGGCAACGACTCAACTCTGGTGCCAAAGCATCCAGAGACAATACGAATGATCCTGGCTGAGTCCAAATAAAACTTTATTTACAAAAATAGTCTGACAGCCCATGCCAACTGTTACTGAAAGCTCGGCACTTGTCCTCGAGGCCACATCAGAAGAACAAGAACAAGAGGTTTGAAGAGGAGACAGAAGTATATTACTTTTCTGGCAAAGGAGGAGGATGCAGACTTTTGTATGAAAAATGCCATTGTCCCAATAAAGAGCAGAAATATAGAGCTTTTAAAGAGTGGGTTCTCAGCTTTACGCAATTGCTGTTCAACTGTAGTTGATGATTGTGATCTCCCACCTCCACTGAAGACCATCTCCTGACCTCCACCCAGGCCCTTTCTTTACCAGGTCCACCTGAGCCCTCTCCTGCAGCACAAAGAACAAAAGACTTACCCTGCTCCTCCCAACCACTGCCGGAGGCAGGGATGCAGGTTTTCCTTCTCAAAAAGGAGTGGAAGATGTTTTTAAAGAGACAGAAAATACTTTTGCTGTTTTTTCAGGCCATTCCCTCTGTTACATATTCCCCACTGTCAGTATTTCCCTCCCGTATCTGTGGGAGGAGGGCCGACCACACTGTTACACAACGCCTATGTCCAACGTAAATGTGCCAACACCTATGTTAGAAAACAGCTTGCCCAACGGCTGTCCCCATGTACACGGGCCCTGGTAGGCCTGCACAGCCCTGAAACTGGAAGAGGTAAGGTCCTCTGGGACCAGGGGCCTGAGCCTGTTGGGGCTGGGGGAGGCCCAGGGGAGCCAGAGGTTGTAAACAACAAATTTCCCAAGCACAGAAGCTCAGATCAGCAACCTCACCTGGTAGGGGTAGGGAATCGGTCAAGGTCCGCTCATTTATCATTTAAACTTCTCAATGTCGGAAAATCTTGTCATCTGCAAAACAAAACACCTATTGCTCAATGACTCCCTCACCACAAAGAAGCCCAGGACTTTCTGGCATTTGATCAACAAGAAGTCAGAGCCTAAATTTCTGGAAATGCCTCCTGGGCAGAGCATCCTGGTTTGTTTCTCTGTCGCCAGTGAAAGATAAAAGCAGCTCTGGGTTTCAGGGGAATCTCAGCCTCTTGCGGCATGGCGGGTGGCCAGCACCACCCCAGCCTGGAGCTGCACGGCTCAAGATCCAGCAGCCCAAAGCATGGGGAAACACGGTGGCCCATGGCCAGTGATGTCTCAGGGAATCCCAGGGTCCCCAGGCCCTGCTTGGGTGGCCAAGCCAGGCAGCTGGGGGAGGGGGGTCCTGGCAAACAGCCCCCCCAAGGCTGTCTTCCCAGCTTCTCCCTGCCCAGCTCCCACAGCAAAGTCCAAGCTAGAGGCAGAACGTGCCTGGGGCTGGCACGGGGTCTCCCTCAGGACAAGTCTTGCTTGAGATGAGGCCAAATCAGACCAGGTCCAAGCAAGTGGGATAGGAAGATCTGGATGTTTCCTCTAGCCCAGGCTTGATTCATTTCCAGTCTTCTGGAATTTAGGAAAGAGACTCAAAATAAATGCCCCCAAATCCATTGCCCTTCTTGCCCTTTAGCCTAGAGAGAGGAGTGGGAGGGCAGAGGCCAGTGGAAGTTGCTGCCTAATGCCTGCAGCTCCTGGCAGGGAAGGGGAGGGGGGGAGGGCAGTCATCCTGGGGAGTGGTCTGCGCTGATCCAGAGAGCCCAGGACCCATCTAAAGAGCCAATGGGGGTGCTGGGTGCGGTGGCTCATGCCTGTGGTCCCAGCACTTTGGGAGGCCAGTATGGGAGGATCTCTTGAGCCCAGGAGTTTGAGATCAACCTGAGCAAGATCGATACCCTGTCTCTACAGAAAATAGAGAAATTAGCCTGGCATGGTGGTGTACATCTGGAGTCCCAGCTAGTCAGGAGGCTGAGGCAGGAGGATCACTTGAGCCCAGGAGTTCGAAGCTACAGTGAGTTATGATCGTGCCACTTCACCCCCAGCCTGGCCAACAGAGTGAGACCCTGTCTCAAAAACAATAATAATGGTAATAATAAATAAAGAGCCAACAGGAACATGCTACAATGCTGGTCCAGTGCTACCAGAGTGTCCAGCTTTTCCTAAGAAATCCCTAGATTCAGACATGGATGAGAAATTTCCAGATTCTTAAATGTTGTCTCGAATTTTTTAAAAATTCCCTGTAGGCCAATGGATACATGTATGGGCCTCATTCAGCCTGGGGGCCACCACTTTGCATGTCTGGTCTGTAAAACAGTGTCCCAGGTGCCACAGGAAGAAAGAGAAGAGGAGAGGAAGACCCTGGCTCACCTGATGGTACCTCTTGAACACTGACCCGATTCACAAACTACATTTTCAGTTTGCAAACTTCCAGAAGTGCCTGACCCACCTGCAGGTAGAATGAAGTAGAATCTTCCCAGCTCATAGCTTTGGAGCTTGGAAGTAAGGTGCTAAGGCCTTTAGTGAGGAGAGTGAATCGGAAGTGAATGTGGAAAAGACACTCAGCAGCAGGGCACGGGGAACCTTGCCTGGTGGCCCGCCTGTCCCCAGCTCTGCCAGCTCCTGTCCTCCTCTCACCCAGGCATGCAGTCGGATGGCCAGGAGGGAGGAAAGACGAGCAAGTGTGAGGGGAGAGCCCAGGGGTCCGGTCAGCACCCCTGGGCACCAGCCCGAGCTCTGCCTCGAGCAGCTGGGAGTCGTGGCGCGGTCAGCGGACGTCTCCAGACCTCAGCTTCCCATCAGCCTCATGTCCCACTTCCTCAGGGAGTCCCCCCAGAGGTCCTCCCATGAGATTAGGTCTCCCCATAGTGGGCTCACACAGCTCCTCAGATTTCCTCACAGTACACAGTGCAGTCAAAATTAGTTAATCCGAACATCCGTCGTGGAAGAATCTTGTCCTTCTGGAAGGAATCTATAATACTATGAGGTCCCAGACTGATACATTTCTGGCATCCAGCTCAATCCCTGACACATAATGTGTGTTCAGTAGACATCTAGTCAAGGGATGAATGAATGGCTTCGTAAACAAGTGCTGCAGGGACAAGAAGAGCCTCCAGGTGGGTCCTGCCCGCCCCCCCCCCAGTGGATCTGGACAGCAACCAGCATTGTTTACAATTGTTGACAATTATGGGGGACAGTTGGTGGGGGCTTACGAAATCCTGGAGAGGGCAGTCCATGTACCCCTGGGCTAAGAATCTCCGAACCACACCACTGTGAGGCCTGGTGAGTACAGCACAGGCAAGGAGGAGGGCAAAGGATGGCACTGGGAGAGCTGCCCAACGTCACCTTAGATGCCCTGTACCTGTCCTTGATGGAGACTCCCAGCCCCCACTCCTTCTGACCCACTTCTTTGCCACTGAGGCTGGCTTGGGACCTTGGGAGCAAGAGAGAGGGTGTTATTATGTTTCCTTTGAATTTGCCCCAGAATCAGAGCACGACGAAGTGTACACCAATGTGTGCTTCACAGTGCAGAGGAGCCAGGGGCCTTCCCAGAGGATGGGGACTCAGGGGGGAGCCTGAGTAGAGGTGCAGGAGGTCAGTCAGAGGCTACAGGCACCCCAAAGTGGTGAGAAGCACCTGACCCAACAGCCCCATGTGTCAGAGCACCCGGCCGCCCGGCTCTAGCAGCCAGCCCCACTGCGGTGTTGCAGAATGAGCTGGACAGCTGCATCCACCTGGTCCCCCACCAGCTCCTGCCTCTCCAAGGGGGCCTGAGCCCAGAGCATCCACCAGGAGGCACGTCTCCCCGGACTCAGCCTGGCCCACTCCTTCCTGGGCTCCCCTCCTCCTGGGCACTGCCACTCCACTGTGGGCCAGGCCTCCTTTGCATTGCGACCCAGATGGTTCACCGCAGCCTGGCTTCCCAGAACTGCCCTGCTACCCTGGCCTCTGTTTCTGCAGCTGCTCCAGGGCAAATAGAAACCCTTCCCACCCCAGCCGGACAGAGCAGGGTTTGTTGGTTTGGGGTCAGGGGAGATAATTGGCTGCAAGCTCACTCCCCTCACTCCCCACCCTCCCGCCCAGCACTTGGAGCAGATGTGGATCATCTTTGACCAAGTGAAAAGAAACTTCCCTCCCCTCTCCGCTGCACCCCCACACTTCATCCTCTCTGCACCCTCCTAGTCACCTCCCACTCGCCCACCCACTCCCTCCCACCACCACCCAGACGCCCTCTGTGGGTGGAAGAACGCCCCCCCCTCCCAGGGGAGGGGTCCCGCACGGGGGCCCAACCCCATCCCCAGAGGGAACAAGGAATCTGAAGCAGGGTGGGTGAGTGGGTGGGGGGTTAGTGGAGTGTTTTCTTCTCCTCCCCTCTCCAGCAGTTTTTCTGGGAAATGCCAGAGGCCGGCTGGGCCTGGAATGTCAGGCTTGAAAGAACTCCACCGCCCCTTAGACATCTGAGCTACAAACCTTTTCATTAGCTCCAAGGCCCATCCCCAAGAACAAAGGCCTGCAAACAGGAATGCCACTTTGCCCCACAGGCCATTGTCCCTGCCTCCCTCAGCCGCCCCTGGGATTGTCTGAAGCAGGAAAGAGAGGGATCAGGGTCAACCTGCTATGTGACCCCTGAACCTTTCCCCTGCTCCGGAAAGGTCACCTGGCCCTATTCCTGCAGGCGGCAAGGCTGGTCCCCACTGGCTGTCCCAGTGGGCCAAGGAGTCTCCCGGCTGAGAGGGGCTGAGGTGTGCAGACCTGAGCACCCCGGAAAGCCCAGCCCGGGATGCCAGGCCTCAGCCCTGGGAGAGCCTGCTGAGCAGCAGGGCAGGGCTTCCGTGGCTCAGAGAAGAGGCAGGTGCCCAGCATCTCCTCCAGACTGGCCAAGAGAAGAGGGAGCAAGAGGTGAGAGGCCTCGCTGCCTATCATCCTCACCTCCAACCACCCACGCTAGACTAGAAGCTCCAAAGGGAGGGGACCAGATGTATTTCCCTGCTGTTGTACCCCCAGGCGTAGCCGAATAACTGGTGTGGGCAGTTGAACCCAAGCTGCCTCTTTGTGCTGGAAAGCCCAGCAGTCTGGAAGACAGGGAGGCCCTGGGCTTGGGCTGTGGTCTGAGGCCAGCCTCCTACCCCATCTGGCTGCAGACGCAGCTGGGAACAATGGCGATCTTAGCGTCCGCCCCCGGGCTGGCAAGCATGGAAGCTTGCGTTCACCCAGCCCTGCCACAGCTTCCCCCGACCACCCCACGGGCGCCAGAGTTCCTTCCCATCTGTGAGATTTGGGGAAGAGCTCAGCATGTCACACAGCATGAGTAAGTGGAGCGCCACAGGCAGCTGAAACCACTGCGTACTTCCCCTCCATCACGAATGAATATCGTTATTATCTTTATGACCAAGCGCCTTTGCCTGGAAATGGAATCCTGACTTCATAGAAATTCTGCAAAGGGAGAGATTAGGAAAAGACAAGAGTCTCCTAAATCCCTTTGACGGGAAATCAGCTGGGTGGAGCAGAGGGGCCAGACCTGGATAAAGCTTCTCTCCCCTCCAGCCCCCAGCAGAAGGAGGAGATGGGAGACTTAGCTCCCTCCTGGCTCTGGCATCTCTGTGCCTAGTTAGGTCCTTGCCTGGAAGGTGGCTCCCTGGAAGTGTGCCCTGTGTTGGCCCAGGTGTCTCCTCCCACATTTGCCGCAATGCTCCTGTCCTTCCCTTTGTCTTCGGATTAGCAGCCCTAATAATCTCCAGCAAACCTCGGATGGGGCTTCCCGGTACCCGCACCCTCTATCCCATCAATGCGGCCACTCCCGAGCCCTGCAGGAAGAACCAGAAGCTACTGCGGAAGAAAGCAGTCTGTGGTATTTAAAAATCACAGGGACGATAGGAGTCTACACAATCCCTCACTTCAAGATGCATTGAGTACTGTCTACACACCAGGTTCCAGGCTCACGAAGAATAAAAGAATCAAATATAGTTTGCTTCTCCAAGATTCTTATTGCACAAGCAGTCAGAACATTTTGGCCAATGCGAAACAAGCTGCCCTGGAAGTTTAGACAGAGTGTCTGCCAAATTTTAAAGGAAAAGTAGAAACCAGCAGGGTGTGCTCCCACCCAGGACGCAAACATGCAAAGACCCAGGGAACGAGGAACCTTTCGGAGACAGCCTGGAGCTCCACGTAGCGGAAGCCCGCCAGTGGGGCCATGGCAGCCAATGGAGCTGACCTGGAGCAGCCTGGGACCCACTGCACAGAGGAGCTGGATTCATCCTGAAGGCAATGGGAAACCGCGGGAAAAATCAGAAGCCAAAGGGCACCTTGGCAGCTGGCTGAACTGTTTCAAGACAAGCAGCTTTTTGGAATGTGTCTTCTATAGCAGATGCATGAGTCCCCGGGACATAAGGCAGCTCATGGCCACATCCATGCCCTAGTAACCCAACTCTCTCCCGATAGACTCCCCAGTGCTTTCAAAACAGTAATAGCTATCATGGACAGAGCACTTAACACGTGCAAGACACTGCTCTAAGCATTCTGCATGTATGAACTCCCAAGCCGACGAAGTAGGTAATATTATCAGCCGATTTTACAGATAAGGAAACTGAGGCACAGCTGATGAAGTAGGTTGCCTGAAGTCACAGAGCTGCTACAGGGTGGTGGAGCCCTGGAAGGCAGTTCAAGCCACTGAGTCAGCATGCAGGGAGCCCAGCCCCCTTTCCCCTCTTACTCACCACCTGGGGGTCCCATGTCTGTCACCTCACCAGCCATCTCCCTGCAGGGTTCACCCAGCACTTCTGTCTTCCAGTACTTCACCCGGTGCCTGGCAAAAGTAGGCTCGCAGTGAGGGTTTGTGGAATGGATGAATGAACTTGACTTGTGTCAGAGCACTATAATTTACAAAGCACTTTCTCATCCATTAACTCAAGGGCTATTCCTTGCGTCTCCCTGTCCTCCACGGGCTCAGCACAGAAGTGTATGGTCATGCAGCCACGTAATGCTCAATGGATGAGAGAAAGAATGAACTCCTGATTATAGAGAGGAGAATCCACTTCCTTAGCCTGCAAGCACCGTGAGGGCAAAGCCTAGGTCTTACTCATCTGTGTATTTCAATGCTCACTCAGCACAATACTTGTTACATAGAGCCCAATATTTGGGGAACGTGTTAAATAAAACAATGTCCCCTTCTGCAGAAGTAACAGGAAGATTTTCCTCCTTACCACTGCTCCCCTAATAGAGAGTTGGACTGAATTTTTTTTTTTTTTAGACAGAGTCTCACTGTTGCCTGGGCTAGAGTGCCGTGGTGTCAACCTAGCTCACGGCAACCTCAAACTCCTGGGCTCCAGCGATCCTCCTGCCTCAGCCTCCCGAGTAGCTGGGACCGGCATGTGCCACCAGGCCTGGCTAATGTTTTTTGTATTTTTAGTTGTCCAGCTAATTTCTTTTTATTTTTAGTAGAGATGGGGTCTCGCTCTTGCTGAGGCTGGTCTCAAACTCCTGACCTCGAGCGATCCTCCTGCCTCAGCCTCCCAGAGTGCTAGGATTACAGGCGTGAGCCACCACCACCCCTGGCCCTGGACTGAATTGCTTCCATTTCTATCATACTTTGACATATAGAATCTTTATTTTTTTAAATCTCAGATCTCTGATGGGAAAAGGTTACTATTCTTATTTTGCAGATAGCAAAACAGAAGCCCAGAGAGGCTGTGTGTCCTGTTCAAATCTCATTTAGTCCCCCAGCATCTGTGGGAGAGAGGCGGAGGGGCAGACGGAGGACACAGTGGCAAAGGCCATGAGCCACCCCTCAATTCTGGAGAAGCCCAAGAATCGGCTCCAGGCTCCAGAGTCGCAAGCTCCCCGGGGGCTGGCGCGGCCACCTCTCCCTCCCTTTCCACCGTCTCACCGTGTTCAGCCTGTGGTGTATGGGCAGAGGGCAGGGCCCAAAGCCCACAGCCGCTGCACCCTGAGAGGTGACAATCTGATCTAAGTGCCCCCCAGGCGGCTCTGGGGAGTCTCCAGCACCCCGCAGCCCGTTTAGGGTCAGATTATTAGTACAAAACTTGCCGTCCTTCATCAGGCTGGCCCTGGGTCTCCAAGCCCAAACTATCTACAGCAGCGCCAAGGGAACCAAGAGCAAATCAATCGTGCACCTCAATCATCTCCTCTTCTCACCCCTCTCCCTCCCCCATCAGAACCCCCAGAAGGTAGGAGGGAGCGCATCCTAGGCAGTGGGCTGAACCCCTGAAAACTGCTTTCTGGAAATTCTCTCCTGCTGACCTTTTATTCCCAGGTGTGACCCCAGCTTGGGATATGAACTCCCCTCTTCTCGGTCCCCGCTCCAGCCCCGGAGGCAGCGATTCCCGCGGATCCCGGGCCTCCTCGCCGCCGGGGTGGGGTGCAGCGCCGAACCCCGCTCCACCGGCGAGTCCCGCGGCGCCCTCTAGCGGACGCGGGGCTCTCCGGGGCTCACCAGCCGCGCCGGGCGCCCGGCCCGACCCACGCGGGACCGCGCAGGTCTGGGGACTCAGATGCATGACAGCGGTTTTATTAATATCTGCGGGGATCATCAGCACCCGTGTGAGTGTCGGCAAAGAACCTGGCTCGGCCGATGGACTGAGGCCGGGCAGCTGCCGCACAGGGGGTGTCCCCTCCAGCCTTGGGCCTCTCGGCCTCCCGTCGGGGACGTGCCCACAGGTGACTGTCGCGTGTCTTCCCCCTCCAGCTCCCCGGTCTGACCCCAGACCTGCGGCCTGGCTGCGGGATGGCCCCAGCTCCCTTTTGGCTGGCCCGGGCCGCCTGGAGCCGCGATCGGGACCTCGGGCAGGCACGGGGAAGGGGCGAAGGGGGTGTCCCCGCGGGGTCCGAGAAAAAGCGAGGGGAAGCCGGGAGCCTCTCCCGGTCGGCCTCCTAGAACTGCCCGCGCTCCCGAAGCGGCGCCCCCGCCTCTGCCAGAAACCGGCCTTCTTAGAAGGGAGGGGGGTGGGGGAAAGTGTGAATGAGAAGTTGGGGGCGGAGCGCGCGGGGGGAGGGGCCGCTGCCAGGAACGCGCCGCCGGGGCTGGCGCCGCGCCCGCCGGCCGCCCTGGCCGCCCCGCGTCGCGCTTTGTCTCCGCGCGCGTCTCTGCCGGTCCCCGCTCCGCTCGCGGCCCGCCCTCGGCCGCCCGCGGCCCCTCCCTCGCCCTCCGCGCAGCCTTTCATTGCTGGAGTAGTGACTAAACATTACAAGAAGGCCGGCCGCGCAGTTCCAGGAATCGGGGGGCGGGGCGGCGGCCGCGTATATACCCGCGAGCTCGGCCTCCGCGGCTGCTCCGAGTCGGACTCCGCGCGCAGCCGCCACCGCCGCCGCTCCGGCCCCGCACGCGGCCCGCCTGGCCCAGCTCCCGCCGCGGCCCCTCGCCCCGTCCCCGCCCGGTCGTCGGCCCGGGGGCGCGCAGGGGGCAGGGCGGGCGCCCCAGTGAAGCCCGAGAGACGCGCGCGCCAGGGCTCCTTTGTGGACTTCACGGCCGCCAACATCTGGGCGCCGCGCGGGCCACCGCTGGCCACCGCGCCGCCACCTCGCCTTGGGGACCGTAGGAGGCGCAGCCCCAAGGCCGGAGACTTCGGTTCGGCACCAGGTAGGAACAAGGGGCGCAGCGTGGGGAGGGGTCTCGCTTAGTCCGGGCAGCTTTTCCCGGTTTCCCCTCCCCTTCCCGGGTCATTCCCGGCAGGGAGGGGACGAGGTAGGGCAGAGCGGATGGAAGCCGGAGATCCCAGGTTCCCGGAATACTCAGGCTGGGGCCCTCGGGCTTCTCCTGTCCCCTTCCTACCCCCATGCCTTGGGTTTCTGTCTCCGTCCCCACCGCCCGGGGCCACCGGACTGAGCGGCGCCCAGAGCGTCCCGGGGGCCCTTCTCCCGCTCGCCACGCCGGCCGCGCTCCCGGAGACCCAACTTCCGCGCGCGAGTTTCCCACTCTGTGCCCTCCCAGCGCGCTTGGGGAAGGGGCTGCCCGGGGCCACCCCGCTGGCGGGCCCGCGGGTCGCGCGGGCTCAGCGGTGTGGCCGCGTCGGAGCGCGGGCCCAGGTGAGGGCCCCCAGAGCGGTGGGTGCCCCGGTCGCTCGGCGGCGGCAGGGGAGCCGGGGCGGGCCGGGCGCGCTGGAGGGTTCCGGGCACTCACGCGGCGCGCGCCTTCCTCCCCGCAGCCCCCCGGGATGCAGTAGCGGCCGCCGAGCGGAGGCCGCGAAGCAGCTGCAGCCGCCGCCGCGCAGATCCACGCTGGCTCCGTGCGCCATGGTCACCCACAGCAAGTTTCCCGCCGCCGGGATGAGCCGCCCCTTGGACGCCAGCCTGCGCCTCAAGACCTTCAGCTCCAAGAGCGAGTACCAGCTGGTGGTGAACGCAGTGCGCAAGCTGCAGGAGAGCGGTTTCTACTGGAGCGCCGTGACCGGCGGCGAGGCGAACCTGCTGCTCAGTGCAGAGCCCGCTGGCACCTTCCTTATCCGCGACAGCTCGGACCAGCGCCACTTCTTCACGCTCAGCGTCAAGACCCAGTCGGGGACCAAGAACCTGCGCATTCAGTGCGAGGGGGGCAGCTTCTCTCTGCAGAGCGACCCCCGGAGCACGCAGCCCGTGCCCCGCTTCGACTGCGTGCTCAAGCTGGTGCACCACTACATGCCGCCTCCGGGCGCCCCCTCCTTCCCCTCGCCACCGACAGAACCCTCCTCGGAGGTGCCTGAGCAGCCTCCTGCCCAGCCGCTCCCAGGGAGCCCCCCCAGGAGAGCCTATTACATCTACTCAGGGGGCGAGAAGATTCCCCTGGTGCTGAGCCGGCCCCTCTCCTCCAACGTGGCCACTCTGCAGCATCTCTGTCGGAAGACCGTCAACGGCCACCTGGACTCCTATGAGAAAGTCACCCAGCTGCCTGGGCCCATTCGGGAGTTCCTGGACCAGTACGATGCCCCGCTCTAAAAAGCAAAGGGCAGAGGTTGGAGAAAGGGGCTTGGGTCCCCTCTCCTCCGTGACACATGGCACAAGCACAAGAAGCCAGCCTTGAGAGAGTCCAGCAGCTCCGGGCCAGCCAGGGGCAGACATGCCCCTCCCTCCAGCCCTCCCCCCTGCGGAACGGGGCAGGCGGACCTGGAATGTGTTTGAGGGAAGGGGGAGTGCCACCTGAGTGCCCCACCCCCACTCCAGCTTCTCGGGAGAAGCCAGCTGGCCTAGTGGGACAATAGTGGATTCTCCTCGACTCCCCCCTTCCTCCACTCCCCCTCCGCGCTTCCAAACAGGGGATGCTCGGGAGCGTTGAACTAATAAGAACTGCCAGGGAATCTTCCAACTTTCCAACGGAACTTGTTTGCTCTTTGATTTGGTTTCAACCTGAGCAGGTCGCAGGGCCTGGGAAAGGATGAAAGAGACAGGGTTCCCGAGGGGCCCCAGAGCTGCAGGCTGGCCAAGGAAATGGATGGCCATACCCACTGCCCAGCCCAGGTGAGGGTGTGGCTGCATGCTCCTCTCCCTGGCTCTGGGGAGAAGGGCATGGGGTGACCTGAGGAAATATCCCGTGCCCCTCACCCTCTGCCTTGGGACAGCACCGACAACACAGGTTCCAGTCTACCTGGTGCCCAAGAGCCCAGGTCTCTTCCCCCGTTTTAAGGGGGAAGAGGAATTTGGAGGAGGATGCCAGTGCTGGTCAGGTGGTCTCCTTTTCCTAGCCATGCTACACCTTCCAGCACCAGGAGCGGGGGAGGATGGAGGAGGTGAGCCATCTTTGACCCCATACTCCCAGTAGAGAAGATGGGGGACTAGGACATTTGCCTTAAATGCTCCCTGTCCCATGGATAGGGACTGGCATAGGGAAAGCCTCACACTCGGCCAGTCCAACAGAGGCCAGTGGATTCACCCAAGGGCGCCCAGCCAGGGAAATGGGTGGGGGGTGGAGACCGCCTTCCCTGGACTCCTTGGACGCACTGGGAGGGCACTGGCCACTCCTAGCGCCGGGCCCTGCACAGCCCTCCCTCCTGCCTGGGTGGGGGAGGCGGGAAGTCCCCTGCAGCTCCTGCTATGCCACAGCACTGATGAGTGACAACTTAGAGGAATGTAGCAGTGATGGGATTACCTGGAACTGTTTTTTCAGGGGGGAAACTAAACAAACACACAAGTTTTCTGTGTCAGGTCTGGGTGGGGCAGCTGTGTGTTGGGGTGGTTTTTTTTCTCTATATTTTGTTTCTTGTTTTTAAATAATGTTTACAATCTGCCTCAATCACTCTGTCTTTTATAAAGATTCCACCTCCAGTCCTTGCCCCTCCCTCAACTCAGGCCTTCGAGGCTATAGGAGATGCTTGAAGAACTCAACCAAATCCCAACCCAAGTCAAACTTTGCACATATTTATATTTATATTCAGAAAAGAAACATTTCAGTAATTTATAATAAAGAGCACTATTTTTTAATGAAAAACCTGACTTGAGCCTTTTCTCCGCCCCCCCCCCCCATGATTTCTCTTTCACCCACACCCACACTCTGCATTGGAGGAGAGGAGGAAGGGAGCCACCGAGGGTGGCGGCTGTGCCTCCTCACTGGTGGCGTGGCCCTCCTGGTGGTGGAATCAAAGACTTACGTCAGCCCCTGTGCCACTGACAAGCTAAGGCAGCCACCTAGGCTGTTACCGAGAGGGGTAATTCCTGCTAGTCTGATTCAGATCTGACCAGAATATGCAAAGCGAGTTCGAAGGAAGCGCTTCAAAGGGCTTGCTGGGAGCAAGCTCAGCTGTGGTCAAGGCTTTTAGAGGCTCCAAGCTATTAGAGGCGCTGGGGCTCCTTGGCTGGGAGGTGTTCCAATAAAGCCCAGACAACTGAGTCCTGGCTTGGTGACCTGTGGCCTCAGCACTGGAGGGTTCACAGGAGGTGGGGGGAAGGGTAATCCAGCTGCAAACTCTGCAGGCAGGTGGGGCCTCCCCAGGGTGTTCCAGGGCTTCCTGGCCACTTCTCACACCTCCAGCTTCCCTTCCACATTCCTGGGGGCCCCAACCTGAGCAGTGGACAGGGGCCTCCACTCCTCCCAAAAGCACCCATCTGTCCATCCATTCATAGTCACTCCCACACCCTGGGCACTTAGAGGCTACCTGGATTAACCACCCCAATTACCTCCTCCAGGCAGGTGTTCTCATCCCGTAGTCTCAGACACAGCTGTGCAAGCCAGGACTGGGGCTGGTCACTTCTGGTGCCTAGATTGATGCTCAGTAAATATTTGTTAACTGATTAGGGGCAGCTACTCAGGTTCAGGGAGGTTAAGCAACCTGCCCAAGGGCACACCACTTGGGAATGTGGGAAAGACAGGACTGGAAGGAATGCAGCAGCGTTGGATTTCCCAAGCCCATGAACTCAGCCTCCCCATACTTAGCTCCCTGAGCAGATGCCCACACTCCCCTGGGCAAGGCTCCCCTCCCCCCCAAGAAAGCCAAGAGGTTGGTACTTTTCCCTCTCAACTCTGGGGTTTCAGCACTAGGGTTCTACTAAAAACAAAAACCAAAAAACACCTTCTCCGCGATGTTCTTCCAGGCTTCTTTCTCCTGCCCTCCCAGACCTGCCAGCTGGGAGACCAGTGTTATCCCCAAGTCAGGGCTCATCCCCTCCTCTGAGTCTCAGATGAAACAAATGCCAGAGCCTCTTCCCGTCCCCCTCACACCGATAAGCTGCTCCAGGAATCAGCGTCCAAAAGGCAACAGAGTAAATAAACAAAGTCGTTTTTCTTTCCCATTTCCTGGACTTTTGGGGAAAATGACCTAAAGTGACGAGAAGGGGCCAGGCCACACGTAAGACCACAGAGTGGACACGGCACGTGAGAATCACGCCAGAGGACGGAGAGGGGACTCTGGAACTGGGAACACAGACTCAGGGAGGATCACCTTCCCAGGGCTCCCTGGCTCCCCAGTGCCCTCTAGGAGGATGAGCTCTGGAAAGTTCCGGTGGCTCTTTCTCATTCTGGGATCTGCTGGTCGGCCATCTCCTGCCTTGTGCTGTGGAGAGCCCCCCTTCTGCTGGAATAACAGCCTCGATGGAACCGCAAACCTGGAGTCCCTGCCTTCGGCCCAGAAGGCAGGTGTTCAGCCAGCGTTTCCACTGTCCACTAGCAAAAGAACTTGGCCTTCTCTGGCTGGGGAGGAAGGGGTTCTCCCTCCCCGCCTGCTCCCTGGAGGTTGAACCTTGGTTTTGGGGACATGCAGAGGCAGGAAGGCACCTGACTCCTTTCCCTACCTGCAGCTCACTGCCCACCCCAGACTTGTCTCTCCACTTCAGATCACAGACTGGACCAACCATCTGGATCTGCAGACAAACTGGGGCCCAGAGAAGGGAAGCAACTTGCTCAAGCTCACACAGCAAGCTAATGGCAACACCAGGGAAGAATCTCACTTGGATGGTTCTGCTCACCAACAGCTCCTTCTTTCCTTCTCTCCTCATCCCATTACAAAATTCTTTCCGTAATTCTCAGTCCTTGGAGGGAAAGACACCTCTCCTCCAAGGGACTTAGTGGGGGGCCCTCTGCCTGGCCACCAGAGGAGGGGTGCTCCTGGCTCTAAGAAGTGCCCTGCAGGGAATGGGGGCCATTCCTGTGCTTGAGTGGGCACCCTACGCCCCAGCAGGGTTACGTGCGCAGCTAGGGGTCCCTGGCCAACGGAAGGGAAAGGGGAGACGACGGCTCCCAGGCCCTGTGCCCTAGTACCTCGCTTGTAGCACTGCAAGAATCCACCCCAAGAGGCCCCATCCTCCCTCTGGTGGTGCTGTTTTTGGGCAGGCCTCTGACGAGTGAGAGCCAAGAATGGGAAATCTAAGGCCTGCTTGGGGGAGGGCGGCAAGGAGGCCACAGGCAGGGAAGCTAGCGACGGAAAATCAGCTAGCAAGAGGTGTCCTAGGCTTCGGACGAGCAAGGATGTTTGGGGGGGAGCACCGCAGGGGCACCAGGCGGGGGGAGGGGAAAGAGGCAGTCAGGAATCCACGGGAGAGCGGAACGCGGGACCCGAGAGTGCGGGGCAGGACGGGGACCGCAGAGGCAGCCGGTGAGGGGACCCCCGTTCGGGGAGCACCTTCCTACGCCCCGCCCCCTCCCCTCCCCCTCCCTCCCTCCCCGTCCTCCCGTTTGGGCGGCCGCCGGGCTGGCGGGCAGGCGCGTCGCCCCGAGGCCGTCCTCTGCCAGGAAGAGTCACTTCCCGGACACCGCGGGAGCTCTGGCGGAGCTATGCGAAGAATGTCCGCGCTGCGCACGGGGGGTGGCACCTCCGGGGCCCGCGCCGCTGCCGCCGCCGCCGCCGCCACCGCCGCAGCCGCCCCGCTGAGCATGCGCACTGCGGGCACGGCCCCGCCCCCGCTACGCCCCGCCACGCCCCCGCCCGCCGAGCGCGGTCGCCACGGCAACGGGATTGCAGGCGGGGAGCGCTGTTTATTCTCAGCCGAGTGCCAGGAAATTGGGCCCGGAGGCTGCCAGGCGCACCTCCCTGGGGCGGGGGGCGGAGAGGCGGGAGCGGGCGGCAGAGCCGCCGGGCGGTGGGGGCGGGGCGGGGTCCGGGCGTTCGTCCCCGGGGGTCCACCGACCCCTCCGAGGAGGCTGCCCAGAAGGCCCGGCTCTTTCCCAGCCGCGATGGGTCAAGTTTTCTTGTCCCAGGGGAGCACAGCAAACCCACCCCCACGCACTCTTCCCGGGGATCCTGTTCTCGTCATTCACTCACTCAGCAAATACCTGTGTGTCAGGGAGCGTTCTAGGCCCAGGGGATCTAGCGTCCGGCAAGACAAGGCCCTGCTCTCCCCAGTCTCCTGAGGTTGAGTGGGAGCGACCAGACAATGAGCTAGTAAATATGTAAATTAAATAAATGCAGACTATTTGTGCCTCGAAGATTCATCTTCCAATCACATTTCCATTATCTTCCAATCACATTGCCATTACATCCAACATCCACCCTCCCACCCTTAGGGGAAGGGTGACCAGCTGGTCAGGTTGAGCCCTGAAAGTCTGGCAAACTAGGACAGCTGGTCACTCTACTCTGAAGTCAGAGCACGTCCATTTTAGAGATGGAGAAACTGAGGCCCCAAATCCAAGGACAGTTCTACCAGGGGTCTACTTAGAAAGAGAGCTGGAGGCCCTTCTTGCTGCTCAGAGCTCCTCCCCTCTGTCCCTTGAGGTCCCTGAAACCACAGAGAACCTATGGTGATGCCCCAGGGTGTGGACGAAATGACTTCCAATCCGGCTCTTCTGGATCAGAAGCCTGAAGATAACCCTGGAATCTGAATAATCAACACCTCCCCTGGTAACTCTGGGACCACTGGTGCTGCCTTTGGGCAAGACAAAGCTCTTCCCCGGACAGGGAATTTCCTCCCTGTGCCTTGACTAAGCCAGAGCTGGGAAATCAGGAGGGAGGGAAGGCTGAGAGCTTACCGCCAGCCTGTACCCCGGCAAGCATGGACTAGTGCAGCCCTTCCCTCTGCCTGGGCTGGAGGACAGTGGGGGCCCAGGGAGGAGGATGGCGCTCCTTCCTCCAGTGCTGAGCCCTCCCAGCTGTGCTGTGCTGGGAACAGGCCAGGCGTTTGTGAAATCCTTGGGTGAGCCTGACCCACTGTCATGAGGACTTGCCTGTGGAAGTTGGTGCCGAGAGGGGGGAGGGGGGCTGTTCCCAGAAGTGGGGAGAACTCTGGACTTCCCACTCCTGAGTGCTCAGGATTGCAGCACTGCCTTGGGCAACAGCCGTGGCCTGGAAGGCTGGGTTGCAGAGAGAATCAGAGGCCCCAGGCGCAGTTCAGAAAAGGGCCCTGACTGCTAAAACTGCAGGCCATCCTGGTTAACGCCATCACTGCTGTTCACAAGCACCTCTCAGCCCCAGCCTTAGGAAAAGGCTGAAAACCCAGAGATTTAAAAAAAAAAAAAAACAGAAGGCAAGTTGGTTATGTTCCACAAGAAGATGTATTTCCTCTCTTTCCTTTCCTCTCCCCACATTTCAAGTCAGTCTTTTCATACAGAAAATGTTATTTAGTATCTATAATGTACAGGATATCAAAGGTATAGACATGAAATATAAAATCCATGAGGACCTGGGTCCTCCAGGAGGCCTCTGTGCTGCACAACTCCAGGGGGCACTGTTCAGGATGTGATCTTGGCATCTCTGTGGATGGTGTCCCAGGAGGCTGCCCGGTGGGGGTGGGGCTGCGGTGTTCTTGAACTGCAGGTGCAGCAGCGGCAGGTGATGGCGGTGCAGGCGGAACCCCTGCTCAGGCCACGGTGCCATGCTGGAGATCGACAGGCAGGAGATATTCCAGACTTCAAGGGGCTCCCGGTCTGAAAGGGGAACCAGACATGAAAACCAAGAAGTATCCTAAAAAGGAATGAGTGTAAAAATAAAACGGTTTACAGAGTACAGCTAGGGGTGCCCAGGAGGAAGTGACCTATAGCGGCTTCCCAGAAGAGATGACACGTGTGTGAGCCAAGGCAAAACGGCAGGTGTTCCTTCCACAGGCTTGGGAGAACGGGGCATTCTAAATATCAGAAACAGGGAAATGGCCTGGAAAAGGGAAACTTTGGGGAACTTCAAGAAGTTTGGTATGTCCCCATCAGGCACGTCCATGCCAGACTCATGCTCTAAAAATATTGCTTTCCTGATGTCATCCATCCCCATCGGATCCACATGGTTCCCTTTGGCACCTTCCACTGAGCTGCGTTTCCAAAACCCTTCAGGCTCTGACCCCAGTGGAAAGCTCCCCCCTGCCCGTCCCCCCCAAATGCAGCCTATAGCACAGCCTGCACCACTCACTGATCACTCGGTCACATTCCTGTCTCCTTCCAAACTGGACTCACTTTTGTTCATTCATTCAATGACTATTTCCTGAGTGCTGACTCCCCATACCAGGGACTATATCTTCCACTTTCTTGTGTTCTTCACAAAATCCAGCAGATGGGTGGCCTGGCAGAAGCTCACCAAACACTTGACGTGTGGCTGTACAAAAGAAGAAACATTAATTTTTTTATGCCCCCTTCCCTGCCCCAGCCCTAAGAAATGTTCTTTAAACAATGGGGTTTCTGAAGTCATTAAAATATCATTTAATCCATTTGCAACTTTTGCTTCCAGAAGCAAACAGGCATCTTTTTAGTACTGTATGTCTGCATAAATAGCATTTTTGGTTTTTTCAAAATGCATTCTAATAGATGAGCTCCTTCCACCCTCCCTGCATGCCTCAGGAGGCATGTAAGTAAGGCGGGTAAAATAAAATATATCATGCTTTCAGCTGAGCAAACCCAGGTGTCCTGGGGTTTGGGCTTGCCTCAGATCACACAGATAAGCAGTGGTGGAGGCAGAGTTGGAATACCAAACACCTGGTCTCAAATCCAGGGCCTTCTCCCCTACTGCTCACGCCTGTGTGTGAGCCTGCACTGCTGTCATCTCCAGGACCGCCACTTAGCAGCTACTGTGAAGGCTCCCTCGGGGACCCAAATGACAGCCAGGTCCACTCTTGGCTCTCAGCAGTGTCCAGGTCAGCCCGAGAGACAGTCCCGGATTGCCATTCCGTCCACCTAGATCCTGGTGGGAATGCCAGAGTCATACCAACAGGCAGCAGCCTCAGGTGCTCGGGGCTGGTGCTCCCCGTGGACGCACAATCCCCAAGGAAACCCCAGCGAGACCTTTGGCCACTTCAATGTCCAGGTCTTCCTCAAAGCTCAGAGAACCCCAAATCCATCTAAACTGTCCTTTCTGGAAACTGAGGGGCAGAGGAGATGGCCTCTATGTTCCCTATTGTAGAATCCTATGCAAAGGGGGCTGCAGGGAGGCAGGCTGGCTTCCAAGAGTGGTCCCCTAGTAGTCACTGTCCTTTTAATGTCCTTTGGTACCTAGTGAAGGTGGACAAGAGGGTCTGGAATGAGGGACACCCGGAAGACCTTCAGAGACCAGCCAGCATTGCCTAATGTTGGGGGAGGGACAGTCAAGGCTATGGAGCACTGTCCTGCACGTGGGGGCTTCCCCACTGGACTCCTCAGGCCACCACAGGGCCAGGATTTGGCTGAGAACTCACTCGGCAGGGACCCTGCCCAGGCGCCGGCCAGAGCCCTGGAGCGGAGGGGGGAGGCCAGGAGAGCAGCCTGGACCCTCCCTCGGGCACACTTCCAGGCCTCTCCAGCCTAAGAAAAGGAGCTGAGAAGGTCAGCCAACGGGCCCAGCTGCAGCAAGAGACCTCATACCCACACCAGGATGGGGACAGAGCCAGTCAGACCCGGGTGGGGGAGGAGCAGAGTCCTGGGCTGTCAGGCCAGGCCCCAGGCCTGGTGGCTGCTAGGAGAGATGCCTGGACGGGAGCCAGTTAAAAGAGCCGGATGCCAGGTAGAGGCTGCAGGCCCCGGACAGGCAGGTAGGGAAGTGGCCGGAGACGACTGGAGGACTTCCTGGACACGCATGGGGTATACACACTGCCTCAGGCACATGCTGCCCAGGACATTCTGAGCTCCGTGGGTGAAGGTGATGGAGAGTCCTGTCCCTGGGATGTGCACTGTGTGTTATCTTTCCGTGGGGTGATGAGTGATAGTGAGTCACCGCAGCCTAGGTCCCCACTGTGAGCAAGACAGCTACTGGAGATGGCTGACCAGGATTCAGTGGAGAAGAGAAGGTGACCTTGACCCTAGAGGCAGGATTCAAGCCACTGAGTCAGACTGCCCAGGATGTAGGCAGAACTCTACTGCCTGGTCGCGGGCGCCCTCCTTGCTGGTCTCTGCAGGGCTCTGTGGGAAACAGACGAGAACTGCGTTAGACTGCTGTTGGCCTCGTGGAGTGAGAACAAGACAGGTCAGCATCCTGAGGCCCTCTCCTTGGCCCCAACCGTGGACGCCAAGCGCCCTTGCCCAGCGGGTTTTATTTATTTCACAACACTTTTATGGCTGTGCTTCCAAGGTGCCAAGCACTATTCTAAGCACTTGAAATGTATTGACTCACTGAATTCTCCAGCAAGCCCATGAACTAGGTACTATTATTGTTTCCATTTTTGCAGTGGAGGAAACTGCAGAACAGGAATATCATGTAACTTGCCCAAGGTCACACAGCTAAGCAGGAATAGAGCTGGGGTCCAAACCCAGGCAGCCCAGCTCCGCACCCCGCCCGTGGCCCGAATGCTTACGGTGCCTCTTGGCCCAACCCTACCAAGACAAGGGACAGGAGCCCTTGTGCACAGGAGCCCTGGACCCAGAAGAGGGCAAGTGGCAGGGGCAGGGTGCAGGCTTCGGGTCAGGAAAGCTGGGCACGTGTCCCAGATCACTGCTTGCCAGCATATGACAGGTACCTAACCACCCTGACTTGGTTCCTAATCCATACATGGTGATTTCAGTAAAACCTGCTTCTTGGGCTGTTATGAGGATGAGACAAGACCATGTCATGACTTTATGATTTTTTTTTTTTTTGAGACAGAGTCTCTGTTGCCCTGGCTGGAGTACACTGGTGTCATCATAGATCACTGCAACCTCAAATTCCTGGGCTCAAGTGATCGTCTTGCCTCAGCCTCTCAAGTAGCTGGAACTACAGGTGTATCCCACCACACCCGGCTAATTTTTTCTATTTTTTTGTAGAGATGGGTTTTCGCTCTTGCTTAGGCTGGTCTCAAACTCCTGAGCTCAAGCAGTCCTCCCTCCTTGGCCTCCCAGAATGCTAGGATTACAGGCGTGAGCCATCGCGCCCGACAACTTCATGATTATTAACAGGGTCTCCCTGGGACCCAGCAAGATTCAGACACTTCCCATCCGCCAACATCCCAGCTCACGCACTCTTGCTAGGAGGAAAGTAGCCACTTCTTCCAAGGCTCAGCCACGAGGTCCACAGCTTCCTGTCGGGTTAGAGGAGGAAGTTGAGGAAGTGTTCCTTCCTGCTCCCCCCTTGTCTCTTCCAACTCTTTATGTGCCGGATGCGTTTCCTTCTTGTTTTCCTCGACTGTCCTCTGTGGTTGTGTCAGTGTCCTAGGGCTGCCATAACAAAATGCCATGAACCGAGCAGCTTAAAACTACAGAAACTTACTTACTCTCTTACATTTCTGGAGGCCAGAAGTCCCAAAATCGCAGTGTTGCAGGGCCATGCTCCCTCTGAAGCCTTTATAGAAGGCTCCCTCCGGGACCCCTCCAGCTCTGTGGTCGCTGACGACCCTTGGTAACTGGCGTTTCTTGGCTTGGAGACGCATCCTCCAGTGTCTGCCTCCATCGTCACGTGGGCTTCTTCTCTGTGTGTCTGTGTCCAAATTTCCCTCTTCTTACAAGGATGTCAGTCATTGGATTAGGGCCCAAACTAATACAGTATGACCTCATCTTAACTTAATTACATCTGCAAAGACCCTGCTTCCAAATAAGGTTACATTTATAGGTTCCACATGGACATGAATTTGGGGAGGACACCGTTCTACCCAGTACGGTGGTCCTGTGGGATCTCAAATTAAGATCTTTTTTCCTTGCCTTGCATCTTCCAAGAAGAGCCTGAGAAATGTGCCCTTTCATGTTCTGGCGCTAGGGACGTGTGAAATGCTCCTTCATGCCTGCTAAAAACGCCTTGAGCACCAAGGACAGGCTGAAAGGCACCCAGGGATGGAGCCTAGCAGATGGCCTGCGGGCGGAGAGGGAGGCTGCCCGGCCATGGCCCTGTCGGCCCGGCCCGCGGGGAGGGCCTGGCGCTCCCCAGACATTGCCTCACTGAGCTGCAGGGGGGCTTCCTGCACTTCTCTGTGAAGAGCTTCAGTCTTAGCAACCTCAGATGACCCTCGCACAAGGAACATCATCCTCTAGAAAGCTTATTTTGAGCTTCCATGGGCAAGAGAGAGAGGGAGGTAGAGCTGGGCATAGGAAATATGGGCAGTGCCACAGTCCCTTGGCAATGTCACCTCGGGGAAAGTCGAGGTGATGCCCAGCAGTCAGCCTGCTCTTCCCACAGCCCTGGAGGATCTGACGGTAGGGGTGGACACAGGCAAGTTAGACCTCATCCCTTAGAAGCTCCTGCCGAATCCACAACACCAGGCTGGGGAGGGTCAGGGAGAGAGGTTAAGGGACTTTCATCTGCATCCTTTGTCACCGAACAGAGAGGCAGCATGATGCAGAAAGCCTCCCTGTGTCTTTGATAGCTGGAGGGAAGGTTCTCAGCTCCTCCCAAACCATCTTCAGTCAAGGCCTGCCGCCCCCTCTCTGCCCACCCTGCTCCTCACCCTGCAGGTGAGGCCTCTGGACCAACATCTGGCCCTGATAGCCTCTCTGAGGCACCCGGGTCTGACTTGCAGAGCCTGGGAAAGGACAGAGGGAGGATGCTAAGAAGGCACGGGGTTATGCCCTTACCTGAACCACAGGAAGGGGACCGCCCTGCCCCGGCATACTGGCAGCTGCTCTTCCAGGGACAGGAAGTCAGCTGAGTACCGAGCAAGCCCGTGCCCATGCGGTGGGGGAGAGGGGGTGGGGTCAGCACCTGGCGGTCAGCTGGGCCATGTGCTACTCTTCCGGGCCACGTAGGTTCCCACGCTCAGGAAGCCAGCTGGGTGGGAATGGGGAGCATGGGTTTTCACCCCAGTTTGCCTCCTGGCAGCTGCGGGATCCAGGCAGGTCTCTAATCAGCTCCCCATCTGTACAATGGGTATAAAAACAGCCCCCACTTTCCAGGAGGGTTGTGACAATTCGGTGAGCAAATGCCTGCATTGCCTAGTACATAATGAGTGCTCAGTCAACACTAGCTGCTCTGATGCCCTTGGGAATGGGCTGAGCCCCTAGACAGCCTTTCTTTTCTTGTGAATAATTTGGCATTTAGGTAGTGGCCTGCCTTGCTTTGGGAAGACGCAGCCACCTTGCAGGCAGGCCCACCTGGTCTACTCACTGTCCCCAGGGAAGTCAGTGACAACAGCTCCCTCACTCCACCCCCCACACACTGGGCCCTAGAAATGCAATGCAGTGCCAGGCAAGTTCTCCCCGAGTCCTCCCTGCACCAGGGGCCTCTCTGGCTGGGCAGCCCAACCACAGGACAATCAGGCTTTCAGCCAGGAAGTTACAGTAAGTCAGGCCCTCCCTTCCTCACACGGGGTGCCCTGGTCCCCTGGTCCCAAGCCTCAGTTCCCATAAGGGAGGAGAAGGGAGACTGAAAACCCGTTCCTGCCCCCCCAACCCCTGTGCTCCTAATCCCACCCTCAAGACCCACTGATCTTCCCTGCAACTTCCAGGGGCTGCCTCATCCTGGCGACTATGCAGCCCAAGCTGTGACGGGCAGCTGGAGCAGCCGTAACGGTCATGGGCGGCTGACTCACCCTGGCCAGGTTGGGCCCTCAGTTAATATTCCTGGACCTCAGCCTGGGATTCCTGCAGGTTCTGACAACAAGTTGGACCATCCTCTGGCATGAGGCGGGGTTCAAGGTAACCCCGGGGGAAGGGAGGGGGGAGGCGGGCTCTGGCAAGGGTGTCCACGTGTCCAGGCCTGGGGACCAGTTGGTGATGGGGGACAGGCCTAACTCAGCCCGGCCTGACTGAGCAGGGAGGAAGTGGGGACATGGGAGAGAGGACCACATTTACGGAGGGCACGGTGCATTATATAATTGTTCTATTTTAATCCTAACAACGCCGTATGGTAGATATGACTAATCACTGGTTAACAGATGAGGAAACCGAGGCTGGGAGCGGTTAGGGAGGTTAAAGAGGTTAGGGTGGGGGACGGCGAGGGGGCTGGCTGTGCCGGGCAGAATGTGGGGTCAGGCACCTCCGAACCTCTCCCTCCGCCTGGGTGTCCACTGAGGCTGCGAGCCTGAGCCGGGGCCTGAGGCCACGCCGCCCACCTCCTGGGGCGCGGAGGCACAGAGCGCCAGGACCACCGCGCCCCAGCACTGCCCCTGGGCCGGGGGGCGGAGGGAGCAGGACCCTGCACTTCGCAGGAGGGAGGACGGCGGCGCGGCCGGCGCGGCGTCCCTCCAGGGGGCCCTTGGCGCCCTCGCCCCCCTCGGCTCAGGCGGGTCTGTGACCGAGCACACGGCGGGCCCTGGTCCCTGCCGCGCTGCTGCCGGCGCACGGTGTGGAGGGGAAGGGAGCGCGGCCAGCGCGCGTGCCTCGGGCCTTCCATCAGCCCCCGCCCCGCGGGCCTCCTCGCGGGCTGCGAGGTCAGCGCCTCGCTGCGCCTCCTGCGGCCGCCCCGCGCCCTCGCGCCGCGGTCCCTGCCCGCCCGCTTCCCGCCCGCCGGAGCCCGGCCCCGCGCCCGCCCGGCTCCCCAGGAGTCCCGCAGCCAAGGTGGCCCCTCGCGCCCGCCGTCGCCCGCCGGCCTCCCGGCCGAGCCCTATTTTGGGCGGCGGCGCTGCGGGCCAGGCCGGGGCAGCCCTGCCCGGAAGGAGGCTATTCTGGGCCGGGCCCCTGAGCAGCTGCGGCCCTGGGCTTCCCGGCAGGGTGCGCGCCCGGACAGAGGGCACGCTAGGGCAGGGCTCCCGTCCCCGCCACCTTCCTCTCGGCCGCGCCTAGCTCTCGCCCCTTTTTGGCCAGACCCAGGTCCTTCCTTAGGCCAGGAACGTTCCCTAGTGCCAGGTCACTGAGACTGTCCAGAGGCCATGGCCACGGCCACCGGCTCCCTCCTGCAGCATCCGTGGGGCGGGTGCCTGGCACCTGTGCCTCCCCGCCCTCGCCCCGCCCCGTCTGGGGTGGTCCTCCTAGCAGCCGGTGCTGCTGTGGCCACAGCCTTTGTGCCCATGTGTCCCATCCGCCTGCCCTTCCTGACTGTAACCCCCCTCTGCCCATGTGCCCATGTGCCCATGTGGTTGCCTTGTATCCCCAGTGCCCAGCACCGGATGGGTGTCCCCAAAATGGGTATTGAATGAAAAAGTTGTTAAACTGTCACATTTGGTGTCACATTTAGGACATCCCAGCTCCTTGGGGTCTTTTTACATCCTGTTCAGCAAACCCTTATGATGATCATACGTTCCAGCTGCCCTCTTGGCCCCGTCCCCTGCCAGAGGGAGTGACCACTTCCATGGGTGGCCATGGCTTGGTGGCTGAAGCTGTGGGTATCTGCACACCGGGCCCTGGTCCCCTAGGCTTCACTCTGTGACCTTAGAACTACTTGCTGGACTCCTAGGGGCCACACTGAGCCAGGGTAAGAATACTTGGGGTCTGCAGCGCCAGCACACCCTCTAACCCAAACTTCTCCCTCCAGAGCTGAGGTTTCCCAGACAGTGTCTGCGAATGCTCGGAGAGGGGAAGAGGATGGGAAGCTAACATTTATCCACACCCATTCTCTGCCAGGAGTTTTAAATACGGCACATTATTTAGCCCGGCGACTCTCAAACTTTAACGTCAGCACCGATCACCTGGATCTTGTTAAAACGTGGACGCTGACTCATTGGCTTGTCGGGGGCCTGAGATGCTGCGTCTCTAAGCAGCCCCAGGTGGTGTGGATCTTGCCAGGACTCCACCGCAGCAGGAGTCGGAGGGAGAAGCACACAGCAGTCCTGTGAGCTCCTCCACCAGCTTTCAGATGAAGACTCTGAGGTTCAGAGAGATGAAGTGGCCAAGAGGCCAAGCCAGCACCCTGCCCGGCTGGCCCCAGAGAACATGCCCCAGATCCTTATGCTTGGCCCAGATAGTCTTTCCTGGGCAGCTTACCCCTTAGCTTCCTTCTTTTTTATTATAATTATCACACTAATACTTGTGAGCTATAAAACATGTATGTACTAAATGTATAACTATCCTCAATAAAATGAATAAAAATCAGTTATATATGAATAAAGAAGAAAACTCATGCCCCAGAAAAAGAAATACCATCCACAATTGACAACTGATTCTTTTTTTTTTTTTTTTTTGAGACAGAGTCTCACTCTGTTGCCAGGGCTAGAGTGCCGTGGCGTCAGCCCAGCTCACAGCAACCTCAAACTCCTGGGCTCAAGCAATCCTCCTGCCTCAGCCTCCCGAGTAGCTGGGACTACAGGCATGTGCCACTATGCCCAGCTAATTTTTTCTATATATATTTTTAGTTGTCCAGCTAATTTCTTTCTACTTTTTGCAGAGACGGGGGCGGGGGGGGGTGTCTCGCTCTTGCTCAGGCTGGTCTCAAACTCCTGACCTCGAGCGATCCTCCTGCTTCGGCCTCCCAGAGTGCTAGGATTACAGGGGTGAGCCACCGCGCCCGCCCCGGCCAACAACTGATTCTTTAATTGACTGGTAGACTAATTAATTGAATGCTTTTGTTTACACCTTGGGTTAAATATGAGTTCAGCGGTTCAGCAAAAGCCACCAAACCTGGGATGGAAATCTGGTGAGAGGGGCCCAGCCTGCTGCCAGAGAGAGGGGTGAGGGGAGAGAGAGACAGAGGAGATTGCAGAAACCACTTTCTTCCCAGGGCCCTTTATCCCCACCTTCCAGGGTGCGTTGGGCAGGTGCGGGGGGGGGGGGGGGGACCCAGATGCGCCAACACCCTCCCTCATGAATAAGTAACAGCCGCCCAGTGCTTTGACTCATTTGTCAATAGATAGTTTACTTCCTGAGAAGCCAGAGCCTTCACGCACACATGTAAGTGAGAGAGTAATCAATTGACGATTAATTACAGTGGAAGTTCCTGGGAATACAGCATGGCTCTATCAAAACTCGCGGCTCAGACAATATTTTTCAGGTGTGTATCTGTTACAGCAGCCAGACCTGCAGCTGACGTAAACCCCAATGTCCTGGCTTTCCTGAAAAAACAATGACAATAGTGTCTGCCCAGTCTCAGGGGTGGCCTGGGAAGCTAGGGGCTCACCACCAGTGGCTGGATGGGGTGGAAGCCTGGCATCCGCACTCCCCCACTGATCTGAAGGAGTGTGCTGACACTCCTGGGGAGGGTGGGTTCTCGCCTGACACGTGGCCGACGCTCAATGGGGGTTCTTCCTTCTTCTTTCATCTGCTCACCAGCCCTCCTGGGTACCCCCAAGTCCATTCCTTAATTCTGGAGTTGAAAGGAGCCTCAAAAGGCTGGTTTCCATTACACATGGGCATTTTTGCAGACTTGGGTAACTGGGTAGAGGCCAGAGGTCTTGTTTCTGGGAGGGCAGGGACGGGCCCACACGGGGAAGTGGGGTGAGGTAGAGTGAGAAGGGAAGGGAAGAGGGGAGGAGAACTGGGAATTCTCACCCATTTTCACTTCTGCTTTGCGGCTTGTAGCCCTGAGCTGCCCACAGCCCTCCTGCCTCAGAACTTCCTCCATAGACCCTGCGGGCATTTGCATGTGTCTCGGTGAAATTCCGGATCTGGCGTCACTGCTTCTCCCCACAGCCCCCAGAGGCAGCCGGGGCATCAGTGGGGAACCAAAAGGTGGGGACCAGCGGCCGTGGGATACTGCTGATGGCCCCAAACCTTCCCCTGGGTGATTCACTCTTATTCAACAGACGACCATTTTCCTAGAATGTTGCAACAAGGGTATTAGGGTTTTTCCAGAGATTTCCACCCTTGATTACCCAACCCTGAGCCCCTCACATGGAGCTCAAGGTGACTCCCACTGGAGAGGGCTGGGCATTTGCCCTCGGACCCAAGTGTCCCCTCCGTTTTGTGCTTTCTCAAGGGGCAGAGCTCAGCCTCCCAAGAGTGGACTCACTGTGCACTCGTTCTAGCTGTGCACGCAGTAGGCTCTTGACCTGTTTCTCTTTCTTCACACATATTTGTTTAATGAATGGGATGACTGGAAATTACTTAGCCCTGATGAGGAAACACAAAGGCAACACGGTTTTAAATTTCTTTTTAAAAAAAAACTATCCTGAGTTTTACCCCTTTCATCTTTACGGTTCTTTAAACTCTCCAGCTCTAAATCCTAAACCTCTTAGTCCGCAGATTCTAAGCTCTTTGAGGGTGAGATCAAGTGTCCTTATCTTTTCTCTCCCCGGTCCCTGGGTCACAGTCGCACAGCACGTGCTGTTGGATTGTGTGGCCTTTCTGAGCCAGGACGTAAAAAGACAACCCTTGTGGAGCTGGACCAAGCACCATTCATTAAGCTAGGGCTGAGTTTGGGGCTCACGTCCCTGCTGGGGGGTCTGAGCCCACTGCCCTGTCGAGGAGCTCAGCAATGGCTCTGGCGCTCGGTGGCTTTGCCAGAGCTGGAGGAGGGATTGTGACAGTCTCTAATCCAGTGAAAAGTCTACTGTCTGAACTCCAGGAAGGGAATGTCACTGTGGGGCCACTTTTCACACAGGGTGATTCCCTGTGGGTTTATAATAGCTCAGGAGAGAGACACTGGAAATTGTCAGACGGGCACCCTAGACTTTAGGGGAAATTCTTCCAAAAAGTTCAGGAAACTCTGGCAAAAAAAAAAAAAAAAGGCTATAAGTTTACAGGTTCTAAAAGTGAAAATGAGTCAAGGAAAATGGATAAACTGGAAAAAAAAAATCCACAATCGAGACAATCCAGTCTCAAAAGATTTCTAAGAGAAAGGACTGTGTGAGTAAGGGCACTAAGTAAAGCCCTGACAACCTTTTAGAGAGCTGAGCTCATATTTCAAAGGATGAAGAGAAGAGGGAGGAAGGAAGGAAGGGAGAGAGGGAGGGAGGGGCCTCAACCACAAGTGAGTTGAAAAGAGCACCTGGGGCCGGTGGCTGGGATGGACACGGAGACACTGCCGCTCCTCAGAACACTTCTAAGAAAAAGCAAAATGACTTGGAAGGTTGTAGTCAGTGCTACAAGAATGAGCAAGGGGACAGATCCAGTCCTTGGGTGAGAAGGCTGAACTGTGTCAGATGACAGGAGAGGAAAGAGAATGAAGACCACCTTTACTGACCGCCAGTGGTGCAGGTGCACCACCCCAAAGTCTGTCCCGTCTCCCCACAGCCCTGGAGAGCAGGGGCTGTCGCACCTTTCTTGAGAGCGAGCCAAGGTGCTCAAGGCTCCCACCACCTCCCCAGGCAAGGCAGACCCGCCCGAGTTCCACCAGCTTCTTCTCCATGGGACTCAGAAAGAAAGCAGGGTGGGGTGACCGTAGGAGGAAACTGGAGTGCAGCCGGGGGAGGAGACGTGGGCGGGAGGGAGGCTCCACACCAGCTCCAGCATGCTGGGGTCCGGGACACCAGCCCCAGGACAGGAGGGAGCTGCACCGTGGCCTGAGCTGGGGGGAGGGTCAGGAGAACGGCCCCTTTGGGGCAGAAACCAGACACGGGGAACTGGAAACCAGCGGGTGTGATGTTAATCACCAACAAAATGTTGGAATGAATCATTAAACAAATTCATTTATTCATGCCCATAGTCAACAAATATTTATGGAGTGTCTCTAAGTGAAGCTACTGTGTTAGGGATTAGGAGTGAATCTTAAATTGGGGTTGGACTCTTCCTTAAGCAGCGGTCCCCAACCTTTTTGGCACCAGGGACCAGTCTCAAGGAAGACAATTTTTCAACAGATGGGGCGGGGGTGGAGCTCAGGCGGTGATGCAAGCCCTGGGGAGCGGCAGTAAGTACAGATGAAGACGAATTTTCCAGGGGGAGGGGAACAGCGGAGCTCTGCGGCCCAGTCCCTAACGGGCTATGGACCAGTACTGGTCCCCGGCCCAGGGATTGGGGAGTCCTGCAGTCCTTAAGGGATCTTAGTGGCTACAAGCAGGGAGATAACTGAATATAATTATTATAATGGAAAATACCTTTACCAGTTAAGCACAGATGACAAACACTATGGGGATGCAAAGGCGAGAGGGGCTGTGACTACTCAGACTACAACATCGGATGTATTTCAGGGAAGGAGCCAGACTTGTCATAACAGGCGCGTGTGTTTACAAAGGCAACAAAATTGGAATCCATAATACGGGGACCTGTTGACTAGGATATGGCCACATGATGAAATGCTGCCCAGGAAATGGTTTATGTAACCGTACATTTATTTATTCACACACGAAGATATTCACAAAATATCAGTGAGTGGAAAAACAGGTAACAAAAGACTATTTAGGATTGATTGTATTCTTATGAGTTTTTGATATATGTGTTTACAGACTTCTAGAAATACGTCCCAAAATGTTTGAAGTGCTTAGGGGGATTTAGAATGCTTTAAAATTCTTTTTAATTTTCATTTATCTGTATTTTAGATTTTTTTTTTTTTTTTTTTTTTTTTGAGACAGAGCCTCACTCTGTTGCCAGGGCTAGAGTGCCATGGCGTCAGCCTAGCTCACAGCAACCTCCAACTCCTGGGCTTAAGCGATCCTCCTGCCTCAGCCTCCCGAGTAGCTGGGACTACAGGCATGCGCCACCATGCCCGGCTAATTTTTTCTATATATACTTTTAGTTGTCCAGATAATTTATTTCTATTTTTAGTAGAGACGGGGTCTCGCTCAGGCTGGTCTCAAACTCCTGACCTCGAGCGATCCACCCGCCTCGGCCTCCCAGAGGGCTCCCTTTCCTCTTTTTTTTGAGACAGAGTCTCTCACTCTGTTGCCCCTGCTGGAGGGCAGTGGCATCATCGTAGATCACAGCAACCTCAAACTCCTGGGCTCCAGCGATCCTCCTGCCTCAGCCTCCTGAGTAGCTGGAGCTATGGGCACGTGCCACCACGCCCGGCTAATTTTTTCTATTTTTAGTAGAGACAGGGTCTCACTCTTGTTCAGGCTGGTCTCAAACTCCTGAGCTCAAACTATCCTCCTGCCTCAGCCTCCCAGAGTGCTGGGATTACAGGCATGAGCCACCACACGGGGCTCATTTCTTCTGTGATAAGATTTTCAGATTATAGAAATGCTATGGGTGTAGAATACCTCGACTCCATAAAAAACATTTAACTTTCTGCGATAACCTTATACAAGACATGGAAAAAAGTAGCCTAGAAAACAGAACAGGGCCAGGAGCAGTGGCTCACGTCTATAATCCCAACACTTTGGGAGGCAGAGGCAGGAGGATTGCTTGAGGCCAGGAGTTCAAGACCAGACTGGGCAACATAGACCCTGTCTCTACAAAAAGTAATTTAATTAAAAAAAAATTAGCCAGGCGTGGTGGCATGCATCTGTAGTCATAGCTACTAGGGAAGCTGAGGCGGGAGGATCTCTTGAGCTCTGCAGTTCAAGGTTACAATGAGCTATGATCGTGCCTTGAATAGCCACTGTACTCCAGCCTGGGCCACAGAGCAAGAGCCTGTCTCTAAAAAAAAAAAAAAGAAAGAAAGAAAGAAAAGAAAACAGTACAATTAAGTTGTAGCAGACAGAAAGATTTACTAAAAACAAAACAAAAAGGTGTTGATAAGTAAACAGTGTTCGTCTGGACGCAAGCCTCCAGACACGTGCCGCAGGGCTCTGACCTAGACCACGTCCAGGTCAACATGTTTATGAACAACTTGAATGAAGGCCATGCAGGCATGTGACCCGATAAACACAACTGGAGAGTAGCCCCCAAAACGACGACAGGCTACAACAATGGGTTGAACGACACAGATGAAATTGAACAGGATTGAATATAGAGTCCCACAATCAGGTGATCCAGATGTCCCAGAACTGGGGGGTCTGGGGGGAAGGACGTGGTGGTGATAGCTGACTACAGATGAGTCGCGGCTTGGATGCCACGGGACAAAAGCTATCACCACCCTGGTCCTCATCAGGATGGAGCAACGAAGCAGCCTCCAGCCCCCTGTGGCCACAGTGGGCGTCGGGGAGGAGGACAGAAGGGGGGCAGGGGCCTGAGGCTCACACCCATGGGGGCTGGCTGTGTACCTGGCGGAAGAGGCAGCGCGACCGCACTCACCAGCCAGCTGACCAGCAGGGGACAGCCAGCTGGTTGGGGAGATGGCTTCCCCCCAGATCAAAGAACAAGGGGAAGGATGTTTCCAGGAGGCAGATTCCAACTCAGTAGATGAAGGGAGGGAAAAACACCATGTGCTGAGAGCCCTGAGCTCCAGACACTCAACACTCAGAGCTCCGTCTCCCCCAGCCCTCCACAGGGCCCAGCCCTGGGGTATCCCCGCTAGTCAAGCAGCCCCAAAGCAGAGGAGTCGCTCTGCTGTCCCTGCAGGAGCAAGGTGCCGGTGGCACGGAGCCGGTGCTATGGGAGCTAGACTGGAGAGTCCTGGGGCCCCCTTGGAAGCACCTGTCCCAAGTCTGTGTTTGCACAGGGGAAATGGGAAGTGACCCAGAGAGCAGCGACCCCTTGTCCCACTTGTGCCTGTGGCTGGGGTAGACCCAGCACGGCTTCCAGGAAGGTGTGCTCCCCTGGGGACAGCCTGATCACAGCCCAGAGGGAGCAGAGAGGGAACTGGAGAGAGAGGAAGAGGGACAGGAACACAGCAGAGGGAAAGTGGTGAACAGATCAGAAAAGGGAGGCGGGAGAGAGACCACGCACGGAGCCGTGGGGGTAGGGGACCCAGCTGGCAGGGGGCAGGGTTTGCTGCAGACGGCTGGAGCTGTGCCCAGAGCCCCCCGCGGCAGGTTTGGACCCATCGGACACTCAGTCCACCTGCGAGTCATGCCCTTGATGTGTCAGGAGCTGCAGGGTGCTCAGAAGCTTTGAACGCAAGGAAGCCACCTCGTGCCACCCTGCTGGGCTCACCATCCAGCACCCAAGTGTCCACCAGCAATAAGGGAGAACGTGCAGCACGGCCAGCACCAGGAGGGATAGGGCGGGGCAGACTTTGGAGTCAGGAAGGCCCGAGTTCAAATGCAGACTCCACTACATGGTGCTGTGTGACCTCAGGCAAGTTCCTTAACCTCTCTGAGCCTCAGTTTCCCTCTTTCTTATAAGGATCAATGAAATGGTGGATGTACAAGCACTGGGTCATTCCCCCAGCAAATGTGAGCATGGCTTAACTTTAAAGGGAGCAACCCAGCTATATGTGCTCCTGGAGGCCAAAGAAGAAAAGCTGGAGAGGTCAGGACATCTTGGAGGAAGGACACAGTCCCTTCCCTGAAGCAGCATTCATTCACTCACTATTCTAAAGGTGTTGCGACAGTGCACAAGTCTCCAGCACTGACCCTTAAGGCAAGTGAGCGAATGCTCCGGAGCTTAAACAGGCTGGCAGCGGCCAGGGCCCCAGGGAACTGGGCACTGGGGCCATCTGCACGACTGCTGAGTGCTAACAAGGCCCCTGGCGAGGGCACATGGCTGGGGGCAGCCCACAGGGTCGGAGAGCTTGGCAGTGGCTGCCAGCCTTGCAGACAGCGGGGAATTCTTGAGCACCCAGCACTCCTGGAGAACCCTGCAGGCTGTGGCAGCGCGGGGCAGAGGGCAGATTCCGCCAGCCCCCCCACCCCCCCCACAGCCGAGTGCGCCGGAGCAGTCCTCCCTGCGCTCACTGCTGCGGGGGTGCACCCTCCTCTCCTAGGGGCCATCTCTGGCCTGGGGCCTCAGCTGTGATCCCAGCCTCCAGGAGGGAGGGGGCCCAGCCACCCCATGAGTCACTGTGCCCACTTCCTGCCACATGGAACCCGTGGCTGAGTCACCGACCCCCCAAAGGGAAAGACTGGCCACAAGGCCGGAAAGCTGGAGCCCGATGGTGGCAGGAGCGGGGGGGATGGCACTACGGTGCCCCTGTTCCCTTCTCCCAGCGCTGAATCCCTCCTGCAGAGCCTGGAGTCCAAGCAGCGCCCACCACCGCCGGCAGGACCGGCTCTTTGCTGGCTCCCCCGCCGCCTGGCAATAGCAGTTGTATCACACCCTTAGAAACAAAACAAAAAGACCCAACTTTTTCTTTTGAAATAATTTTAGGCTTACAAAAAAGTTGCAAAAATACTACAAAGAATTCCTGTATACCCTTTACCCAGGTTCCCCAAATGTGAAAAATTTACCACATTTGTGTTATTTTCTCTCCCTTCCCCATTCTTCCTTAGGTATTTGCGTGTAAGTCATAGACACGATGCTCCTTCACCCCGAAATACTCCAGTGTGAGTTTCCTAAAAATAAGGGCATTTTCTTACAGGATCACAGTACAATGATCAATCTCAGGAAAGCCACATCGCACTGGGCACTTCACGTGCCACCTGTGATGCTCCTGGCCTTGCCTGTCTCTGGGGCCAGCCCTGCAGGTGCCGGGGCCTCACCGCTGCCGCTGCGCCTGGGACCACCCAGCATCGGCGAGGGCTGGGGTGTCAAGGCCTTGCAGGGCGAACCTTCGGCTAACGGGAGATGGGAGCAGCGCATCAGTTCCCCTTCCTCCTGGCATCTGTCCTCATACCCAGTTCATTCCGTCTCTTGGAAGACATCCCAGGAGACAGCAATCAGTCACCTCAGATACTCAGGGGCAGGACTGTCACACGGGCCCCACACTCAGAAGGGGACCCTGTGCTTGGGGTTTTACGCTCTGCAATCACCATCAAATTCTTAGTAATTTTATCTTTCAATTTGTGATTTGTAAACCAAGTCAGATGGGACAATGAGGCACGTGCCCTGGGCTTGGAGCATAAGCGCTCACGAGGTCCAGCCTCCTGCCTTCTGGGTACGGGTTCTTGGGCACTGGCTTCCCAGCCCCCACGCAGCAAATCTGCTACCCTCTCCCGCTGGCAGGGGCCTGGGTGCAGGTGGAGGGACGTTACACCCCATGCACCTTTGAGGGTCTACAGCCATTGTGGATGCATCTCCCAAGCACCAGTGAGGTCGCTGTCATCCCCATGTGCAGATGCTGGACCAGGGGACAGCCTAGGGTTTCTGCCTCAGAGGGAAGTTCACTCCTTGCACCACAGCCTCGCCCACCTCATGCTGCCCTTGGGTCTGTCCTCGTATGCTGCACGGAGACCCCAAACTCCCAGGTGTCTGGCTCCCACGCAACACGGCCTCCTGCCTGCCCAGGCCAGCCGGATAATCACAGCAGTCACCGTCTTTGTTTCTGCAGCCACTCACCATGCAAACCCCGAGCACGTCGCAGACGTCACCTCCAGTGGGTACTGTTATTCGGCCACCCATTTCACGGATGATGTAACCGAGTCTCAGAGAGACTGACCCGCCCAAGTTCAGCCAGTATTAGTGGAGCTGGATTCAAATCCAGTTCTTCCTGTTCCAAAGAACCAAACTCTAACTCGGACATTAACTTGGTTGTTTATAAAGTCTCTTCTGTGACCATCTGGACACAGACTAATTGATCTGTTTCTTTGAACCACACAGGGACTGTGGACACACAGAAAGGGGCTGGGTGTGGACTTGGGAGTCAGGCGTAGTGAGGGCCGGGGAGTGACGCTGGCACCCTGGCCAGGTGGGCCTAGGGCGGGCTCTCGCCACGGCCCAGCTGGGCCTGGGCCTGGGTGTTCTTCCTGTGGCCCAGTGCCACCAGCAGGGAGAACAGGTCTGAGTCATCGAGAGAGGGAGTTGGGAGTCCCTGTCCCTGACTCCTCATCGTGCATTCCGGTCCCTGGCTCCCGGCAAAACTCCACTAAGTTCTTAGCTTGCCCCACCCTCTTCCCTGAAATAAATCAAAGAAGTTTTAAGCTGGGAAGGAGGTCACCTAATCCACACTCTTCAGTTTGCAAATGGAGGGCCTGGGGTTCTGATAGGGTCCCCACAGATTAGAAAATGCCTGGGCTTGCTTCCTGGGAGGAATTTTGTCTCTGCTGCCAAGTTCCTGTAAGCCCTGGGCCAATTAAGCTGAGTTGGAACATTCTCCTAAATGGGGCTGTTCATAGTAGTATTTTGCCTAAAGACCCCCGGAGTGTGAAATACAAGAACATTCTGGTGAGAGTGCCCCTCGAGGCATCCTAACTCTGCGTGGGCCGCCTCAGGGCCTGCTGAACCGGTCTGTGAGGGAGGCACTATTAGAATCCCCACTTCTAGAGGGGAAACAGAAGCTCAGAGAGGTTAAGTAACCTATCTAAGGCAACCCAGCAAGCAAAGCAGCGCTGAGGTCTATCAGATGACTGAGCAGAGCGGTTTGCCTTCCCCAGTGGGTGCTGGCCCCAGAGGAGCAGCCAGCGCTGGCCGGGCCACGTGCCCCGGCTGCCGGAGTCCCGCCATCCAGCACTGGGAGCTGAGAGGAGCAGAGAGGAGCAGAGAGGAGCAAGGAAACCGACCCCCTCCAGATAAACAAAGCACTTCCTCCCCAAAGCCCAGGCCCAGAAGGAGGAGGTGCCTCGCACACAACTGTTTATAGAGACAGATGTTTGGGACGGAAAAAGAGAGGCAGCCCTCCTCCATCCCCATGGAGACAGGAAGTTTGCAACTTGGGCAGCGGCAACTGGAATTGAAAAAGGAGAAGGGGAAGAAGGGAGGGAGCCAGGTCTGACCCACTGAAAACAGCTTGACATTTTCAGACGCTGGTGCCTAACAAAGGGGCGTTGCCATGGCAACTGGGCCTGTGGGCACTGGGCTGCCCATCCCAGCGGGACCTGGGGCCAGGGCCAGGGAGGTGGCGAGGAGATAAGTGAGTGTACGTGGGAGGGCGGTAAATAGCGGCCAAGAGCAAATAAATAAGCAAATGCCGAGCTGGAGACCCCCTCCCCCCAGCCCCTACCCCTCTCCCATTCCCCCCTCTCCTTTCTTCTTTCCCTCTACCCTTCTGTCCATCCTCCCTCCCTCCCTCCCTGCTTCCCCTCCTTCCTTCCTCCTTCCCTCCATCTTCCTTGCTTTTCAATGTTCCACGGTCGCCTCGGCCCCCAGCCTGGGAAACGTGTGCCCGTCCTCCTGGTGTCAGTTGGCAGAAGGGAGGAGAGAAGAGGCTCTGGGGCCTCTCCCAGGAAGCACATCTGTCCTTGGGACTCTTCTGCTCGCTCCCCCAGCACAGCCAGCCCGGCTCCCTGCAGGCGGGTAGCGGGCTTTGTTCCCTCGAGCCCCTGGATGAGACCTGATGGGCCCTGATGTTGGTGACATGGTCGTCCCATCACCCCGGGGCTGTGGTGGTGTCCACTGTGGGATTTACACTGACCTGCTGCCTCCCCCTAGCTTCCCCTCCTCCAGCTCAGCCCACGAGCCTGGTGTCCCCTTGCCTCCCTCCAGGGGAGGCAGAAGGGGGAGAACTTCCGATGACCTCTGGCCGAGGTGATGGGAATCCCTGGAGCCAGCGTGTTCTGTGGGAAAGAGCCCAAGGAGCACTGGGCTGAGTGACCACGCTGGTCCTGGGGTCACCGCCTCCAGTCCCGAGGAGGGGTCCGCCCCCCACCCAGCCGCAGAAACCTCCCAGGACGCCCGTGATGGGAAGGCAGGCCGCAGCGGGACCACACGTTGATCCAGGAGCCACCATTCCCAGGCTGACGCTGGGAGTGGGGAGGTGTCAGGGCAAGCATCCGCTTCTGACACATGGGGACAGGAACACTTGGCAAAGGACAATGGGCTGGCGGCTGAGTGCCTGAGGGCTGCGGGGCTAAGGGAGGCGTGATCTGTCCACAGCTGTAGGTTGGGGTTCAGAAGGAAGGCTGGGGGGGCAGGCTGCCGACTACAGACCCAGGGTCCGGATTCTGGGCTGCTGAGAAGGCAGGACGCAGAAGCCCTAGAACTGACTCACCGAGAACACCACTCCGCAGAAGGGCAGGGGGCTTTGGGTGGACGGAGGCCAATGGGAGCGTCCATCAGCTCCCAAGCAAGCCTGAGACCAAGGACAGAAGGCAGGCTGGGCTTCCCGACCCCTGGAGCAGCCTGGCGACAGTGCCCCAACCCAGGCCTGGCTGCAGTCTCCCCCCTCCCCAACAGAGGCCCCTGGTGCCCAGCTGCCCAGCAAACGGCGCACAGCCAATTCCTGCCTCTGCCTCAGCTGGCTGGGTGACCTTGGGCAGGTTATTGAACCTCTCCGGGCCACAGTTACCTGGTCTGTAAAATGGGGATGATAGCTATGCTTTACTCAGGTGTTGCAAAAGTCAAAAGAGACGACGTGTAGAAGCATAGCCGACCATGATTGAGCACCTACTGGGTGCCGGGCCCTGTGCTGAGCCGCTGTCCCTGTCTGTTAGGAAAGAGGCAGCCCAGGGCACGTGGGCGTGCCCCACAGGACGTGCTCACCTGGTTGGAGGTGCAGGAGGTCACCAGGGGCAGCTAGCACCGCGGCCAGCAAACTACTGCCCAGGGCCAAATCCAGCCGCAGCCTGGTTTTGTTGGGCCTATGAACAAAGAATGACTTTTACGTTTTTAAATGGTTGAAAAACAAATTGAAAGAAAAAGAATATTTAAAAAGCGTAAGTTATATGAAATTCAAGTTTCAGTGTGCATAAGCAGTGTTATGGGAGCACAGCCACATGGCTGCTTCCTCTCTAAGCAGAGACTAAAATGTCTATTATCTGGCTCTTTTCAGAAAAAATTTGCTGCCCTCTGGCCTGGGGGAAGCATGGACAGAGGCCCCGGGAAGAGAGAGAGTGGAACTTTCCGGGGAGCAGAGAGCTGGTAAGGGGGTGTGTTGGGAGTGAGGGGGGTGGGGTGGGGAGGCTGCAGGGGCCACCGTGTCCTGACGTCAGGGAGGACCCTCCTCGTCCCCACCCAGGAGAGGGCGGGTTCTGTCCACTTGCCACCAGCCTGGTGCCACCTTGTGCAAGCCCCCCTCCCCCCACCTCAAAGGCAGAGGAGAGGAGGGGACAGGGAGGAGCAGAGCGCATCCCCACCTGCTCAAGGAGAGGAGCAGCAGGCAGGGCAGGGAGGCTTGCAAAGTAGGACATTCCCAACCTTGTCCAGGGACACTGGGGGACTTTCTCTTTTCTCTGTGGGGCCTGAGCTCTCCTCTCCCTTCCCCCAAGGAGCCAAGACAGGCTTGGGGGCTCAGGACTAGGAGCTTGGGCAGGGGAGGACGAGAAGGTTACCAGGGACTGCTGTCCTGGCTCTAAAGTCCCCCACCCTGAGGCCCATAGGGTCCTCCCTCCACCTCTGTTCCTCGATACTGACAGCAGATGGAGGGCACTCCCTAGGGGAGCATGGAGCAGGCCCACATCTGGCCAAGGGGTGCCGAGGTCACAGCTGGACCCCACATGGCTTTCTGGGAGAGGGAGGAGCTGCTGTCCAGTAGGACAAGGAGCCAGAGAGCTCCTCAGGGTCCCGTGGAGGCTGGACCACAGGAGGCTCTCAGGGGACACCTGGGTACTTACGGGGCAACCCATGCCCTCTAGCTGGGGGACTCTGGTGTCCACAGCCGTCCCAGCATGCTTTAGGGGGATCATGAGTACACGCCCACTCCGGAAGGAGCTGGGAGGCTTCTCCACGGTGGTGGCCGGGCTGGGGTCCGTCTCCAGACAGGAGCAGAGATGGATTCTGTTGGACGGGTTTCCTCCCCAGCCCATCCTCAGCCCACCCAGATCTGCAAACCCAGGGTGGGGCTGGCTGGCACATCCTTCTCTGAGGTCCCTTCCACAGTCAGGGCCCCCCAGGGTCACCCCTGGGGGTATCGGGGATGAGTTAGAGGGGCTCTAGATCCTCAGGCATCTCCAGACTCCCCAGAGGTGGGGGCAGTTTCCAAGTGGGTGTGAGGTGTTGGTGGCAGCGTGGAGGAGAAAGAGCGAGGAGGGGTCTCTACTGTCCACCTCGCAGGCCTATAAGGCACGCTGTTTGCACACATGTTGGCTGTCCCTTCTCCAGGGGACAGACAGACGCGGAGGGCACCTGAGTGGATGCTGGAGGCCAGCTGGGCTTGCTCAGGTGTGAAGTCAGTGAATCAGGTGTGGCTGCAGGTCACGGCCAATGCACATCCCGGCCTCCCACAGCCAGGGCGCAGGGAGCATATTCTTCCAGTTTGGCTGGTGGGCTCGGCTGGCTGGGGCCTCCTGCCAGCCATGACTGCAGAGTCCCCCCGACCCCGCCTCCCTCTCCTCCTCCTCCTCCTCTTCCCCACAGCTGCAGGGCGTGGGCCCTGAACCCCAGCCGCCGCCCCCTTCCCCAGCCTGGGCTGCAGGAGGCTCCCCAGGTGCCCGGAGGCCTCCCTCCACAGGGCCCAGGCTCCCGGCCTGGTCTCCACACCCCTCCTCCGGCAGCCACAGCTAACTTGGCTCCTACCCCCACCTCCCGCCATCTCGGGTCTAGAATCCAGGCTCAAGTCCCGGATGTTGCCTCCCTCTGCATCAACCCTTCCAGCCAAGGTCCCACCCTGCCCTCTCCCTCTCCTCCCTTCCCTCCCTCCCTCTCTCTGAACTTCCTAAAGCCCCTCCCCTCCCTGCCTGCAAGTCACCCGACTGGATCCCAGGCCCAGCCCCACCCCGACTCTCCCAGCTCTGAGAACCCGAGAGCTGGCCCTGCACTGCCAAGGCCCCACCTGGTCCCAGCCCACACGTTCCAGCCACGCCACGCAGGCACTGTGCTCCTATAAACACACACACACTCACACGCACAGAAGCATGCACACGTTTACATGTGCACGTACCCTCATGCAATGCACATGCACATGGGTACGTACATGCAGAGCCACATAAATGCACACGCACACGTACATGCATGCACCCTCACACACATGCACACTCACACACCCACGGCACATGCACTTTTGCACCATCCGGTCAGTTTCACCCCAAGATTATGACTTGGGGCCACCATTAGCTCCCCCCAAAGCCTCTTTCCAGAGCAGCGCCCCCACCCAACCCCTCAGGTCAGTTACACTTTTCTGCTCCCAAGAGCTGGCAGCTAGCTAGCTAATGCTTCATTTTTTATAGCCAAGCTTTAAAAGAAAAAAAAAAAACAATCGCCTATTACTGTCGGATATTAGTTAATGATCGGTACGCGGGTGGGAGGGGGAGAAGTCCCGGCCCGCAGGCTCAGTTTCACTGGGAAACGGACTTTCCTCAGAAGGGACCAAGACGTCTTGTATCAGCTCTTAACGATTTGGGAAGGGAAGCTAAACAGCTCTTTACTGTAATTCGAACAACTAAATTATTCATTGAGAGCGGCAGACAGAGATTGGACAGTGACCGGAGAGACAGGGGACCCCAGCCCAGCCTCATGACTTGGGCATGGGGCCACCTCCCCTGGCTCCGGAGGAATGAGTGCCAGCGTTAGAGGGGTCTGGGAAGTGAGTGGCCCAGGGGCCCCAGGGGAGCTGTAGGGTCGATTCTGTGGATTCCGAAAGGAACGGAGAGTGGGGGAGACAGAGGGAAGAACCAGAGGACCCTGGGGGCCCCAGCCCTCAGGGACTTATCCTAATGGGAGGGGGTCTCACCAGCTCTGGCCAGGGGGACCTGAGAGGCCAAGTTCAGAGGTGCCTGGCTCCCTCATGCCCTCTTCCCCCTGCGGCCTGGAACCTCCTCTGCTGACCCACAGGAGGCTCGGGGTGGGAGGGAAGGAACAAGTGGACAAACTGAGCTTGTCCCTCCAATTCAAAACAGCCCTGGCTCCGCTGGGCTCCACTCCCCTTAACGCCCTGTTCTGGGCGAGGGAGATTTGCTGCTTGAGAAATGCTTCCCAAAGCTACCCTGCCGCTCCCCTAGCCCGGAGGCCCGGCCCAGGCACCCTGACCCAGCAGGGGACAGAGACAGAGAGCTGGAATGAAGTCCCCAAACATTGTTCTTTTGGTTGGGGGCCCAGCTCTGCCAACCCCAGCGGACTGGCAGGGCGTGTGGAGGGGCCCAGGGTGCTGACTGTCACCCGGCCCCATCCCTTAGGTGTCGAGGGCATGCGTCTCCTCTCCCAGCAAGGCAGGGCCCTGGGGGGAGAGACTGGGGCGCTCTGCCTCCCCATGTACGTCTTCCCGCGCACGGTGCCTGGACTCGGAGTGGCTCCGTGAATCCTCAAACACGGGAGGGTGCGCAGACGCACGGAGGAAAGGGACACGTGTGTGCGAGCACTGGAGGATGGAGTGGGAAGAGGCAGCGCAGTAGGAGGGGATCAGGAGAGGACAAGAGGAAAAGTAGAGGAGACCGGGGAGGAGGGCGGAGGGCGCAGCCGTTTGGAAAGTGGAGCCCTGGGGGCAGCACGTGCTGACTCACTCGCCTGCCTTCAATTTTCCCTGTTTCCTGGGGATTCTCATTTTATTTTCGGGAAAGCTGCCTGCTCTGTGACTAATTTGTTCTTAAACAAACCAAACCCAGGCAGTGGGGAGGCTGGGCGGGGCCTGAGTCACTCTCCACCCAGGGAGGGCCACACCTCAGGGGGGTGGCCCCCGGCGCTGGGCCTGGGCCTCCCCTCACTCCCGAGGGCCCCTCAGCCTCTCAGCCTTGGGCTGAAAGTGACTCTGACGCTCCTCAGAGACACAGAGCCCCCTCCTGACGGGGCACCCTGGGCCGCAGAGGATCCAGGCTCCTGTTCCCTGGCTGTCCATCCACTGCCTCAAACAATGCCTGGCACAGACTCAATACTCAGTTGATGTTTGTTGACTGACTGACTCTTTGATTCCTCACTCCTCTCTCCCACTAACTCCTTGAACACTTCCTCTCGCACAGCCCCTCAGTTGTGTGACATGCACTTTACTAATGATCACCCTTTACCGGAACCGTAATCCACACCAGACACGAGGATAAATGGGCTCTTTCTCTGAATCTGCGTGACCATTGCAGGACCCCGCCTGGCCCCTTGGGGTGTGTTCCTAACCCCTTTGCCATCCAGGCTCACTCCGGGCATCCATCCCTCGTCCTGTCTGTGCCCACCTGGCAGCAGAACCGGGTTGGGGGTCAGCCTGCAGCCCCCAGGCACCGTGCGGGGCAGGAGGGAGATGCTGCTCCCTGCATCTCACAGAAGAAGAAACTGAGGCTTAGAGAGGCCTGAGGTCGCTGGGCCAGAAGGTAGTAGTGGCAAGATTTGAACCCAGACCTCCAAGCGCTCTCCACTACCCGGGCCTGCCCCCTGCTCCCCTCCGCTGTGGGCTACGAAGGGGGACCAGGGATCTGCAGACAGCTCAGCCTTGGGCCTGGTGGGCAGGGCGACATGAACATGGGAGGTGGGGGTGTCATTTCCAGCCTGGGGGCCCGGCAGGATGCGGCCACCAAACCCAGGTCTCCAAAGTGGGACAGGAGCGGGACAGGTCATTGGCATGTGGAAAGAAACACAACCCCTGGGCTTGTATTTTTTCTCTCATCCTCTTTAAATTTCAACTTTTATGGATACATAATATATAAGGCCAGTAATAAAGTGCCTATGGTTTATAAATAAATAAATATACATGCTCTGAAACGTTTTCCTGAAACAGAAAAGACTGTCCACACCCCACTCCCAGCGCTGCGCCCCGGGCTCCCGCGTAGCGGTGCGCAGGGAGCACTTTTGGGACTGCAGAGACTCGCGTCCCGGTGGTGGTGGTCGGAGGCAGCAGGGAGGGGGTTCTCCAGCGCCCGACGCCGGCCCACCCCAGCACCTCCTCTCGCCGGCCGAGCCCACCTGCAGCCTCGGCAGGGCGTGGCTGCGGGGCTGGCTCTCGCCTCCGCCTGGCCCTGGCGCCGCGCCACCTTCCACGGGGTGGCCGCGAGGATACCGGGAAGGGAGGCGGGTTCGCCCTGCAGCTGCTGACTGCCCGCCCCGCGGCTTCCCCGGCTCCCTCCTTTCCCCTCCGCCCCCGGCCCTGGGAGGCCCTGGGAGGCCCTGGGCGGCCCACAACAGGCTGGGTCCCGGGGGTGGCCCGCGCCCAGGGCGGCCCCGGCTCCAGCCACTGAGCCGTCCTCGCTCGGGATTACGCTTCCAGTAAGCGCGAGCGAGCGGAGCCGGCCAAGTTCCCGACAGCCGGGCCGGGCGCGGGCGCGCAGAGGGGCTCGGCCGCGCCGCAGCGGCTGCGTCTACACCGGCGATCAATGCGCGTCCGCGCCGGCTGCCCCAAGCTCCCCTCCTGCCCAGGGCCGCGGCGGGGGCCCCAGGGTCCTGGGCTCCCTTGCTCCTGTCCTTGCTGGACAAGTCCCAGGCATTGGAGGGGCATGACCCCTGCGGCGTGGGGACCCCCTGCAGACCTCCGGCAGTGGCCGCTCTCACCAGCAGGCACCAAATCCTAGAATTTGGAAGTTGAACCAGCCAAACCCTGTCCCTTAACTAGAACTATTCTCTGCCCACACCCCCACCCCCAGCTTTTTTTTCTTTAGGAATGCAAGTGATTAGCGAGTATTCACTGGGATGAACTCCCCAGAGAAGCCAGAGCAGGAGAGGTGGGGATTTGCCCCCCTGAGTGCAAAGGCATCAGGCTCAGGGTGGCTGGCAGAGAGAGAGGGGCTTCATCCCCCACCTCAGCCCCAGCCCACTGGCTCCGGAGGTCAGAGGCTAGTGGGGCGAAAGAGATGGAGGAGGGAGAGGAGAAAGGGCTAGAGACAGGAGACTGAGCCTTTAGGAAGGTGCTGGAATGATGCTCCCTGCCCCCATGCCAGGGAGATCTGATCAGGCCCAGCCCCTTCCTCAGGGACCTAAAGCAGGAAGAGGTGGAGGGGCCCCTGGGTGGCTGTCAGAGGGGCAGGAGGCCAAGGGCTGTGCAGCCTGCTTGGGGCTTCCACCCTCCCCATCCCTGGGGGGACCTGAGGATGGGAAAAGAGCCTGGAGGTCTGGGGGGGCAGCCCCAGCTAAGCACACACCCCCACAGCCCCACCCAGCCGCCTTGGCCCCCACCGGGCTGAGTAAGGTCCTGCTCCCTCAGGGGCTGGCAGGTGGGGGGAAGGAGGGTGGCAGGGTGGCAGCCTCAGGCAGGGGCACCTGCACCTCCGCTGGCCCACAGCCTGGGAGTGGAGGAAGCCAGGCAGGAGTCCAGAGCTGGACCCTCCTGAGGCCAAGCCTCGCTCTCAGCGCTTGCCAGGCAAAAGGATGTGGGCCACCTGCCCACCCTGCCCTGAGGATCCTGCCATGGCCAGCAGGGCTTTCTGAGGCTGAATCAAGGGCAGAATCAGGAGGAAAAAAGCCAGTGAGGCAGGAGGATAGGGCTGGCGAAGATTTGGGGTGTTGAAATGGACAGTGAGAAGTGCCACTACCGGGGACCAAGTATCCACCTCAGGAGGTCTGAGGATGGCAGATGGGGAACTTGAGTCCTGTTACCTTGTTGGCTGTTGGGCAGTGTTTCCTTGCTGGGGACCCAGCCCTGTTACAAGCCTGGCTGCCAGGAGCACCAAGGAGAAGCCCCAAGCCAGACTTCGGCACTAGAAGTAAATTTCCCACTGAAACATTTGTCGAGAGAGTTGCAGGTTCACATGCAGTTGGAGAGAGATACAGAAAGATCACGGGCATACTTTGCTCCGTCCGCCCCTGCCACAGTCCCCCCACCCCCGCCACCAGCAACATTGTCCAAAACTATGGTACAATATCACAGCCAGCATGCCGACCTTGACACAATCCACCAACCTATCCAGATCCCCCAGTGTTACTTGGCCCCATTTGGGTGTGTGCTTAGTTTATATCATCCTGTCACCCGTGTTGGTTCCCGTGTCCACCACCGCAGCCCAGATGCTGAGTGGTTCCCACACAGAGGTTCCCCGAGTTACGTTTTTATAATCACACCCACCTCCCTCTGGCACTCCCTTCTCCGTTAAAGTGACTTTTAAGCAGCCCCGTCCCCTGCGCCCCAGCCCTGGTGGCTTGGGTTTGTCAGTGCCTCAGTCGCCCCTCATTGAGTTGCAGCCATCACCCACCCCAGCTCGGCTCACGAACTGGCCTGCAGCGTGTACAGACTGGGTCACCCCGGGAGCGGGTAGAACACAGAGGGAATATGGCCAGATAGCGGAAGGGAGAAGTTATAAATACTAACTATGGCAGAGTTAGGGACCACCACACACTCTTTCTCCTTTATTATGTTCAACTTTGTTTATGTTAACTAATTTCCCTTTCCCCCTCTTTCTTTTCCTTACTATACTACATAAAGTATATGAGCCAGGGCCATCACGTAGTGTTGTGCAGGCTGCACACTACACAACTCCAGGAGAGCAGTGTTGGAGAAAGTCCGTAATGCAAGTGATACCCATACTTCCAGGGGCCCTGGGTGCATTGGGAATGGGTGACTTTATAATTGAGTCTGTGGTGGGATTTCCAACCAGAGGAGGAGTGAACGTCACCCACAGATGGAGGGTGACTGATAAGACACGTTTTTCCTCTTGGGGAGAGGGTGTGTGTGTGTGTGCGCGCTAGGGCAGAGTTGCATGGATTAGGTGAAAGCTGTTGCTGCTTTGGGTGCTGAGTGGAGGGTCGCAAAGATGTTCAGTATCTCTGTTGGCTACTGGGATCAATATCTTTAACCTTTTGTTTGGACAGTTGGTATCTTAGTCCTCTTGTGTTGCTGTAACAACGTACCTGAGACTGGGTAATTTATAAACAACAGGAATTATCTCTCACAGTCCTGGAGGCTGGGAAGTCCAAGATAAAGGTGGAAGCAGAGCCAGTGTCTGATGAGGGCCACTCTCTGCTTCCAAGATGGCGCCTTTTTGCTGCGTCCTCTGGACAGAACAAACTCTATGGCCTCACGTGGCAGGAGGGAGGGACAGAAGGGCAGAAAATGGGCTGAATACTGTGCAAAGCCTCTTTTATAAAGACCTTAACCTCATTCATGAGGGAGGAGCTCTCATGACCTAATCACCTCCTAAAGAACCCACCTCTTAATACTATTGCATTGGATGTTAAGGTTCACCATGTGAATTGGGGGGGGCACATTCACACAATGGCAGCTGGAAAGCTAAAAATCATTTCCCAGGCTCTCTTTGGACGTGAATTCCTTTCAGCCAATAGATGCACTCTTGAGGAATGGGAAGGTGGAAGAAAACTAGATTCTGTCTTTCTGCAGATTATCTGCAGCCATGTGGGTATAAAGTGGGTTCCAACAGAAACACGGGTTGGCAGTGGCTGGATTTCACATTCCGCCTGCTGTGTGGGTACGGGGCAGGGGGGACTGCAATGGAGATGTGGCCTTGCCACAGAAAGCTTTGACCTTCCACCTCTCCCAGTGAGTTTATAAATACCTAATTCCCTCTGTTAAATCCCTTTCTGTGTGAAACACCTTAGGTGGTTTCTCCTTGCACAGAACCCTGACCGTTACACAACCCAGAATGAAGCCAGAGGGCACACAGATGATGGTGCATTTGTCCAAAAAATTACTGGGATGGGGTGGGGGAGAGAGAGCCCTTTGAAGGCTGGTATGGAACAGTCTAAGATATCCCTTAATACTTAAGGGATAAAAAGCAAGGTGCAGAATGGTGTGTATAGTGTGCTATGATCTGTGAGGGGAGGAAGGAAGACAGTGAGTGTGTGTGCATGTTTGCTTGCAGATACATAAATATACTTGGAAGGATGCATGTTATTAAAAAACATCTTGTAATCTTGGTTGCTTTTGGGATGGCGAATTGGGAGGTTGGGGAAAGGGGATGTTCTAACTTCCTATGTCTGCTGTAAGAAATTAGTGGCTTAGAGCAACACAAAGGTATCATCTCTTATAGCCCTGGAGGTCAGAAGCCTAAGTGGGCCCCAGGGCTGGTTTCTTCTGCGGGTTCCAGGGGAGACCTGTTTCCTTGCCTTTTCCAGCTTTTCTGGAGGCCACCTGCCTGCCTTAGCTCATGGTCTCTTTGTTACGGACTGGCTGTCTGTGTCCCTCCAAAATGCATATGTTGAAGCCTTGAGCCCCGATATGATGGTATTTGGAGATGGGGCCTCTGGGAGCTGATTAGGGTTAGACGAGGTCGTGATGGGATTGGGGCCCCTGTAGGCAGGGACCCAGAGAGCTCGTTCTTGCCTTCTCTCTGCGAGCCAGGAGGAGGCCTCACCAGGGTCTGAACCAGCCAGCACCTTGATTTTGGACTTCCCAGCAGCCTCCAAAACAGTGAGAAATAAATTTCTGTTGTTGAAGCCACCCAGTGTGTGACATTTTGTTACGACAGCCCGAGCTGGTCAAGACACTGTTCCTCCATCCTCAAAGCCAGCAGGGAGCACCTTCTCCTCCTGACCTCCTGCCTCGCTCTTCTGCACACCTGTGACTACACGTAGGGCCACCCAGGTGATCCAGGACAGTCTCCCATCCCCACATCCCTAACTTCATCACAGCTCCAGGTCCCTGTCACCACACAAGGTGGCGTGGTCACAGGCTCCAGGGACCGGGTCATAGGCACCTTTGGGGACCTGTTATTCAGCCGACCACGGAGAGAACGGAGTTTCTCAGTCAAGCCTTTTCACATTTGAATATTTTCTTAAATTTTTAATATTCTCTTTTCTCTCTCTCTTTTTTTTTTTACTTCCAGTGGACTTAAAGTACTAAGTTGTCACATTTGAATGTTGAACCATATCAATACATTACTTATTTAAAAATACAATGTCAGTTAAACAAACAAAGGAGACCAGAGATGAGACCAAGGTGAGCCCAGAGGTCCCCAGGACAGGGACAGGAATCTCGGGGGCCGCCCCCTCCCTGGGCCTTGGTTCTTCCCTCCTGAGGGGAGGGGGCCGAGCAGCGCGACTCCGGGTCTGTGGGACCTTAAGCCTCAAGCTTCTCTCTTGCTGGGGGGTAGCTCCTGCCTCCCAGGGCTGTTGTGAGGGCTAAAGCTTTGAACAAGAAGCACCCGAAATCCTCCCAAGCAGAAACTGCTGGTCGTGGAAAGGATGGCAGCGGAAGTCATTCTCAGTGACCTGCTCTACTCTCCCCAGCGTGGGGAGGAAGCCGTCCCTCCACCCCACGCCCCACTTGTCTGCAAAGGCCCCGTGCCCTCTGGGTGCCCCTGCAGGGACGGGCTGGCCTGGGAGTCACACCACACCTGAGACTTCTCTTCTCCCTGTCGTGACGGGGGCACAGTGACAGACAGCACCACCCTGGAGTCAGATAGAACTGGGCTGGAAACTGACCACCCCGTGCCTTTGCCTGCCCGGCAGGCCCTGCTCTTGCTTTGGTGGGAGCACCGGTTTCCGCCCCTTCGCCACTCTGCGGCTGTGTGGCTCAGCCATGGGAATGACCGGCCCTAGGCCCCCCGGCGGGCACGTGACTGGTCCGTCAGAACGTGCACACCCTCCTCCAGGCAGGGCACAAGACCCAAGCAGGCCGAGGCTAGCCAGCCCCGGGCTTTTCCGGGAGAAGCCTACAGCCGTTTCTGCCACGAGAGAGCTGCCCGAGGGCGAAGACAGCGCACAGGGAAGCAGAGCTGGGAGCCAGAGAGGCCGTTTCCAGATGGCACCACTGGGGAATCTGGATCCAACTGTGCCTGAGGCCCAGCTCTAATCCGGTATGTCTGTCGTGTGAGCCAGTAGCGCAAGCCCTGCTAATTGCTTAAACCAGTTTAAATTGGCTTCAAACAGTCCTGACTAATAGCTATTAGCTGACCTTGGCCATTTCACTTGTGTGTTCTGTTCAAAGGAAATAATAAGACCTGCTCATAGAGCTGCTGTGATACTCAAACAAGATAATGAACCAAAGTGCCTAATCAGGTGTGCGGCACACAGTACGTCGGTGGCTATACCAAAGGTGTTCTTCTGTAGGAACTGGGTTACAGCCGCTTTAAGCCAACCAGCACGCGTGGCTCAGACGGGACCACTCCATCTTGTCCGGAGAGAAGCCTAACGATGGCAAAACCAGCCTTAGCCCTGGACAGCGATCAGGGGGCACCTGGTCACAGGGCAGAGACCTCTCCCTCTCTAGAGCCAGCAGGACTCTGGAAGGAGAAAGCCCCCGTTAGTATCTGTGGACAGACCCTAAAGTGACTCCAAGGAGTCACCTCTATGTAGGCGCCTCTTTGGGAGTGTCAGCAGAGCCTGGCGCTTGCTTCCCGCCAGGGGAATATGGCAGGGGACGGCGTCGCCCCCACGATGACATCACACCACAGAAGACTCTGTCTCAGTAGACTGGAGTGTTGGCTTCCAGACAACCTGGCAAGACTTGTTCAGAGCAGATCAAAGGGTAGGGAGGGACCGTGACCCCCTCACCCACCACCGGGCAGGAAAGCAGCCAGCCGCCCGGGACACAGCATGATCTCTAGGAGGGGAGAAAGGGGGGCCTCACCACGCAGTCTCCAAGTAGGGCCCTGGACCCCCAGGGACCTACAGGAGGGGCAGAGGAAGGGGAGGGCTCTGTGGGCCACTTGTCCTTGCTGCACTGTCCAGCTCGTTGCTCCCCTCTGGAAGCGTCTGTCTCCACTGGTTGACACAGGCAAGGTTAATCTGCTCCCTCCACTGAGAGAGATGAGGAATTGGGAGCAGGAAGGAGCTAACTGACCTGGCGTGCTGCTGTCAGCCGCGCCTGTCACACCGATTTCTCTCATTTCAGCCTGGAATGACTCTGTGCTGGATGCTGTCCACCCACATCACCCAGATAAGGAAACTGAGGCTCAGAGTGGAGTGACCTGTCCCAAGTCCCATGGCGAGTCAGGTGGGGACTAGAAGCCGCCCTAATGTCCTCAGTGGTCAGATCACGGCTCCGTGGCTAAGCTCAGGTCAGGGGAGGAAGGAAGGCGGGAGGGCAGTGGGGAGGGCAGTGCCCAGCAGGAAGCAGCCGGGCATGGGGCTGAGGGTGGGGGAGGGCTGGAAGCCCCTCGACCCACCTCTGACACGGCTACCAGGGCCGCTGGCCGCCAGCCTTCCCTCCATTGATCTGGGAGCTGCACAGGCTTCCTGGAACCATCCTGCTGTCTCCCCTGGGCCTGCCTGACCTGGCTGCAGCTCAGAGGTCCCCATGGTGGAAGGAGGGGGTGGCAGGCACCCCTAGAACTGCCTGGACATCCCTGTCTCTCTCTGCCACGTGGAAGGCCCTGGGCTCAGGATCCTGAAAAAAGACCCCTGGGGCCAGGCATGGTGGCTCACGCCGGTAATCTTAGCATTCTGGGAGCTTGAGCTCAGGAGTTCGAGACCAGCCTGAGCAGGAGCGAGACCCCAACTCTACTAAAAATAGAAAAACTAGCTGGGTATGTTGGCGCATGCCTGTAGTCCAGCTACTCAGGAGGCTGAGGCTGAGGCCTAGGAGTCTGAGGTTGCTGTGAGCTAGGCTGACGTCACGACACCCTAGCTGGGGCGACAGAAAGGGACTCCATCACAAAAAAGGAAAGAAAAGGGGAAAAAAAGCCCCCTGTGCTTCAAGGGGAGGGTCAGGCGGGAATGCCGAGGCCAGAGGTGCGCGGGGTGGGGGGAAAGGGCTGTGGACCCGGAGTTCCCGGGGGAAGAACAGGACAATCTCCTGGTCAGGTAGGTGAGGTGGACCCAAAGTGTCCATGAAAGGATTCCGGAAGGTGCCGTGGGGAGCCCTGGGGAGCGAGGCAGGAGGGGCGCAGAGGAAAGGAAAAGCTGAGAGCTCCCTGCGGAGCCCAGAGGGCCCCACCTGCCAGCCCCTCCCGGCCGTCACGCCCCAGCCCTGTGTCTGACGCGAGCACCGTCACCATGAGCGGGGGTGTTCCCACTCCCGTCTCACAGGCTCCTTAGAGACAGAGTCGCCTGCCAAGGTCCCCCTGCCCTGAGTAGCCGCAGGTCCGGAGCCTCACGGGAAGGCTGAGCCCCGGGAGGGAGCGGCCGCACTTGAACACCAGGGCTGCTACAGCCCCCGTTTCACAGACGAGGAAACCGAGACTCAAAGGGGTCTGTCCCGTGCCCGGGTCCCCACTACTGCCTGGTGCCAGGGCTGAACTCTAGGCACCCCTCAGTAGCCAAGGGGTGGCAGCCACCCACGTGTCCCTGGACAGATGAACGGACACACAAGTGTGGTCCATCCGTACACAGAATATTCCAGCCTTAAAAGGAGATTCTGACACGCGCTGCGGCATGGATGAGCCCTGAGGACATCACGCTGAGTGACGCAAGCACACGCAGAAAGGCAGGTGCTGTGTGACCCCGCTGCTGACGCGGTCCCCAGAGTGGTCACATTCACAGAGGCAGAGACTGGCACGAGGGTGCGGGCCGGGGGCGGGGGCGGGGGCGGGGGCTCAGCGTTTCGTGGGTGCCGAGTTTCAGTCTGGGAATGGGAAGAGGCTCGGGGAGGACGGTGGTGACGGCTGCGCGAGAGTGTGATGTGCTTAATGCCACTGACCTGTTCACCAAAAAGTGGCAAAAGTGGTAAATTTTATGTGATGTATATTTGACCACAATAAAAATAATTAAATAAAAACAACAAAAAAACCCAGGCACCGGCCTCCGTGTCCACGGGGACCACCAGAGTGCGGGGCGCAGGCTGCTGGTCCCAACCCTGGCTTCTCGCTGTCCTGGGATGGGGGCGGCCGGCGCAGCGGAGCCCGAGACCCCCAGTCGAGGTCCCGGGAGACATCCTGGGGGCCCCCTCAGGTCGTGGGCTGCCTGTGCCGCTGTCCTGCAGAGCAGGTGAACCCCGGGGGCACCGCACAGCCTTCGAGATCACCCACACATCCTGCAAAACTCGGGGAAATGCAGGCCCGTGACCCCTGGTCTTGATGCGGCCACCTGCAGTTGTGCCCACATACACGTGCACAGCCCTCACATGCACACAAGCACTCACACCTGCACATACATGTTGTGGTGTGTACACACACCCCTCCCCTCCCCAGGCCACCTGAGCACCCAGGCAGACTCGGAGAGAGGTGGCCCTCGCCCCCCAGGAGCCCGGTTCCCCTGACAGCGTCCCGCCTAGGCCCCGCCCCCCTCAGCCACTGCCCCGAGCAACAGCTCAGGTCACCCTCCACGCGGGCACCGGACTCGGGGCAGGCCAGGCCGGGACTCTCCCAGAGACTGCCTGGAAATAGGAGGCCGAAGAATGCAGTGGGCAACTTGGCAGAGACAGACAGAGCCGGCCGGCTCCCAGTAATGCGCCCACCCTCCCTGCCTTCGCCCAGCGGCCCACAGGTGCCCAGTGCCAGCTGCAGCCCCACACAGCTGCTGCAGGGCACTCGGGGCCACCACCCCTGCCCCTGGCGACAGCAGGAGGGGAACTGGATCCCTGTCCTCTCAGGGCCATGCCGGGAAGGGGGTATCTTTAGCTTCCCTTCCCGGAAGCCCACTGGCTCCCATCCCACCAGGGCCCAGTGGTGCCACCTCCAGGGCAGCCACCCGCCCGAACTGATCCCCCAGAAAAGGAGCAGCCCCCCTGATGTTCACGTGGCCAGCTTGTCCCCAACTCTGGCTTGGGACATAGGCTTGTCCTGTCCCTACCCCCCACTGCCCATCTAGTGGTCCCTGTGAAACCTGTCCCATGAGGACATTGGCTGAAATACACCCCGCCCCCCATCTAATTAGAGGAGCTTAAATAGAGTCAAGGTGAGTCCCTTTTTGCCAGAGGAGAAGATGGAAGCCCAGGGAGGGGACAGAGTTATGAGCAGGAGCTGGATAAGATCCGGGAAGATGGGCTTGGAGAAAGGCCTAGAGTCCCCAGAGACAAGCAAAGGTGGGGACCAGGGGAGAGGGCACCCACTGCGGGGCTTCTCCCGGGCAGGGGACCTGGGGTGGGACATGTGACAAGAGACTGAGTCATCGCCAGGGCAGGCTGAGCGGATCCCGAGGTCACGGGCAGCCTCTCCTCCCAGCCTGCGCCTCACATGCTCGGCTGTGCCCCGACCCCTGCCCCTGGGGGTCTACCTGGCATCTCAGATGCAGCCCACCCCGCTCAGAGACCCCCACCCCCTTTCCACAAAACTGCTCCCAACCAAGTCTCCCCTCCATGATGCCAATTCCACGGTCCCCCAAAACCCTTGGGGTCATCCTAGGACCTACAGAGGCCCGAGTGGTCACCTTCGCAAGTGAGTCAGAGCAAGTCACGTCCCTGTGGGAGACGCTCTGTGCCTTCCATCGTGCTCAGAGCACCCTCTGGGCCATCTCCACCCTCCTACGCTCATTATTTCCGTTCCCGCCACCTGACCTCCCTCCGCCGGAATGCTCTCCCTCCGCACCTCCACGTGGCTCACTCAGGCTGTGCCCCACGGTCATCTTGGAGAGGCCTGCCCTGACCACCCACCGCGTTCCCCATCTTCATGCCCTGTCTTATTTTTCTGCATAACATTGTCACGTGCAGACATCATTTATTACACGTAGTTGTCACAAAGCTCCACACGGCAGGGCTGTTTGATGTTCAAAGCTGCATCCCTGTACCCAGCATGATGACTAGCACGTGACAGGTGTGCAGAAAACTCTCCTGGGGCCACGAGTGAACGAAAACTAGCTTTGTCTGTTTGAAAGAATGAATCCTCTTCCTTTTTGAGGGTGGCCGGGCATATTCACATTCCCGGGCGCGTGGGGGCGAAGCAGGCGTGGAGACTCGCTGCTTCGGGAGCCCTGGCAGCCGGAACGAGAATAGCGACACCACCTTCGACAGGACTGCGTCACCGGGAGCCAACCAGCTGCAGGGCCGACACACAAAGGTGTTCACACTCGTCACTCAGGGCCAGGGGCGAATTGCCAAACATCTGCATAAATGACCCTGTGATGGCTAATTTCATGTGTCAACTTGGTTGGGCCACCGTGCCGAGATGTGTGGTCAAGCATCGTTCTGGATGTTTCTGTGAGGGAGTTTTGGATGAGGTTAACATCTGAGTCACGTGGATTGCCCTCCACAGTGTGGGTGGGCCCCATCCCATCTGAAGGCCTGAACAGAACAAACAGACTTACCTCCCCCAAGCAAGATGGAACCGTGCGGCCGCCGGCCTTTGCGCTCGAACCGTGGCACGGGCTCATCCCTGGGTCTCCAGCCTGCCAGCCCACCCTGCGGGTTTTGGACCTGCCAGTTCCAGAACTGTGTGAGCCAATTCCTTGGAATAAATCCCTCTGTCCCCCCCCACAGACACACACACACACACACGCCCCCTCCTATTGGTTCTACTTCTCCGGAGAACCCCCACTAATACAGATCTGCTTTTACTTAAGCAACCTATATGTTACTACCTATTTATAGGAGAATGATCTGGAAGGCAGCAGTGTCATGAACAACCTGCACAGCAAGGCTCGTGGCCGTGGCAGGCTGAGCCCCCAGGGAGGAAGAGGAGAGGGACAGAGGCTTGGCGGGGGAAGGGAAGGTTTCACTTTCCACATCACCTATTTCTGTAATGTTTCCATTTTTAAAATAATGAGCAAGTTTTTCTTTTCTAAATGGAAAACAAAACATAGTAATGTTCTGTTTTTTAAGAAGGTGGTGAAGTCTATAAAGAGCACCCCAGCTTAGCACTGGTTGTGGTCTATTTAGGTTAGTGACAGATGGTGTGGCCCCAGGTGCCGAAGCCAGGGGGCCCCCTGCTCCACGGGGCCTGCTTGTGGTGAGGCTGTGGTCGGTGGGGAGGTCAGAGCCCGGGCAGGTCCCAGCCAGGGGTGACAGACTGAGAGAGGCTGAGCGAAGGCCACTGTCCTAGTCCGCTCAGGCTGCTGTGGCAAAATACCCAGACTGGGTAATTTACAAACAACAGAAATTTGTTGCTCACAGTTCTGGAGGTGGGCAAGTCCAAGATCAAGGCACCGGCAGATTCGGAGTCTGGGGAGGGCTCATCCCTCTCGGATAGCACCTTCTTGCTGTGTCCTCACAGGGCGCAAGGAGAAAACGGGCTCTCCCAAGCCTCTTTTATAAGGGCACACACACCATTTGTGAGGGCGGAGTCCTCCTGACTTAATCACCTCCCCAAAGCCCTGCCTCTTAACACAATTACATTGGGTGTTAGGTTCTAGCATATGAATTTGGGGGACACCACACCATAGCAGGCACACAGCAGTGAAGAGAGGTGGCAGGACTCAGTCCCCCCAGGGCAAGGCCTTGCTCTCCTCTGAATTCTGAGCACCTGGCAAGGTTACCTGGAGTGTGTGAGTGCGTTATCATTTGCCGAATGAAGGAATGAATGAGAGAATGGAGTTTGGGCTGTGTGATTAGGGACATCTAGACTGGACCCAAGAAGCCAGCAGGAGCCCCACAGAAAGGTTTCCGTGCCAGCAGGGGGACACGGGAGGGGCTGTGCCCTGCAGCTGGTGCTCCGAGACTGAGGCCAGAGACTCTCCTGTACCTGGCCCAGCTCAGAGCCCACCTCCTGCTCCAGGCAGTCGCTCCTGTAACCTGTCTCTTTTCTGTGTCACACGAATTTTTTAATGCTAGAGGGCGGTTTTGTGTCTCCAAAGGAAGACTTTGTGTGGCTTGAATTCGAATTAAGAGTCAATATATCAAGTAGTAAATGTTTAAGCCTGGATTTTCTTAGACCCCGCAGTCCAAATCCAATAAGTTTTCGCTTTTTCTTCGTAAATCTAATTTTAATATTAACATGCGAACGATCACTTTCACTCTGAGATATGTTCAATTAACTGGTACATTTCAGATGTTAATTCCTCCTGAGTGTCTGGCCACACTTACCTTCTGAAATAACACAACAGTCCCCGGAGCCTCAGTCTGAAATCGCAGCTTCCACGCCGCCAGATTCCCGCACACACCCCGAGGGCCGCCTACAGATCACCTGCAAGTTCTTCCTAAACACTTAAGCAGCTCTTGCAAATCGAGTCGATGAGACGCGTAAAGATTGGACTCAGGTTTTCCCCATCATCTCAAACACCGCGAAAACAGCAATGGAGACGCACAGCACAGCCGCTTTGTAGGTGGTGGCAATGCATCTGCAGTGCCCTCTTGGATTCTTACGACCTCCCGCCCTCACTCAGCCCAGGCGCGTCACCAGCCAGGGCCACAAAGCACCTAAGATTATGTGTTTGGGGTGTTGGTCTGGGCGTCTGGGCCAGGACCCAGGATTGGCCTCATTTCTGGGCTATCCTCCCGCTTTCAAGGGGCGAGCCTGCTTCCTGTGGTCGGTGGCTACGGCATGTCCGCAGGAGCCCACACCTGTGGCCGGGCGGGATTAACACATGTTTCACACACGCCCCCACCGCCACTGTCCCCCAGGCCTTGCAGCTCGCCCGGGGTCCGGGTCCTCACTCTCACTTTCCCAGCTGTGTCCCACCAGCAACTGCAGTGACAGTGGGGAATTCCAGGGACCAGGACTTTGGCACATTGAGTGTGAGAATAACTGACCCAAGGTCGAGACAAAGGTAGAGAGGTCAGAACAGTAAAAAGGCAGATCTGGGTTCAACATCAGTATTCACTGGAGGAAGAATGTTCCAGAAATTGAGTGGGCTGCCTCACCCAGTACCGGACTCCCTGTGGCTGGGCAGTCGAGAGGACGGGTGAACTGGGAATGCCGGGGACTGTGTCTGCCGGGATGCTTTCCATTGCCAGTGAACCTGCCACCTAGTTCACACCAGCTTAAGCATTGAGGGGCATCGATTGGCCCATGTGACTGAGTGGTCCGAGGGTCCCGGGCAGGCTTCTCTGTCAGAGGAGCAAACAGGGGTGGCCCTGCTTCCCGGGGCCCAGCTCCGTCCTCTGTGCTCAGCAGGCTCTCCCTCATGGTCCCAAGATGCCCGTGAGCAGTCCCAGGCAGTGCGCCTCCAGGTCCAAATCCAACAGAAAAAGAACTATTTCCAATTAAAGCAAAAGCCCTGGATTTACATCTTACAGGGCCCGTCTGGCCTGAGCCGGGACATGTGTCCTACATCATTGTAGCCAAGAGGCGAGATGCTCAGATTAGCTTACAGCAATCAAGTCTCACTCGTGACTGGGGTGAAGTGCATGGTGGGGAAGAAAGTGACAATGTCCATAGTGAGAGTGACCCTAGTGAGCCCTATGGTTTGTGAGTAGGACAGTGTAGCAGCACAGTGCATGCACATAACGACGCTTAATAACTTATGGTGGAATGAACAAATGAAAGAAAATGGAAGGAAGGAAGGTAGGTGGAGGCAGAGGCAGGGATACAAGTTTGAGGCCCGGTGGAGGTGGGCACACGGGCCAGAGCAGCTGCCACGTCAGGGGCAGGTCTAGAGCAGGGGGTCCAGCACCAAGGAGAAGGGTCTCTTCTGAGAGCCGCGGTCCGAGCTGGCTCCTCCCCTGGAGGGAGCCGCCGAGTGGAAGGGGGACACTGCAGCCGGAGGTTGAGCCTGAGGGAGGCCGAGGGGGAGGCCCGGGGAGCGGGCAGATGAGGCAGGTGGATCGGGCTGATCTTGGAGCTGTTGCCCCCATGACTGTTTGACATTCACCTTGGCAAACTCTGCAGCCTGGAGGCGAGTTCTCAAGGCACAGAGTTAGGTGTGCAGGACACGGCTGGACCGGGCTGTGCGGTGGGTAGATTTGAGTTAGAAGGGACCAGCCTCTGCTCTGTCCTACGTGGGGCTTTCTCAGGCCACCGTTGGGTGGTCTGTAATTGTTGACAGTGTCCCCACACCCGGGGAAAGCCGAGGTGGCCCTGGGATGGACCTTGGGGAGGCCTCCAGCCAGGCTCCGGCTCTGGCCCCCCCAAGGCCAGGACACTGCCTGTTCCCAGAACACCACCTGCCCCAGAGGCCATTCACCCTGCCGGGCAGACTGGCCAGAGGGCAGGTGCCCAGAGCCAGGAGTGAAGGATGAAAGATGCCACCTGAACGTCACACGTCCCCACTCAGGCTGCCTGAAGCACAGATGCTGTGAGTCTCCGAGGTGGCCTTTGACGGTGAGTTTGCTGACCCAAGAGGGAGCTGGGTGAGTCTCTTGCTGCAAAGCGTGAGAACTTCTGTCCCCACTGGTGCAACGCTTAGGCCGAGGCCCAGATGCACCTGCCTTGGGGCTCTCTCCTGCCCAGGAGAACGGGGGTGTGGGGAGGCCCAGAAAGCTTACAGGTGGTGGGGACTGAGCAGCCTGGGGGAGACCCCTGCCTTGGAGGTCCCCACTAACAATCCTGAGTGAACTGTGCAGGGGCTGAGGGACCGCCGCTACGACTAACTGGGAAACTGGAAGGTCTTCAACCTTCAGCTCCGTTTCAGGGAACACAGCTGACCCAGAGGCCAACACAGTGTGTGCCCAGGGGAGGAGGGCCCGCCTGCCCTGTGAGGAGGCAGCCCCTGAGCCTGGTGATGGACGTCAGCGGCACGTCCAGCCTGCTCGGGCTCCAGGGCCCCCCTCTGCTGCTCTTGGGGCTCCCTGCCTGCTGCACCTGCAGGACCCTTGTTCAAAATCTACCAAGAATTTCAAGTTGGTGACGGGAGATCAATAAGCATGGGGACCTGTGTGCATCCATAGGTCGCACGCCCCTGAAGCTGGCCCTGCAGCCACGGGAGGAGGAGGAGTCTGTGGTGAGGGGAGCATCCTCACGGCGTATACAAAGGCCCTGTGGCTGCATGCTGCGGCTCCTGACAAGGGCCCTGTAGCCTCCCTCCCTCTGCGTACTGCATCTCAGTTAACCTCTAAATAACCCTGAGAAATAGGAGTCATCCATCCCCTCTCACAGAGGACACAGCAGGGCTTAGAGAAGTGAAGGGACTTGCCTGGGGACAGGCCCACCAGGCCCCTGAGGGCTGGCTCAGACACCCGGCTGTGCCTCAAGTGGCTCCTCTACCTGCCAGGCAGGGCTCCCCTCCCTGGGTCCAGACCCCCGTTCTGGCAAGTGACTCAGGCTCGCTGGGCCTCAGTTTCTCCATCTGTGAAATGGATGTCGTATTAATAGGCCCTGCTTTCGTAGGGTTATTTCTCGTAACACACAGAATGCCTAGACCAGCACCAGGCATGGAAAAGGCCCTAAATAATGTCCTCCATTGACACCCTGCGGTTCTCATCTGCTCTTCTCCCTGCCCGGGGTCCACCCCTGGCTTCTCCGCCCGCATCCAAGTCTCCCCCACCGTGGGGTGACCAGCCCTTCTCCGCCTTTGGGACGCCAGGCAGCCCGGCAGTGTGCGCACCCACGCCCACCTGTGCCAGGTAGGACACACACACACACCCCCCTGTGCCAGGTAGGACGCACACACACACACCCCTGTGCCAGGTAGGACACACATACACACACACACACACACAGACACACACACACACACACACACACACACACACACACACCCCTGTACCAGGTAGGACACACACACCTGTGCCAGGTAGGACACACACAGACACACCTGTGCCAGGTAGGACACACACACACACACACACACACACACACACACACACACCTGTGCCAGGTAGGACGCACACACACACACCCCTGTGCCAGGTAGGACACACACACACACACACACACACACACACACATACCCCTGTGCTAGGTAGGACACACACACACACACACCTGTGGCAGGTAGGACACACACACACACACCCCTGTGCTAGGTAGGACACACACACACACACCTGTGGCAGGTAGGACACACACACACACACACACACACACACACACAGACACACAGAGCCCTCTCTGGGCTGTGCGGCTGCACCTTGGCTTTAGCCCGGCGAGAGGCCGCCAAGGGCTCCCTCTAGTGGCCCAGGAGCAGCGGCTGCTCACGCGGACTTGACTCAGGAACCTCGCGCCTTCCAGCCTGGGCTGCAGCGAATGCTAAGGGGTCCCAGCTTCCTCCAGGTGCCTGGACACTGGTGGCCCGTTGTCCTTTCATTCATTTGCAGCAGAGGCGGGACACTTGCTGGCTGCTGCCCAAACCATCGGCTGCAATCACGGAGCAGGCCACAGGCCTGGGACCTCCAGGACGCCGCGGCTGGGGTTAGCCATGCAGGCCACACCCAGGGCTCACACACGCACAGCGCTGGCCAAGGGTGATAAGTGTGGCCAGGAAGGCGTCCTGCGGCCCTTGGTGTCAGAGCAGAGCAGGGAGGACAGGCGGCCAGGAAGACGGAAGCACACGGCAGGTGCCTGGTGGGGGGCGGAGGGGGCAGAGAGCAGGCTGGAGATGGAGTCACCACCCACAGAGCAGTCATGCAATGAACGAATGAATGAACAAACGAACCAGCAAACAGCTTTGGCATTTCGTGTCATGACAGTGCCCCTGGCACCTCTTAACAATAGATGCTGAGGTTCTCTTCCGAGCTCACTGACTTCAGCGGGAGAGAAGCCAGAGAACCTATAATTGAACACACAGCTCAGATAATTCTGAGGTCAGGCGAGTCTGGAAATTCCTGGGGTCCTGTGGCTCCCCACTTGCCCGGAAGCTGGTCAGCTCGCAGGCCCCAGCCCTGAGACTCTGAGCTGGGAGGTCTGGGCTTGGCCCCAGGAGCTGCCTGTGTCACAAGCCCCGGGCACCAAGGCAGGGGATGCTGGCCACAGCCTGAAAGACAGCAGGCTAAGGGGTGGGGGATGCAGGAGGGACCACCCACTCTGTCCCTTGCAGGTTGACATTGCCTGATGGGTCCTGGGGGGCCTTTTGGCTTGGAGGGTCTATGTCACTTTCCCTTTCCTGTTGGAGAAAAAGGCACCAGCATCGTCCACGAGGGAAGGAGACCCCAGTGGGACATAGCTGGATTTTCCCAGCTGCCAGTTCCAAACCTCCAGAGACTGCAGCTGGCGAGACTGAAGCCTCGGCGAGGGAGGGAAGGACCAGAGGAGTCCGTCTTCTTTCTTGTTTCATTTCACCATCTTTATGGAGATACAGGTCACGGAGCAGACAATCCACCCACAGGAAGCGCACAATTCAGCGGCTTTTAGTACATCCACAGCGTGTGCGGCCGTCGCCACGGTCAACTGCAGAACATTTTCATCCTCCCAGAGAGAAGCTCTGTCCCGGGAGCAGACACTCCCCCAGCCAAATCCACCCCCACCCTCCCGCCCCAGCCACGCTAACCCACTGTCTGTCTGGAGCACTTTGGCTCTTCGGGGCGATTTGTGTAACCATGGTGCAGTTTACGGCCCCTGCGTCCCTTCCTTCCCCGAGCGAGACGTTCCCGGTTTGTCCACGCTGCAGCGTGATCGGTCCTTCATGTTTTCTTTTTTTTTTTTTTTTTTTTTGAGATGGAGTCTTGCTCTGTTGCCCGGGCTAGAGTGAGTGCCGTGGCGTCAGCCTAGCTCACAGCAACCTCAGACTCCTGGGCTCAAGCGATCCTCCTGCCTCAGCCTCCCGAGTAGCTGAGACTACAGGCATGCGCCACCATGCCCGGCTAATTTTTTGTATATATATTTTTAGTTGTCCAGATAATTTTTATTTCTATTTTTAGTAGAGACGGGGTCTCGCTCAGGCTGGTCTCGAACTCCTGACCTCGAGCGATCCACCCGCCTCGGCCTCCCAGAGTGCTGGGATTACAGGCGTGAGCCACCGCGCCCGGCCAGGTCCTTCATGTTTTCTCATGGCCAAACGGTACCCCCGCTGTGTGGCTGGACCATATTTTGTTTCTCCCTCCTTCAGGTGACAGCGCTCCATGCTGGGCCGATGTGGGTCCCCGCCCTGCCCCTGCCCCTCAGAGGACGAGTCCTGCACCGGCTCTTCCAGCCCAGCAGCGAGGCAGGGGCTGGGCAGGTGGGGGTCCACGTCTCCACAGCCTCAGCCTGTGAGGGTCCCCGCCATGAGCCACGGTGCCCTGTGGGCACCTCCCATGCGATTCCGTCCTTAGGGCCGGTGCTTCCTGACTCTCCCATCTTACCTCCCAAATGACAATGATGACAATGAGGTTGCTGCAGTGGTTTGAATTGGCCCCCAAAAGATAGGTCCCCCCAGAACCTGCAGGTGTGACCAAATTTGGAAAAAGGGTCTTCACAGAGGTAGGCAGGGTAAGACCAGAGCATCCCGCATTGGGGCCCACCCTGAATCCAATGGCACCGTCCTCCTAAGGGACAGAAGAGAGGCTGACAGAGACACACCGAGAGGAAGACCTGGGACCACAGAGTGCTGCAAACACAGCCAGGAATGCCTGGGGCCACCAGGGTTGGAAGAGCAATACGGATTCTCCCCTGGAGCCTGTGGAGGGAGGTGGCCCTGCCAATACCCGGCTTCCAGACTTTGGGTCCCGGAACTGTGAGAGAATCAACTTCTGTTGTTTTAAGCCCCCCAGTTTGCAGTATTTTGTTACCACAGGTCCTGGAGACTTGCACAGGGACCACCCGTGAGGACACGGTCCCCGCAGCCTTCCAAGTTGGGTCCTTTTTGTTCCCATTTCACAGGCCAGATGCTGAGGCTTCCAGATGTTAAGTAACTCTGCGAAGAAGTTGCTTCATGCTTTTGAAGCCCGCACAGGAACCAAACTGCCGGGCTGGGCTCCCTGCCGCGGGCCCCATCGGGACAGACCCCGAGAGCCCGCTCTTTCCGAGAAGGTTGTTTTATGTGTTTACAGGCATTCCGTTATTATATTTATTATTTACTGTCAGTTTTAGGGACATTAAATTGCAGCTGTATTGTTGGGAATAAATTTTATCTCCATGGCTTTAAAATACACACAAAAATATTAATCCCATTAGTAGATGAATACTGTCATAATTCCATAGAATATAAATTTTACTGCAGTTACAGCTGTAAAATACCAAGAACCTATTGCAGCAGGATCACTGGGGATAAATGCTTCCGCTGGGCCCAAAACACAAATGATATTCCGTTCATGGCTGCAAAGGGGCCTCACACCGGTGAGCACGCCTGTGCCGCGTACAGACCTGTAGAACCCGAGGCGATGCTCAAACACCGCACTGGGTTATCAGGGAGCCATTGTAGGTCTCTGACGAAGACACAAATAAAACAGATGGTTCCCTTTCTAGCTACGTTCCCAGTCATCCTGCTGACAAGCGTTTTTTTACTGCTGCTATCGTAAAACTATAAAATGTGGAAAGAAGAAGCCATTTCAGCCCCAGGAAAGACAGAGTGATCGAAATGCAGCTTCATCTGTGAGAAATTCATGCCTGGGCCAGGAAAACAATTCTTGCAGATGCAAAGTTGGGGCAGAGCAGGACTAGGGTGGGCAGATAACATACAGGATGCTCAGTTCAATGTGAATTTCAGGGAAACAGTGGACACATTGTTAGCATAAGTATATCCCAGGCAACGTGCGGATCCTTGTTTCCCTGAAATTCAAATCTAAGGAGGTGTCTTGGGTTTTGTTTGTTAAGTTTGTTTTACCAAATCTGGCAACTTGGATGGACCTCCAGCCCCCGTAAGAGAACCCATACAGGGAAGGACCGCTGGCATTCCAGGGATATCTGCGGGCTCGGAGTTGGCCAGGCGGAGCTTTCTTGGTCCCCAGGGCTCTAGGTGGGGAGAGGTGAGGGGTGCACAGGGCTGCAACCATAGCCTTGGGGCTGACTGTTCAGCACAAAGGCCAACAGGGGTGACATTGGCGGGGTTCATGCCCATGTTTCCCTAAGCCTCGCACCTGTGATGGGAAGTAGGATACGGCGACTGTTGTTTGGCAAAAGGAGAGTGGAAGTAGCCGATCCTGCAAGGCACAGCTGAGTAGAGGCCTGTGGGAACTGTGGAGCCCAAATTCCTTCCTGGGGGCTACAGGGTGAGGTCCTGCAGGGCTGCAGGGGCAGCTGTATTCGGGCTGCAGAGTGTGCTGACCTGGGAGGCTGCCCCTTCCCTCCTCAAAAGCTTTGCAGAAGACCTGGCTTCCCAGCCGGCTCAAGGCACCTGAGGGTGACAATCAGCCCTGGGAACTTTGAGAGCCGGGGCTTGTTTTGGAGTAAAGATTGCAAGACCCAGTTTGGATCACCCACTTATTCGCCAGGCCTAGTAGCAAGTAGCTCTGTGCTGCAAAAAAAAACCTCCGACTTTCAGAGGAAGGTGGCTTTGTCCCTTCCCTGCCCCCCCGCCCCCCCCACCCACCCCCGTCCCCCCCCCCGGAAACCAATAAGAACAGAAGGAAGTTAGGAGAGGGTGAACTCCAAGGGAGCCCTGGGAACAGGCTCAACTCCCAAGGGAGCCTCCGTGGGTGAGCTCTCGGGTGACTATTTACATAAACAACCCCGGTGGGCTGTGCACCGGAGGCCCACGGAGAGTCACCCGAGGCAGAGTACAACGACCCCTCCCCTTAGGCCCTTGCTCTCCCCAACTCACGACCACGGGCACCCAAGCACCAAACACACAAGTCTTTGTTTCTCCTTCAGGCAAATAAGATGGAAAATAACTGTATTACCAAAACATACTGTTTAGGGCTCAGAAAACTTTAGCCTGAAACGGGGCTTAGACAGGAAGCAGCCTCAGGGGCTCTCTGGGCCTCCTCCCCACTCTCTGTCCCTCCCGGGGCACAGGCTGAAGCTGTTCTCTGACTTTCCCGTATCTACCTGGACACACAATTGCCTTCCTTGAAATGTCATTAACCAGGGAGATTAAACCTCACACAACAGGCAGAGACTGAAGATCAAACAGCACACCTGCAGCCCAGACAAACTTCCTCCCTCCCACACCATTGTCTGTTCCCGGTCCCATCAGAGTCCCCAAGAGAATTATTTACTGCCCATTGTCTGAGCATTGAGCCCATTCACTTCCTGCTAAAACTCATCGAGGCCCCTCAGATTGTCACATTCCCCACCTCCCTCCCCCAGGAAGAGGGCTGCGAGGCCCCTGCAGCCGCGGGGTCACTGGGTGGTCGTCCTGCACTCCTGTGTGTGCTCCCATACACCTTGTGCGCCTGCCGCTGCCCGACCATCTTCAGCAAACCTTCAGAGGTGAGGGGAGAGCTCTCCCTCCCTGCGCACGACCCCCACAACCTGACCACTTCCCAGCACCCCCACTGCCAGCCGGAGCCCTGGCATCTCCCACCACGACCTCCCCAGGGTGCCCGGGTGACACTGCAAGACCTCTCCCCCATGCGGCTCCTGTCCTGACCCCTCTCCTCACCAGGCAAACCCCGAAGGCCCAACAACAGCCACGGGACGGGGGTCCCTGCACACCCGACCGCCCCGCCCTCCCTCCGCTCTGGCCTCCTCGCAGTTGGGAACACACGCAGCACAGCGAGTCCCCAGGGCTGTGGCTCCAGCTGCCCACACCTTCCAGTCCTGGACTACGCTGGTCCAGTCTGCCCTGACCACCCTCCCCCAGGCCCGACTCCGCCGGCCGCCTCCCCTTCCTGCCCAGTGTGTGTTCACCTGTCAGGGCACCTTCTGTCCCTGCAGGCGCTGCAGCCCCACTGGCAGGCATTTCCATCTGCCCTGATATCTTGGCCCTAGAACACTCAGCACCCCCCCATGCCCCCACCCCGCTCATAACAGGCACCGCGTAAATATTTGCCAAGTAACTGAATGAATGAGTGAGTGAAGGAACAAGTTTTCCCGACCGTTGCCATCTCTCGGACACTGTGTGCAGGGCTATTGTTTTTTTTATTCTGGAGGAGGGACAGCCACCGTTTATTTCATTCATTCACCTATTGGTAGAGTGTCCCTCCCTTTGCCTATTCCCTGCCTGTCAGGGGTGGGGGGGGATCAAATCCTCTGAAAGCTGACAGGCACCCCCCCCCTCACAGAGTCCCTGCATGCAGTAGGTGCCCCTGCTTCCCTGCTGCTGCTGGTGACATCAGGGCTGGAGTGGCCCTCTCACCTGCAGAGAGTGTGACTGGCTGGGGTCCCCTCTGCATGATGCTTTGCATGCTGGCTTAGAAGCCACCTGGGCCCGGGAGGTGGGGCACAGCAGGACTGGCCCTGGGCCCCTGCACGCTGGCCCTGCAGCAGATGTCCCTGGTGCTGGCCCCCCTCCCCAGGGCAGGGCAGGGAGTGGAGCTCCGAGCACAGGGAGGGCAGGTGGAGGCTTCGCTCCCCAGGTGCTGCCGCTCCCTCCCTTTCTCTGGGAAAGGTGGGGCCGCCCTGCAGCCCAGAAACCTGCCCAAAGCCCTTCCCCAGGGCAGGCACCGGCTCCCTGCACCTGAGTGGCTGCGGTGGGGGCCACCTACCCCTGGAGTAAGCACTAGATCTGAGGAGAGAGAAGAGAAAGGAGAGGGGAGGAGGGGGTGTCAGCTCAGAGGGCAGCCCCACCCCCTCCGCCATGACGCAGGGTCCAGGCATGGGCAGAGTGGAGGTGAGAGGGCCTGTCCCCAGAGCAGAGTCATACAGTTCTGGGTAAGCTCCCAATCTGCCTACCTTTCACACCTCCCCTAAGGGCACCCACTCGCCTCAGGGCAGGTAAGGAGCAGCTTCACACACACACACACAATCCCCGCCCTGCCTGGCCAGCATGGCCACACCCCCCAGGCCACAGGGGCTGCAGGTGGGAGGTGTCACTGGTGGGGAAGGTGTCTGGGCTGGTGCCAGGTTGAGGGCAAGCACTGGGTGAGCCCAGACCCCTCAGCAGCTGCACCAACCCTGGCTGGAGCCACCAGCGGCCTTTCTTTCTCTTCCCAACTGTCACTAAGAAGGGCTGGCTGTGTGACCTCAAGCAGTTGCTGCACCTGTCCGGACTTGCATTAGCCCGGCTATTCCCCTTCCAGGGTGGAGTTAGCCAAAAAGTAGATGTGGGGGGCTCCCAAGGGACAGGGGAGGGGAAGAGGAGCTTGGATGGGAGAGCTGGTGGGGGACTGCGGAGGGGCTGGGCCCGGCTGCAGGGGGAGCTGGCACCTGGGGGTGGCACCTCCTCCCCCACCCCCACCCCTGGCTCTGTCATTGCTGGGAGGGAGGAGAGCCTCCTGGAGTCTTGGCAGAGCTGCCTGCTGGTAAGTCCCTCCCCCAGAGGCCCCTGGAGCCTGCCACAGGCTCAGCTGTGCCCACTGCCCCAGCCTGGGCCCCCTCCCAGCTCCTGTGGCTCTGGGCCCCTAAGGGGGGAGGGTGGCACCCACGCCCAGCTGGCTCTGCCCCTCTGTCTCAGGGCCTTCCTGCTGCCAGGGCTTTCTGTGGGGGGCAGAGGGCTCCTCTGTGACCAACCCTGGTTTATAGCACTGGGGCCCCAATGTCCAGGCTTATGGGCCACCAGGGGATTAGGTGGGAGGCCCTGCCTGGCCGGGCCCCCGCTGAGCAGGGATCTGAGGTCACACAGACCTGGTTGGAAGTGACCGAACCTGTAAGCCTCAGTGTCCCTATTGGCCGTAAAAGGTGCCAGTAATCCCTATTCCGGCAAGTGGCCGAGAAGGGCAGAAAAAACAGCGAGAACAGCCCTGGCCGGGACCCTCGGGCGGGTCCCTTGGTGCCGTCTCTACTGTGACATCCCATGGCAAACCCATTTCACAGACAGTCTACATGACATGCTGGGCTCAGGCCAAGGAGCAGGCTGAGCTGAAGGCTAGCTGAGCCCACAGCGGCAGATGGGGCGCCTGGGGAGTGGGGGCCACTTCCTTCCCTACCCCCTCCCAGCAGGAGGAAGCCCATACTTTTAGGTACCACCACAGCCCTTCTGGGCAACAAGCCCCCCCTTTGCAAGAAGCCATCTGCCTCCAAATGGCCCACCTGGGGGAGAGGGAAGGAGGCCTTCCCCATACCCCCGAGGCTGTCCAGGTCTTGGGGGTCCCCTCCCCACACCAGCCCTCCCAGTCTTGGGCCAGGGAAGGGGGCAGGCCTGCCCAGGCTATAACCTGGCAGTGCCCAGGCAACCCTGGCAGGTGCACCCCAACATCTGGGCCTCACCCTGCAGTGGGCACCCTGAGCAGTACCACCCACAGGCTGCGGCAGCTGAGCGGGATGGCGCGTGGGGAGCACAGAGCCTGGCCCACAGGGGCTCCCAGCTCACGCAGCGAGAACCGGAGCAGGACCTGGTACCTGGAGCTAGAGAGTCCTGGCCGGGCCAGCTTGCCCAGGGCATCTGGGCTAGAGCGGGGGGCTGGGGCCCAGCACCGAGAGGAGATCCCTGAGGGTCCCCCAAGGACACTGACAGTCAGGACACAGGCTCTCACGGAAGCCAAGGGTAAGCATCATCGGTTTCTGCCTAATTTAAAACGGCCTCCTGATGCTGGCAGACCCGAGAGCTGCGGACGTGAGGACATTCAGCCCGCTGCACCAGGGGCCCAGCTCACGGCGTTTATTCATTCACTCAGCGCTCGGAGCACCGGGAGGTGAGCAGGGCGTGCCCGCTGCCCCTGCGTGTGTCCCGGGCTAGCTGGGGAAGCCAGCATCCGGCCCTGGAACACAGAGTCGCTGGGTGAGTGCCGTGGAGGGAGCTATGTCATTGTGTTCTGAGTCCACCTATTGCTGGGGGGACAGCAGCCTGGGGGGGCCCATGATGGCCTCTCGAGGGCCTCCCGCCGTGCATGTGACTGCAGACCCCTCCCACCGAGGGCCTGCCCTGGTCCCATTGGCAGGTGGGGCACGCGGTCCTCCCAGCAGCCCCAACCTTCCCACGTGTCCTCGCTCCTCCAGGATTTCTGCATCTGTGCGGCGGTGACCGGGAGTCCCAAACGTCATGGAGGAAGCAGCTGATTCTCCAGGCAGAACTGTTCGAACTGTGTGGTGGGGACTGCTGGCCGCCCCCCAAAACCCATTCTCTCCTCAGAAAGTAGGGAGGGCGCCTCGCAGCAGGTGTGACCCTGTGATTAGACTCCCCTGACGGGAGGCGAAGGGAAAGTTCTGCCTGGCCCCTCCGTCCTCACGGGTGCTCCCTGCTCCTCCTTCCTGGGGCCCAGGTGGCAACCAGCCACAGCGACCTCAGGACCTCCACGCTGAGCCAGCAGAGCGGCCGCCCGCCCAGGTCCCCGAGGGAGGAGAGCACCCCTGGGCTAATACAGAAAGAGAAATAAGCTCCACAAGCCACAGCTACTATTGTCAGATCTCATGCTGCAGCCGCTAACTCTACCCTAACTAGCGCCAGTTACGAGAAACAGAAACTCATCTCAAACCAGCCTAAGTTAGAGGGAGACTGAAATGCAAATCAAAACCACAATTAGACACCGCTTCACACCCATTAGGACGGCTGTTATTGAGAAAAGGAAACAGGCTGGCCTGGCCCAGTGGCCTGTCATCCTAGCAGTCTGGGAGGCCGAGGTCGGAGGATCCCTTGAGCTCAGGAGCTCGAGACCAGCCTGAGCAAGAGGAAGACCACATCTCTACTATAAATAGCTGGGCAACTAAAAATAGAAAAAATTAGCTGGGCGTGGTGGTGAGCGCCTGTAGTTCCAGCTACTCGGGAGGCTGAGGCAGGAGGATCGCTTGAGCTCAGGAGTTTAGGTTTCTGTGAACTATGGTGACACCATGGCGACAGAGTCAGATTCTGTCTCAATAAAAAGAAAGAAAGAAACAGAAAAAAGAAAATAACAAGTGTTGGCAAGGATGTGGAGAAATCGGAACCCCTGGGCATCCCTGTTGGTGAGGCTATAACCCGGTGCAGCCCCTGCGGGAGGCAGCATGGCCGGGTCCTCAAAAAGTTAAACACAGAATCACCACGTGACCCAGCAATTCCACTCTGGGTATATCCCCAAGAGAATTAAAAGCAGGGTCTCAAAGAGATGTGTACGCCCACGGTCATAGCAACATTGTTCACTCGCAGAGGCCAAAAGGTGGAAGCAACCCAAGCGTCCAGGACAGAGAAACAGATAGACAAAAAGGGGTCTACGCACACAGCGGAACATCATCCAACCTAAAAAGCAAATTCCGACACATGCTATGACGTGGATGAACCTTGAAGACATCGTGCTAAGGGAGATAAACCCGTCACACAAGGACAAACACTGCGTGAGTCCACTCATATGAGGTCCCTGGAGTCATCAGATTCACAGAGACAGAAATGAGAAGGCGAGTCGCCAGGGCTGGGGGAGTGGAAGTGGGGAGTACTAGTGAGGACTTTAAAGAGGACAGAGTTTCAGCTTGGAAAGACGAAAAATTCCAGGAGACGGACGGTGGTTGCACAACAGCGTGACTTACTTAATGCCACTGAATTATACACTTAAAAATGATTAAAATGGCAAATTTTGTTATGGACATTTTACCACAATAGAAAATGTTAAAAAAACAAAAAACAACTTGGCCGGGTGCGGTGGCTCACGCCTGTGATCCCAGCACTCTGGGAGGCCGAGGCAGGCGGATCACTTGAGCTCAGGAGTTCGAGACCAGCCTGGGCAAGAGCGAGACCCCGTCTCTACCAAAAATAAAAAAATTAGCCGGGCGTGGTGGCGCATGCCTGTAGTCCCAGCTACTCGGGAGGCTGAGGCAGGAGGATCACTTGAGCCCAGGAGTTGGAGGCTGCAGTGAGCCATGATGATGCCACTGCACTCTAGCCGGGGTGACAGAGTGAGACTCTGTGACCAAGGGGATGGCAGTGGGCGTGCAGCACTTGCACAGTGAGCTGATTTTCTAGCACTGCTGAAACCGCCCCAGCAGGAACACGCCTCGGTGGCCTGCTGGTTCGAGAAGGATCAAAAACACGTGAAGCAAACCCAGACCTGACTCACAGCCCACAGCGAGCCCAGCTGATCCCAGCCTGGACCTGCTGAAACCCAACGGAGAAACAAAAACACGAGCAAAGTGAGCGCCTACTGTCGAAGGCCACTGGGAGCCTGGACTGTTTGCTATGCCGCCTAATTATGGAAATCGCCGACTGCTACGGGCAGTTTCTGTGGAACCCAAGGGGAGTCACCAGTCCGTACTGTCACTCACAGAGGTGCTCTCTCGTTAACTCAGGCAGAAAAAAATCAGTGGGTGTAATGGTTAGGGCAGAATGGCCTGCGTAGGCTAGCCCTGCCGGCCACCCACTGCCTGCCGTCTGACCCTGTCACCGCCCCCGTGAGCAGTCCTAAATTACTCTCGACCTCGGCATCTCATTCTCGAGAGCCAAAGACCCAGGTGGAAGTATCTGACTGGTCACTTTGGTCACGTGCCCACGGGTCCTCAGTCAGCGCTTGGGAGGGGGAGCAGTACCCGCCTCCCTTCCCTCCTGAGATCTTCCAAAGTAGAAAGGGTATTTGGCACCGGGCAACTAAAGGACCAAGCCCACCACGGGCAGGAATGAGCCCTCAGCTCTCTGTCCCTTCCTTCGGACTCGGTGCTCCAGAAAAGGCCCCTCGTCTCCTGTCCAGCGTGCGCTCAGCACAGATGCCACCACTGGGGCTATGTGCCCCACCTCGGCCACCTGGAGGGAGACTGGCTTCTCTTTCTCAGCTCCAGCTCGGATTTCTGGAGTCCTTGGGGGAAATGTCTGTCAGCTCCCACCCATAACGAGGCTGAGGGAGGGAAGGAGCCGTTCCCAGAGGCGAGGAAGAGGAGTAGGCAGATGAACCAATGGGCATCCGCAGCAACACGGAGCTTGGCGGACAAGGGCTCGAGTCTTGCTCTGACATTTGGTGACTTGGTGACTTGGGGAGTTGTTGAAGTCCCCGCTAAGTCAGCTATGCAATAGCCCCACCTCACAGGGCCATGGGATGGCTGGGGGTGTGGACCCCCGACCTGACCACAGCCCTGGAAAGAGGATCGGAGGGGGCTGGCCCCCCAGGGGCTGCGGGCTGGGAGGGAGGTGGCCAGGGGAATAAGCCCCCGTGTTCTGCCGGTGCCTCCCCCTGGTTGGCCAAACGGAGGGCAGGGGAGGAGGGAGCCCACTGACGGCCCCCCACAAGGCAGCCTCCACTGACGAGCGCGGGGCAGCGGGGCAGTGGGCACCCGTCTGAGCTCCGCTGGCAAGAGCCAAGTCCTTGTGCTCCCGGCTTGTCCCTTGTTTGCAAATGCACATCCTCATCTCAGGTGACACCTGGGTCATCTGGACTCCTCTGTCTGCTCATCCCCAGACCCTAGTCATCAGTTCCATTGTCCCTTCCCCTCCCCAGCTGTCAGAGCTGTCACAGCCTCCCCACGCCGCATCTCAGTGGTCTCAGCCCAGGGCTGTCACGGCTCAACCAGACTGAGAGCAGCGGCCTCCAACCAGCTCCCCTCCCAGGTCGTCCCCGCCCAGCCTGCCGTGCCCTCGGCCTGCGCTCACTGCTCACTGGCACCCCTGAGGCCACAGAGGCAGGGCTGCCCCCTGGGCCAGTTCTGGGGGCCCCACCTCCTGCTGTCCCCCCATGTGACCAAGTCCTCCATGGCTGCTGGCATCTTGTCTTGCCCCCCCAGCCCCCACCCTGGCGTTCCTGGGACTGGCAGACACATCAGAGCACAAGTCCCCGAGCCAGATGACAAGGGGTGGAAGCCCAGCCCCGCCACTCCGTTCCCTCACGTCCATTTGTCCATTCATGCGTTTATTCATTCAACAAACCCTTATCTGTGCCAGGGTCTGGCCTGAGGCTCTGCTCCAGCTTGGGAACAAGCCCGCACCCCACCGTCAAGGGTCCACACGGGTAGGTGGAAGGACTGAATGAGCGCGTATGGGTAACGACCACGCTCAGGCCAGGCCCGCAGAGACCAGGCCCGCTGAGACCGGGCCCACTGAGGCCAGGCGCGCTGAGACCGGGGCCCACTGCAGAAGTGTTTACTACTCTTATTAATTACTGGTACCGGCCACTAATCCAACGTTTCCTGACAAGCACCCCCACCGTGTCCAGAGCTGGCCGGCAGCCTCAGTGCCACCAGGGATGTTGACACGTCCGACCCCCCACCAGCCTGGAGGGCTGGAACGCTTTCTAATTTTCCTGTCACTCCTAGTTCCCGAAAAGGGGCTGGGGCACAGTAGGTGGGCCGGACTGAGTGAGGCCAGAGCCAACCCACAGGTCCTGTCCCTGGCCAGAGCCTGGCCTCAGGACTTGGGTCTGTCCTGGGGGGCAGGCGGGGGAGGGCCCCACCCCCATTCCTTGATGGGGAGGAGTCCCCATCTTGCTGCTGAGAAGGCAGATGGAGCACAGCTGTGGCTTAGGGGTGCTCCCTGCCACCCCCCCAGAAGTCCGGGCAGAACCGCAGCAGGGTGCCAGGTTGGGGCCCAGCCGCCTGCTCCCTCCTGGGGAGAAGGGAACAGGTCCCAGGCAAAGGCTGAGCCCTGGTCACCGAGGGACCAGGTGGGCCTGAATGAAATGTCTCCTCACAAGCAGCCCACGCAGGCCCAGCCTTGCCTTTAATGTCTGCAGCAGAGCATTTACAGTCAATAAGCGGCTAATTAATTCTCTTCAAAGACCTCTCAATTATTCATCCTGGGCTACAGAGAGAACAATTAGAGCATCTCTCCGTTCATAGCTCTCAGCTCCTGCAGTGGAAGTGAGGCTGGGCCTGGGCCGCAAAGCTGAGCCCCCTGGGCCCGGAGCCTCCGGGTCCCCAGGAGCCCCTCTGACAGAGGCCCCGTCGGCTTTGTCCCTGGAGCCCTGCAGGACAGACCTCCGAGGAGCATCCTCTTCTCCCCAAACCGTGTAAGCAGCCCAGATCAATAGCCCCACTTGGCGGGGCGGGGGGGACTCGGAGACCCTGAGCAGGCAGCAACTTCTGGGGTCTGACAGCTCATCAGGGCAGACCCGTGGACACAGAGCCGGGCTCAGGTGTGCAGCCACCTTTGGGGGCAGCAGGGACACTGGAGCTGGGGCTGGGCCTTCTCTGCCCCCAGGAAAGAGGTTGGTGACAGGACGGGAGAGGGGGAAGAGGGGAGAGGCTGGTGGGTGGGGTCTGCAGGCCAGGCTCAGGAGGGTCTCATGCCCCACACAGGCAGCAGTCACTGCTGGAGGGCCAGAGCCCAGGGACTAGGGAGCAGCCTCAGGTTCCAAAGACAGCGGCTCTGTGGGCCCTACCAGGCCTCCTCTAAGGCCAGGGGGCCTCCATCAGCGCCAGTGGCACTTCTGTACTCCAACTTCCTGGAGTTGCTCCAGTCACTCCCCAGGGCCCTGGGGGACAGGGCAGCCGGCCTTACCCGTGTCTACCTCCTCTCCGGCCCAGGGCCCCCACTGCTGGCTGTCCTTGCCCTGTGTCCCCCAAACAGCAGACACTGGCATGCACAGGGTTAACTCCCAGCGGCTCCAAGACCGCACAGAGTGGGGGTGGGGGCCGGCGGCGCGCCTGTCGGGAAGTATGGATTTCTGCAGTGGTTTTACTGGAAAAGCTGTAGCTGAAGGTGGGAGGGGGTCACCATGGCAACTTCTGGCTGTGGGAAAAGGTTGGCTGGTGGGAACCGATTCTTCCAGGGGCCCAAGGGGGCCCAGCAGGCTGCTGGCACCCGGGGGACGCCATGGCTGCCTCCCACAGTCCTCACTGTCTTGGGGAAGCACGGAGACCCTCCCCAACACAGAATTACCGATTTCCTGCCTCCCTTGGTAACATCTCCCCAGGGCTGGGCCCCTGACTCACCCGCCCCCAACCCCTCTCCCCGCTGTGCCCAGCAGTTAATCAATGAGCGGATTGCCAGGCGGTTGCCATCCCAGGAAGAAGCCGGGGAATCTCCCTCTTGGAAGAGCTTTACATCGGGAGAGAGCCTGGACTTAGTGGCCTGGGGTGACAGTCGGATGCCAGGAATGAGACGCCCCAACCACAGCCCAGCTCTACCAAGGGAGTCCGGGATATAGGGGGACCCAAGAGCTCACCCCAACCCAGCCCCAATAGGGAAGATTCACTTCCAGAAATCTCCAGGGGCTTTGCCCAGCAGGGAACTGGGGTCCGGGAGAGAGGCCCACTGCGCTCCTTTTGTTGTCTTGGCTGGGGATGCTGCCTGTGAGTCCTGCTCTGCTAGAGGTCTTTGGAGAGGTAACTCCTGTGAACCTCAGTTTCCTCATCTGTAAAATGGGCAGGAAAAGACCACTCATGTCTTCAGGGAGTGGTGAGCACTAGAATGCTAACAGGTGAGGGATTTCAAGGTCACACCGGTTCTGTCCTCCCCTACCCCAACCAGAAAAGAGCTGGGGCCCTTCTTAAAGCCCCCCGGGTTGTCGCTGACAAAAGTGGGTCCCTCCCACCTCCATCAGGGCCCCCAGAGACGCACCCAGGAGGACTGACTCTGGCCTGGTGCCCCCTCTGGCGCGGGCCTGAGCCGGGAGGGGGACAGAAGCCTGCTCCAGGGGTCGGCAAGCTCAGGGGTCCTTTCCTAGTCCTGTCAGTGCCTGAAAGAGTTAACCCAGCCATCTGTCCTTCCTTCCTTCCCGCACCACCAAGTCAGTCCCCTGCCAGGCTGATCTGGGGGACACCCCAGCTTCTGCTTCCGTGGCCTCCCTATGCCCCCCAATGTCCCCGCCCCACCCCCATGCCCGCAGCTCTTGCGCTGGGATCTGCCGAATCCCGATAAAACATTTGGGGGAGATAAGTGCAGCGTATAAATAATTAAGACCACATGCATATTTGCCAACAAAAGAAAAGTTTCAAACCCCCATTCCGGGAACCGCTGCCTGCGTGGGGCCCAGGCGGAGGAGTGGAGGCCACCCCCACCGCCCTCACCCCACCGGAGGCCCGCGGGCTCCCGGCGGGGGTCTGGCTCCCAGCTCAGCTCAGAGTGGGCAGGGAGAGGGTGGCGGAGGGGCTCTGAGCCCAGGGCTGGGTGGGGGACACCAGCACCACTGTGGGGTGGCCCTCACACCCCTACAGGCCCAGCCCCTAGGCAGGGTCCCCATCCCAATGCCAGGCAAGGTCTAGGCACCAATAAACACTTCTTGAATAAAGAATGAATGAACCAGTGAACTCTAAGTTCCAGGGCAGTGTTTGTCTAAGACCTGGCAGAACTCCTGGGGGGGGTCAGCTGCCCCCCAGGCCCTTCTCCTCTGCAGGAGGTCCCCACAGGATTGCCCTGCCAAGCCCCACCACTCTAGGACCTGCCAGGGCTCCCTACTGAAGTCTAAGCTCATCTCTCTGCCTGGGGCTCCAGGTCCACCGGCCCGTGGGGCCACCCAGCCAGTCAGGCTCACACCAAGCTCCAGGCCTTTGCTGGAGCTGTCCCCTGGGGGGCTGCCCACCCCCCATGCACAGTCCCGGCCATCTCTCCAGTTGGCCCCTCATCTTGGAAGGAAGCCCCTCTCAACCCCTGCTCTCAGCTTTTTCATCCCCATTCATTCCGGCATTTCCTACATGCCCATTAGGTTCCAAACCCCATGCAGGGATCCAGAGAATGAAGACACAGGTCTCATCCCCTAGGAGCCCGAAGTCGTGGCCAGGGACACTGGCAAGTGACCAATGACAAAGGCAGCTCCAAGGAAACAGAGAGAAGGGGGAGCGGCTATCATGTAAGGCTTCCTGGAGGAGGAGACAGGCTAAAAAACAGATGGGGCTGCTCCCAGGGCAGAAGAGGAGGAAGGCTGGAGGGTGCCTCCAGGCCCCGCCAGCACTGCCCCCCATACCTGGGGTACACACAGCCAGGGTGAGTCCTTTGGGGAAGCAGAAGGCTTTGAGGCGTGGGCTGCAGTCCTGGCTCTGCCACTCACCAGCGAGTCCCTGCACCTCCCTGGCCTCAGCCTCCTCACCAGAGAAGTGGCATCACTGTCCTGGTGGTGCATCCCGGGTCCTCTCTGCTCAGCAGGAGACAGAGCCTCTGACCCCAGCCCCAGCACGGACTGGCAAACCCAGTAGCGCCCGGTGGCTACTGCCTGGTGGGCAGATTAAGGACCTTGGAGTTTCCTTCTGGAATCTTCCCTCCCCAGTGGCAGCTCACCTCTGTTCCCCAAGGGCTCTAGGCACACACCTAACTCTCGGACTGCCGGTATCTTGTCCGTGGCAAGTGCCACACCAGAGCGGGAACACTGCGTGTGCGGCACAGACTGGATTCTGCCCCCGGCCCTGGCAGGATCACGACAGACACTTCTGGAATTAAGTTCTCCAGAGATGAAGCCCCTCCCAGGGACCCCAGGGCTGGTCAACAGATGGACACGCCTGAGCAGGTGCCAGTTCTGCATGGGGTCCTCACGTCCCCCGTGGGGAGTCCTTGAGTCCTGCCCCTCCCACACCCCAGGGCCAGGGCCAGCCCCGTCTTGTCTCTGCTCCCAGTGGGGCACGTGCCCACCAGAGAGAGGCCTGAGCCCCACCTGTGACCCCACCAGGCCAGCTTGCTGCAGACGGCCCTCCCCACACACGGGACCTTCCTTCATCCTGCCAGCCCATAGCTCGGGCTCAGCAGGCAATGCCCAGGGTCAGAAATTATGAGACCTAGGAAACAGTGACCCACAAACCTTCACACTGTTTGGATCATGCACCCTACAATAAAAATGATATATGCATAGTTATTTATAGATTATAAGTTTCCATGACTGTATGAAATCATTACTTGCATTATAAAATATGCACAGAAGATAGGCATTTTGAAAGGATAAGATTTAAACAGTAAGTACGAAATTCTCCTCCCCGCCACAGTGGGTTATCCTGCGTGTCCCACTTTGGAGGCCATGTCAGTGGGAGAGCCCTCGGACGCTGCCACGATGGGGTCCCGGGTGCCTCCCTCTTGGGTCTCTCTCTCAGCCTCGAGTTCCAACTTTCCTTCTAAAGACCCCCCCCGGCTCTGCTACTATAAGACCACACTTTTCCTGACCCCAGCTGTTCTGTTCCATCACGGCTGGGGAGCCAAGCCCACGTGCTCAGGGTACCCCCCACGATGGCCACCTTCCATCCTCTGCAGGGCTGCCGGGGGAAAGAGATTAGACTTGTCTGTGGCACCAGGGACAAAGGACAAGATAGCAGAAGACAAAACTTCCTCCACAGGGTACAGAAGGAGGATGCTCTTTAGCCCTAGGGAACCTGTGTTGAAATCCCATCTCTGGGGTCCACGACCAACTGGACAGCCTGTGTCCCCAGGGTGCACAGTAGGTGTTCAGCATCTGGAGCCACCGTCGGGATTCTGCTCATGAACAAGGGAGGCTCTGCCTGTCCCTGGATCTGGCCCTTGGTGGGGGCTGGGCAGCCATTCTTGTCCACACCCTTGTGACCCTGGAAGCCAGGACTCCTCTGGAGGCATCAGGAGGCCTCCCCGGCTGGAATTCTGTCTCCAGAGCAGCAGACCCCAAAGACCCCCTCCCAGCCACGAGCTCCCAGCCATGCCCCATCCCCTCACCTCCCTGTCCTTGTTTCCCACATGGGCTCTGGCCCTGGTGGCTGCAGGAGTAGGAGGGGGTCTGTGAGGAAGGGGGTCCCCTATGGGTACTCTGCCAAGCCAGGAGGGGCAGAGTGAGGAGCACTGTGCCCCTGCTGGACCCTGAGCTCCAGGGTGCAGAGCCTGCAGCCTGCTCACCCTTGGGTCCTCCGCACCCAGCACAGGGCCAGCAGCATCTGTGGAACTGGACCTGCCCCCAGCTGGCCGCCATGCCTGATGCCTGGCGTCTGACCCCTCTGTCCTCCCTGCCGAGGGGCCAGAACAGAGGCCCCAGGAACAGGCGAGGGCCCAGCGGGCTCAGAGCTGACCCCGTGCCATAGTCCAGACCCGGTAACAGCAAGCGAGAGGTCGATGCCGGTAAACGAGATCGAGAGATTAGAGGTCTCGCTGCCTAATCAGAGCTGCCTGAAGTTGGAGGACAAGTTCCTGGAAGGAGGAGGAAGCGGCAGCAGTAAATAACTGAGCCAGCGCACACCCAGCTGCCGGGAGCCGTGTGCGGGCTGGTGGCCTTGGGGGAGCAGATGGGGCAGTAAGAGCAGGGGGGGCGCTGGTCTCAGCCCGGGCTGGGGGCGCCTGAGAAGATGGGGGGTCCCAAGGGTCTCTGGGCCCAATCCCCAAGCCTCCACCCCGTGCCCATGCACACTGCAGCCTCCAGCCTCCCAGGAAGGCCCTGGAGGGAGACTCTGGGCTTGCTGGGCTCCCCACGGTCCTCCCCACCCCCACCCCAAGCCGTGGTTCCTGGAAGGCTGGCTGCTTCCCAGCCGGCACAGGGAGCCCTGGGGTTACAGTCCCAGTGGGTCCTGGGGTTCCAGGCTCCGCCCCCCCAGCTGTCAGGCTTTCCCCAAGGGCTCCCAGACTCCAAATCTGCCCCTCAGGCACCCCTCAAGGTCCCTGAGAAGCCCTTAAGGCCTGCAGCTCCCTGTGTCCGCAGCCACTGGACCCCAAAGCCTGGATGCTGTGTGGGAGCAGCTGGACCCCGACCCAGCTCCTCCAATCCCAGGAGGCTGAGCCCCAGCCTTGCAGCGTCTGGGGAGGGGTCCTGGGTCCTGGTCCCCCCCACCTTTAGGAGAGAGGCGCAATGCAGGGTGGTGGTGGGGGGGGCGGTCACAGCACAGCATGGGGCCATGTTTGCACCAGGCTTTTTGAGGCTCAGCAGGGTTGAGGGCTTGCCCAAGGCCAGTGTTCATACCCCAGCATGGTGTCACCTGCCTCCCTGTGTCCCTTTCCCTTCTGACCAGGCCTTCTCCAGACCCACCTCCCCATCTCCTCAGGTCAAGTCACCTTTGATCCCTGGCCTGACTCCAGCCCTGCAGAGTCCCTGGGGGGAGGCAAGACACCTGGCGTCACAGGGGCCATTTCTCCCCTCTGAGCGTCCAAGTGGGGCGACGTGGAGGACCTACCCCACTCAGCAGATAATTCTGGAGAACATCATCACAACGTGTGGTAACAAAGTCCTTAAACGGTAACAAAGTCCTTAAACCAGACCCTTACCATGAAGGTGGCACAGGAACGGAACCTGTGACCACATAAAATGAAGGGCTTCGAATCCATCGAAAATTCTATGAAGGTCAAAAGACAAGCCACAGAAAGGGGAGACTTTTTGCAATACACGTAACCATCAAGCATTGGCACACGGCGCGTATAAGTAAGTCTGACCCATCACTTGCTGGACGGGCACTTCGCGGCAGGGGACCCCAGACGGCCACAGCAGGAGGACGGCGCCCCACCTGGCCCGCGGAGCTCAAACACGAGCCACACTCAACTATTATCGAGGATCCATACAAGGTGGTAAAACCATAAAGAAAAGCAAATCATGGTCAGAAAGTCAAGGCAGCTTTAACTCCTGGCAGAGGGAGCAGTTGGGCACAGGATGGAAGTTTCTGGAATCCCGGCCATGGTCTGTTTCTTGATATGAGTGGTCACGACATGCGAGCTCATTGTACACGTATTTATTTGTAACACTGCACAAATACGCTTCCTGTGCTTTCCTGCATGCGTGGGCTATCTCGTAATCCTTTAGAGAAACAAGTGTATTTGAGTGCCCACCCCATGTAGCTCCCACCCCGCCTGGCCCCGGCCTGCCCCACCACGCGCCAATGGATGAACAGCCGTGATGTCCCCTTTGCCTGGCAACACAGGGTCTCCCCAGCTCCCACACCCTCAGGCCCACCGCAGCCAGTCTGTAGCCTGCTCCACGCCCGGCCGGGGGGCAACCCCATTCCCTCCTGGTCTCCCACCCTCACGATGATACATCACTCGGGATTTCCTGAGACGGTGCTGACAGCGACCCTCTGACATGCTGTCAGGAGATGCCTCTGCCAGCTTTCCCTCCCCGGTGGGGGGCTCCCGGTGGGGGAGGTGCAGGGACTTGGAGGAGACCCCTCCCAACAGCACACACGGCCTTGACCCAGACTGGCCCCCACGTGGGCCAAGTGCACGCCCCTGCTGTGGCCGCCCACCCAGGCTGGGAATGACGGTGGTGGTGTGAGCTGCTCTCCCCGACTCCCAGGCTTTAGGGGTTGGGCCCAGGCCAGCGCCCTATAGATCCTGCGGGCGCAGGGCCAGGGGGCTGGGATGGAAAGGACATTTCCCCCCGACCTGTTTACCAGGACCCAGGGCCGCTATCTCCAGCTCCGATCTGCTGCCTCCCTTTATCTCAGCAGGGCCAGCCCTGGGTTCCCAGCAGCAGCCTCCCCACTGCTCACTTCCTGCCAGCGGCCCAGCGTTACAGGAATACGCACACGCACGCCGAACTCAGAGCGCGTGTGTGCCCACACCCAGAGCCTGCGCCTGGGCGCGTGCCAGGGAGCCCACCCCGCACTGTGTCCAGAGCCCCCCTCGAGTCTGCCCAGTGTCCTCCCGCTGCTCTGGGGGGCGGCAAAGGGATCTCTCAGGAAGGCCGGGGACCGGGGAGGGGCTGTCTCGAAGACCTCTGGACTTTCCTCCCAGGGGAGGTGGAGGCAGGGCCAGCGCCTTCTGGAACACTGGAAAGGGCCCCACATCAGGCTGCGCAGGGAGCCGCAAGGCTTGCCTGGGCAAGCAAGGCACCCACGCTGCCCAGGGGTCCCACGGTCAGGGATGTTAGGCCATGTGTCCCTTCCTCATCAGTCATTCAGCTGATATTTACCAAGCCCTGCAGCCCAGGCTGGTGGGGACACACCAAAGGACAAGGGCATCTGGCCCCTGCACGCTTAGAGCATTGGTCAGGTGGAGAAGTCAGAGTGAACAAACAGCTGTGACCCTCTGGTAGAGGGAAGAAAAGGCGCTACAGAAGGAGGGCCACCTCCATCCCCTGCTGGGCTGGGGCTGGGGGGCTTCCTGGAGGAAGAAGCGTCTCAGCTGAGACCTGAAGACCGAGAAGGTGGTGCCAGGGACAAGTGCCAATGGTTGGGGGTTTCCAGGCAGAAGGACCACAGGTGCAGAGATCTGGAGGTGAAAGGGGCCAGCACATTCGGGGAACAGAAATGTCGCAATCGAGCTGGTGTGGGGGCAGGGCAGGCAGCTGGGAGGCAGGAGGGGCCGGATCCCACAGAGCCCGGGAGGAGGCCCCACCAAGAGGCCCCACTGCACCCAGTGACAGATGTGGAGCTCAGAAGTTTGGGAGCAACTGTGGGCTGCAGGGGCCAGGCCCAGGCAGGAGCCCAAGGTGGCCGGGCCAAGGGCAGTGGCTGGGGAAGAAGGAAGCAGCTGGTGTGGGGGCGGGGCAGGCCTGAGTGGGGTAGGAGATGACCCCAGACCTCTGGTGACAGATACACTCCTATTGAGAAGAGTTACAGAGAGAGGGGGAGGAAGGAGTCATCCATCGCAGTGGCTGGCAGGGCAGGGCAGAGGCCAAGTATAATCGGCTCCACAGGGGGCTTTGGGCTTCTCACCAGGCCTGGGAGCTGTGGCCTGTCCCCACTTGCCAGCAGGACCCCTCAGATCTCAGATGCAGCCAGGGACACACACAAACACACACACATACACACATACACACATGCACAAATGCTCAAGCCCAGACAACCCCCCAGAGGCCAAGCCGTGGTCAGAGGGTCTCCCCCAAACATGCCTCATTATACCCAGAGGCCCCCTCCCTTCTCCCACGATAGCCCACCCCTCTTGCCCCCTCCACGCTGCCAGACCTCACTGGGGCAAGGCATGGCTGGCCCAGGCACCCTGGGGACTAGGCAGGAGGACCTGGCAGAAGGGGTCACCCCAGGAAGAGGCCACCTCTCTGGGGAGATAGCTCTGCTTTGGGAGGAGAAAGGCCTGGTTTGGTGACGGCTGTGTCACCTGGGTGGGATCCTCGGGCCTGGGATCGTCCTAATCTCCCTGGCCCAGTCCTCCTCCCCCAAGGCTGCTGGGAGGACAGACAGGAGGCTGCGGTGGGAGGGCTTTGCAGACTGTGACCTGTGGCTCTGAATGGCTGGGAAGTGCCTGGGGTCTATCTGTTCGCCCCTTTCTCCCTGCTCCCCTGAGAGCTGTCCCCTGCCCAGCCCCTGGCCGCCCATTCCCCTCCCTCCTTCCCATGCAGGCCTCTGCTCCCCGCCCCACTTCCCAGCAGAAGGGCTGGAGCCAGACAATGCGATAAGGGGCTTGTTTTCTAAGGGCCGGAATTCGGTGGAGATTGTGGGTCAGGCCCAGGGGGCCCCGGGGTGGGGGAGGGCAGTGAGCCTTTCCAGATGGAGGTCCTTGGGGCCACAGGCCCTAAGGGGACTTGTGATTTCAGGCTGAAGCGGGAGAGACAGAGAGTCCCTGAGAGGCCACCCTGGCCAGGGATGTAGCTTCTGGTCTCTCTCTCCCAGCTCCTCCCTACCCCCAGCCTTCGCCCAAAGCCTGCTCTGTCTTCCTAGCTCAGCCTAATCACTGCTTCCTCCAGGAAGTCTGCCCTGCTGCCTCAGCCAGACATGTCACAGCTACTCCCTCTCCATGATCCTCTCCTGGGCAGCATCTTGTCCCCCACCCCATGGACCTGAGTGCTGGAGGGTGGCCTGCATCTGCTCTCCCGAAGCTCCCAGACTCCACTGGGCTCTGGCACATGGTAGAGGTGCAGGCAGTGCCTGACGCAGGATGAGCACCTTCTTCACTGAGGGGCACCCTCACCAGACGCCGTGGCCTCTGGTCAGCTGTGGCCCCTCTTGGACCCACTGTCTCCCATGGGAGACAGATGACACCTGCAGCCCCGTGCTTCAGGAGGGGAGCCGCTGAGTAGGGCTGGGTCCCGGCCCTCCCTGTGTGAGGGAAGGTCACCCACCCCACGGTCTGGGCTGAGTCAGAGCGTGCCCGCAGCAGCACCAAGCTCTGCGGTGGACACTCATACGTGGCACTTACCCTGAGCCAGGCTCCGGTCTCAACACTAAACACATCCAGTCACCAAAGCCTCACAACAGCCCATTCTGCAGTTGAGGAAACTGAGGCACAGGGCGGTTACGTGGCTTGTCCAAGGCTGCACAGCTGGTAAGTGGGGGACTCGACTTCAAAGGCAATCGGCTATGGTCTTCACCACACCCTGCCTGCATGGAGGCAGGGCCCCCGGCAGGGGTGCGTGGGGCAGGGGCTCTCTAGGCACCCCATTAGCTCTGTCTCCCGTTACACCCATGAGGCCATGTGCTCGCACCCAGTTGCATCCACCTCTATGTCCCCTGCCTGGCGCACCACAGGTGCTCAACAAATCCGTACTGAAAAGGTAAATGACCAGAAGCTACTTTTTAGGGGCAACGTAACACAGTGATTCAGAGCTGGACTTCAGACAGCGGCCCCGGCCCCAACCAGGTCCTACCCAAGTGTCTTTAGGCATGTCATTAGCTTGCGGGCTCTCAGTTTCCCTCTTTGTAAAACAGGGGCAATGACAGCACTTGTCTCCTAGAGCTGCTGGAAGACTTAACTAAGTGAACATCTGTAACGCGCCTGGAGCGGTGCCTGGTACACGTTAAGAGCCACATGAGCATCTGCTCTATAAAAGCTCGCCCCGCCTCGGTTTCCCCTCCAGTAAGCAGAACCCTCAGGCTCCAGCATCCCAGGATCCCGCGGTCTCCGCTACGGCGCAGTGAGAACTACAACTCCCAGCGTGCCGCGGGGCCCACCCGGGCTCGCGCATGCTTGCCGCGAAGCGGCCTGAACTACAACTCCCAGCGTGCAGCGGGGCCCGCGTACCGACCCAGGTCCGCAGAGGCCGAGGTCTGGGAAGCGCGGCCGTGCAGACCCCACCGCTCCGGGCCGCCCTCGCCCGGGAGCCGAGGGCTCAGCAGCTCCCGCGGGGGTGGGAACCGGGCGCTGCCCCGACCGTGTTCCTCGGGCTGGCCCGGGCCTGTGGGCACGGGGCCCTCTGGGCGCGGGGGTCCGGGAGCCGGACTGGGGTCCTGGCCCACGTGGTGAGCGTGCGCAGCGACACGGTGACCAGGCCAGCGCCAGCCACGAGTCGCGCCACGGCCGAGGCGGTCGTGGGGGACAACGACTACGAGGAAGACCCCGCCGTCCGCGGTGAGCCTGGAGTGCAGGCCGGGGCGGGGGTCGTGGCGGCGACCCCGGGGCGCTGTCCGTGGTGCTGGCGGTAGGGGTGGCCCGGACGCAGGGCGGTGGCCCAGCTGGCACTTACGGAGCACGCGCCGCAGGTTAGGCCTTGCGCTCCTGCGCAGCCCGGCCCATCACCTGGCTGCCTGTTAGAAAGGCAAATGCTCAGGTCCCACACCGGGCCTGCTGAGTCCGAATCTGCATTTTAGCAGGTGGTTTGTGTACACTTTGCATTGTCGCCCCGCTGCCCCCTGAGATGGGTGTCATCCAGTCTTGCAGAGGAAGGCTCTGAGATGGTGAGGGAGGCGTTCAAGGCCCCTTTCCCAGTAAACGGCAGAACTAGGGTTTGAGCCGAGGTCTCCTGACTCTAAAATCCTTAACTGTTCTGCACCCACTGCTTTCCCCCATGACGGCAAAGAGAAAACCCATCTCGACAAGGGCATTCTCCGCAGGGAGTGTGCTCTAGTAACCTCGGGAGCGTTGGCAGTCGCCAACACCTCCAGCCTGGGTTGGGAGTTGCTGCCCTAGTGACCCACTGTTACTGCTGGGGTGTGTGCAACTCTCAGCTGTCGGCTGGGCCAGGGACAAGCCACGGGGTCACTACCTGAACCCGAGGGCCTGTATTTAGGGTTAAGGGATGGTTGGGGCTGATCATGCATCCAGCAGACACCCAGTGTTGCCAGGAACTTCCGAGGTGCTGAGCTCACTGCAGCAGTCAGCCTGATGCAGAAACAGGTCACCACCATCTGGGCAGGGCAGGTGCTCACCTTGACGGGTGTCTGTGGAGGGTGTCTGGGGAACCAGGGAGTCTGGAGAGGCCTGAGGCTCACAGGGAGGGGCCTTCACAGAGGAGCCCTCCTTTAGGGTGAGTGGATGCCCCTCAGGCAGGGAAGGGGCTGCTGGCTCACCGGGCAGGGGAAGTCCAGAAGCATCAGCGTGCTGGTGAGAAAGGTGTTCAGGGTACAGGTAGGGAATATGGCTGGAGTGTGGGGTGCAGGGGGCACCCCTGTCCCTGCAGGGGAGGCAGAGGCCAGATCATGCCAGCCACAGTCAGAGGGGAACCACAGTGGGCTTTGACCCAGGAGCCAGGAGCCCCATTTGCACCCTTGTGCCCTCGTGCCCTCTCCAGCCCCCAGTCTCCCCTGCGGGGGGGGGGCGGGGAGGAAGTCAGCAGAGAAACCGCAGGTCCCACCTGCAAGGGGCTGATGGGAAAGGAAGTGAGACAGGTGTGGGGCTGGGGGGAGGGGACAAGGGTTCAAACCACAAGAGAGTGTCTTGGGGCAGGGGAAGAGGCCATGGTCCAGGAGAGGGTGGGGTGCAGAGAACCGTGGGGTTCCCAAGCCCACGGACTGCATCTGGCAGACAGGGCACCAGCCCCACTCAGCCACTCCCGCAGCCTGTGGCAAGGAAAGCCCTGTGAACCGTGCCCACGCGGGGCCAGCGTGCCGTGGCTCCCCATGAGCATGAGCGTGACAGAGGCTCCCCCAGCCCACTCCTTCCTCCCCTCCTCAGAGCCACGGGAAAAGGGGGGAAGGGGACTGCTCTGCCCATGCCCACCATCACCACGGCAACCTCAGCTCTGGTGAGCGCAGGGCGGCTTCTGTTCACCCTCTGGACCCTCAGAACACATGTGGCCCATCTGTGCTGGCACTGTGACATTTGGGACCACATTCCTGGATTTCTGCGGGGCGGCCAGTGGGGAGTGGAGGCAGGAGATGGGGCAGGGAGGAGAGTGAGGGCCGCGGCTCTGCCCCTCCCTGCTCCTGTCCAAGGGCCCGGAGGGTCTCTGGGCCAGCGCTGGGCACCTCCCCACACAGCCCTGGCTCTGGTTCCTGTGACCACACTCCCTCATTCCTGCAGGCCTGTCCTCATGGTGTGCCTACACGTGCCTCACCTTTGCCAACCGTCCCTTTATTAAACGCTCTTCCAGTTTCCTGGCGTGCATGTGCGTCTATTTCCTGCTGGGGCCTAATGGGTGCTGGCGCCCTAGGCTGCTGTCCCCCCAGGGCAGCACCGCGGCGGGTGGGGCTGTAGGCACAGGTGTGCGGGCTGTGAGTGGCCAGCGATCCACAGCGTGGCCACCGAGAGTTGTGCATTTAGCGCGGTGGTTCCCACACGTGGCGGTGACACCTCTCAGAGGCGCTGTTCCCCATCTGGCGTAAGGTGCTGGGGGCTGGCAGTGCCCTCGCTCTCAGCCTGGCCACGCTGAGCAGGGGCAGATGCTCCCTCAGACTCGGACTCGGTGCTGAGACCCGCCCTCCTCCCTGTCTGTCCTGGTGATGTGTCACTGCCGAGGTGCTGGGGCTCCCCTCTCCTCCTGGGGCAGGAGTGCCAGCTCCACCACGTCTGTGAGCAGGGCAGGGCAGCTCGGGTAAGGACCAGGCACTGCTCACCCAGGGCCCTGGGCAGCCTCTAGCCAGCGCAGGGTGCTCAGGCAGGAACCTGCTTCCCAGGCGCCGGGCTGGGACCTGCGGAGGGGTCAGGGAGAGCCACAGGAGGCTGGCTGGGAGGCGGGAAGGCGAGCTGGGTCCCACATTCGCCACGTGGGGGCGGCAGTGGCTGAAGGCATTCGTCTGACGCCTGGCCATTGCTTGGTGCCCTGCTGCCCTCTAGTGGGCACCCGGAGCCAGGACGGGAGCAGAGAGGTCTGTGTGCAGACTCACGGGGCTGGGGGCAGGTAGGGGCTCCAAGGCCTGCAGCTGGGCAGGAGCGGGCACAGGACTCGGGGTCTGGCTCCTCACTGCAGAGGAGCACTCTACTCCGCAAGGAGGTGCCATGGACCCCTGGACCTGCCTCATCCTTCCTTCTCTCCCCCACCTGCAGCTGGGGTGCACTCCTACCCCTCCCGGACCTCCCCCACGGCACCCCACACCTGGCTGAGCAGGAGAGGATGATCATGCAGAACCGCAGGAGCACCTGCCACCCAGTCTGTGAGCTCCTGTCCCTGGAGAACATGCACGGCAGCTCTCGGGGCCAGGTGGACCCGGCTCCGCCACTGTGCCCCACCTCCAGCCTGTCCTGGCTTCCTGTGCCCCCCAGCCTCCACCCTGGGATTTCGTTCCCTCCGATCTGTGCCATGGGCACCCATCAGTGTCCAGACTGTCATGGGAGGGACGTGTGTCATCCTGGGCTGAGATGCAAACGGAATTACTGCCCCGTTCAGGGCTCCTACTCCCCGGACTCCCCCGAGAGCAGAGATGCCCCACCCCAGCCCTGAGAGCCGAGTCCCAGGCCCTGGACTGGAAGCGTGCGCCCAGATGGGGCCACAGGGACAAGCACGAGCCGAGCGCACTGCAGTTCAGCCGCACCTGGGTGAGCGAGGGGAGGCGGCTGCGGAGCTGAGGACTCGGGCAAGAGCCCCAGCTCACGAAACCTGTGTTCCTGGCCTGTGAAATGGGCACGAGCATCTCCCTTGCAGAGTTGCCGAGCAGCTCCCGTGAGACGAGGCGGGCATGCCCTTGGCCCAGGGTTAGCGTTTGGCCCATGGCCAGCGCCCCGTAAACATGAGTTGAAACACTCACCGCATCCCTTCCACGGAGTGCAGCACTGAGGCTCAGCGTGACTGCGCGGGTCCCAAGTAGCCACAGCCGGTCACCAAACCGGGTCTCCTGACTCCGGACCCTTGATTCCTCAGGGAGCCGAGCCCAGGTCCTGGAGACCGGCCTCCCTCCACGCCTCCGTAGGGCCGGCCCCTCTAACCTTGCCCTTGCCCGTCCCCAGGTGCACCTCCTAGCCCAGACCTACAGGCGGGGCCTGCGTCCACCTGGACAGGGCCCGGCTGATGGGCACCAGCTGGCTCTGCCCGCATTGTGGGGCACAGCGACCCCGTCTTTCTGTTTCTCCGAGGTGGGGCAGCCCCTGGGCTGGCTTCCCAGAGGCAGGTGGGTGGGGACGCCCAGGGATTCCTGCACTCCCACTCTGGCAGCTGGCCTGGGCTTCCCCATAACAGCCCCCAGATGGGCTACAGCATCTGCCCTCTACCGGCCAGAGGACAGGGGTGCAGCCGAGGTGGCCACTGGGAATCTCTCCTCTCTAACCCCCAGGGCCTGGGCGCACCAGCGGGGGCTCTGGTTAGGGGGCCCAAGGACTTCATCGAAGAAGCCTGACACCTCCAGAAAGCCCTGGGTGGGGCACGCGGCAGGCGGGGGTGCTAGTTGCAGCTGCCCTGGTGGGACTGGCGGACGCAGAGCAGGTGCTGCTGAGGGACCATGAGAAGGCCCAGGGATTCGCCAGTGGCGCTGGGCCCCACCTGCTCCCTCCCCTTGGCTCCCTCTGACTGGGCCTGGGGTGTGCCCTGCGGTGGGGGGTCCTCTGCAGCAGGGCCCAAATCCCTAGCACGGCTGCACCCGGCAGGACTCCAGGATGCTGAGGGTTAGCTCTGAGTCACTAGGGTGGGACCTGGGGGCTGCAGAGCCCGGCACTGAGAAGCACTCAGAGACTGGATGGGTGGGAGGATGTCGGTAACTGTCAGTCTCTGCAGAATCTGGCAGAATCTAGCCTGGAACTTGGGTCTTTCATCTGTTAATAGAGTCCTCACAACAACCCCATGACGCCTGCACGTCACCAATGAGGAAACTGAGGCCCAGAGAGGTCAACTGATCTGCCTAAGGTCACACAGCTAAACATAGCAGAGCCCAGTCTGTGTGACTGCAAAGGCCATGTCAGGACACAGGGTCCTTTTCCTCACAGGGCTGGGCTGCCCGCTGCCTGCCAGGTGACCGTGCTGGGCGGTGGTCAGAGGCAGGCCCAGGATCTGCTGTGCTCACCCCAGGACCTGGCCCACGACTCCAGGAACTGGTGTCGCCCGTCTGCTCAGTGGATCCCGCCGCCGTGGAGGCTGACGTGGTGCTGGTGAGTGTGGCCGGGCTGCCGCCCAAGGAGCTATGCCGGGACCTGCAGGCCATGAGTGCTGGGGAGGTGGCCCAGACCGGCCACATGGTGCATGTGCTGCTGTTGCCCTGGACAGAGAGGTCCGGGCGTGCTGTGTGGCACCATAACATCTCAGTGCAGGACTCCAAGCTGGCACGGAGGACGTGGACACTCAGTCCATGCTGAGGCAGCTGAGACAGAGTGACTGGGGACCCTGTGCCCTGGCAGGGATGGAAGTGGGGAACAGAGGGGTTCCGAGTAAGTGGGCAGGACAGGCATGATCGGCTCCAAGGTCTCCTTGGTCCCCTTCACTTCCTGTGACACTCAGGGTGAGGCTCCTTACGTGTGTGCACCAGCAAACCTGAGTGCCTCCCGTGTGTGGCACAGGGTGCCCGAGGATGCAGGGACAGGTGGGACACCCTCACTGCAGCCCGGCTGGCAGCCAGGGCAGGGCCTCTGCTCCCAGGCATAGCGAGCCATTTGCTGGGGGCTGCGCGGCCAGCGGGAGCCCGGAGTGCAGGGAAGCGTGTGCGGAAGCCGTGGGAGGACAGCGGAAAGGGACGTGGGAGTTTGACGGCGAGGCTGCTAACTGCCGTGGTCAGGGGCTTAGACTTTGTCTCATAGTCATCTAACACATGTTTTCCTTTAAAAAAAAAAAATTTTCTGCTTACAAAGTAATATGCCTTTACTGTAGATGATTTGGGAGTGAGGGTGGCGCTGAGGTGGGCGGGTTTGTTCCGGAAGGGAAGGGGCAGGCGGTGCCCCTACCAGAGCCCAAACCCATCTGCAGTCAGAGAGGCCTGGGGCTGAACGCGCACCCCCAGGTCCCCCGCACGCCCCGCAGCAGAACCTCCTCAGCAGGCGCTATGGCGCTGAGAGCAGGATGGGGGGGCCCCAAACCTTTCCCCCTAAGCTGACAGGACCTGCCCACCGAGCCAGCCGCTCTACCCAACTCGGAGGCCCAGGGACTCCTCCCTCCCTGTGCTGCCTGCGGATAAGGGCAGCCTTGTGTCTGCAGAAAACATCACCGGATGGACGCGAACACACTTGCGTGCACACACACGGGACATCTCCGCATGGATGTCCACACAGACGCACACGCACACAGAGGACATGTCTGGATGGATGTTCACAAGCTGGTAACAGAGTTGGTTTGCCCTTGCACTATTTGTGAGACATGGGCATGTATTATCTGTTTTGAAAACGTCTAAGAGAAAAATAAATGGCTTACACGGCACACAACACCAGCTGATTTATTGAAGGACGAGATGGCATGTGTTCGCACATGGGATGGTAAATGCTCACGTGCCCGCACATGGAACAGCGAATGTTCAAACTTGGGGAGGCAGGGAAGGCCCCACTCTCCTCCCAGCTCTTTGCCCTCAGTGGGTCCCGCCAAAACAGTGCCAGCTCCCTTGAGCCCCCAGGAGCTTCCTGTCACCTTGAAGCAATGGAGGGAGACGGGAGGGGGCTACAGGGAGGAAGAACAAGCCCGGGGGGCTGCCACCTTGCCCCCCACACACCCGGGAGCCTGAGGCAGCCCACCCGACTGCCTCACAAGCCGCGTCCCCTAGGGCCACTTGCTTCCTCTTTCTGGACTCGCTTTTCTCTTAAGGGGCAGTTAAACCAGTTAGTCCCTAAAGCCCCCAAACGGAGCGGGGAGCCTCCCCAAACACCCAGGGTGCTGCAAGCGGCCTGGACCCCTGGCTCTGCCCCCCGCCCCTGCCACCCCGGGCTCTCTCCCGTCCAGGATTCCACCTCCTGCCAGTGGCCAGAGGGAACCCGAGCCCTCTCCCCGCCACCGCCTGCCTGCTGGGGACTCAGACGACCACAGAGTGGGGGGCCGCCGGCCGGCTGAGGGCCCAGGCCGCCGTGAGCAGGAGGGCGCCGCTGAGCGCCTCCGAGGCGCAGGAGCCCCAGGCCAGCGCCACGGACCAGCCGAAGCTGATGCGGACGCTCTGCACGTGCTGCAGGCCGTACTGGCGGGCCGTCTCCGCGAAGGCCAGGTGCGAGTAGCTGATGTAGACGCTGATCCCCGCCAGGGTCAGGGCACCTGGGGGAGAGGGGCACACGGCTACTCCATGTGTCTGCACCAGGTGAGCTGGCCTTAGGCAGGTGCCCTTGGGGTGACATCCCTGCCTCAGAGCTCTCTGTGCCTGCCCTGGCCCTACCTGGACCACCTAGGGTGGCCCCTGGGAGTGGTGTGCAGCCGACCCCGTCCCACGGGGCCGCCGTGTGAGGGAAGCAGTGGCAGGAACCTGAGCAAGGGGAGCTGGTGGACTGTCCTTCAAACAGGCCAGCCTTGGACCCCACCTCCAGCCCTCAGAGGGGGACACCTCCTGCCTGGGGAGCCGCAGTGGGATGCCCCCCTGCCACCTGCAGATCCTCGCCCCCTTGCCAGTGGCTTTGTGGCCCATGACGTCTCCTAGTTATGAAACCAACCTAATTACTCCGTGGCTGGCTTCCAAGGGTCCTCTTAACTGGATTTTGAACAGTCATAGACAGTCTCCAGGGTCAGGGGCACAGCTGACATTTTGGTTCCCCTGATTTCTAGAGGAGACCTTGACTTCAATGCTGGTCTCATGTGGCCTGCGACCAAATCCAAGGCCACGGGCTTCCCCGCTGTAGGCTCCCAGTCAGCGCCCCACAAGGTGTCCCAAAGTCCAGGGAAGCAGGCCCGCCTGTAGGACGCCCATCCCCAGTGGTCTGGTCCCCGTGGCCACAGCTTGAGAGTGGAGCTGGCCCGAGACACCACCCAGCTCAGGCCTGGCCCTGGACAGCAGGCGAATCCTCGGACTCCTCCAAGCCTCCGATCTCTCCCGTGTGAGGTGGGACCGAGGAGCCCTGGGGAGCACTAGCCCAGCACCAGCAGGCGCTCAGTGCTGGGTCCGGGTCAGCTGGGGGACCCTCACTAGTAACACCTGGGCCTGGGCTGGGGTCAGTGCTAAGGACTCTGATGCCCCCTCTCACCCTGCCTGCCCTGCTCCTCCCAGGACAGTCTAGGAAGGAGAAGGGAGTGGTGGGGGCTGGCCCCACGCCCCCCCCACCATGATCTGACCCAGCAGAGCAGGTCCTGGGGTCCCTGTGTGGCTCCTGATGCCCCCACATCCCGGTACCAATCCTGTCCCTGGCTCTGACCCCACAACTAGAAGCCCCTGTCAGGCCCCAGGGCCACCCAGGTACCGCCCTGTGGCTCCATCCCCAGGTGGGCCTAGGTTCTGCACCAGCCCAGAGGGGAGTGGGCGACGGGGCAGAGGGGAGGCAGCACCCGCTCCCAGGACCCGCCCAGCTCCCATCCTCCCAGCTGACCGCCCAGGGGCCCCAGAACTCACCCCCCAGCAGGAAGTAGCAGCCTGTGAAAAGCAGCAGGGGGGCGCTCCGGGCCAGGGAGCTGAGCAGGCCGCAGACCCAGCCACACACGAGGAGGACCAGGCTCAGGGGCAGGACCACCATGACAGTGCGGTGCAGCGCTGCGGGAGAGGGGACTCAGGCGGACCCTGCCCCACAGGACAGTGGAGGCCAGCTCGGCGCCAGTCTGCCCGGCGACAGCAGATGTGGATGTGCTGCCCTCTCCCCGTGCACAGGAACCGCCAGCCCCTCCCAGCGGCCACCTCTCCACGGCACAGGCTTCCTGGGGCCAGGGGAGGCTGCCCAGGCACTTTCCCCACCCCCACCCCGGGCCTCTCTGGGGCAGCAGACACACACGTGTCCCCCGGCCCACCAGGGGGGAGACGCCAGCCAGGCAGACCAGCAGCCCATTTGGAAAGACAAAGGAGAGTTCCAAAGTGGGGCCACAAGACACAGCCACGCTCAGGACTGCCTCACTTCCCCCAGTGACAGAGGGGCGAGCCATTGCCACTGTAAGGGAAACTGAGGGACAGCGAGGGTGGGACAGGCTGGGAGTCAGGTGCCTGGGTGCCCACAGCAGAGCACCAAGGCGAGTGCGTATGGAAATGTCCCCTGGGAAGTGCAGGGGCCAGCCCGAAGCAGTTCTGCCGGTCTGGGATGGGGGTGCCTCAGAGCCTTGCCCAAAGGCTCTGGGAGGACAGGGACAGGCCGCCCCAGACTCACCGACGAGACGCTGCACTGCGGTGGAGACGTCCAGGCTCTCACTGGCGAAGGGGTCGACCAGCGGGATGCAGCTGTTCCGCCCTGGAAAGCAGGGATGCAGAGCCCGGCCAGACACCGGGGGACCCACCGGAGCTGAGGGCCGAGGGGCACCACAGGGCCAGCCTCTCCCGGGGACGCGGAGCTGGGGCTCCAAGGGGGATGGGGGGCCTGAGGACTTTCCTCTCCTTTATTTCCACACCCAAGCCAAGCCCGCATGGAGGCTCCTTTAGGGTCTCAAACACTCCATGGAGACCCCTCGGGAATCCCTCAGGCAGGGCGCCTATAACGTGTTCGAGTGTGGAAATCAGACCTGGCTTGAAAGGAAAAACATGTGCAAAATGGGCTCGCCGGGAAGCCTCACGCTAGGAATCTTCACGGCTCATGTCACTGGGCATGCGTGCTGACTGTCACATGTGCACAGTCACCTGCATATGCACACATGTGCACGTCAGGAGGCACAGTCTGCCAGAGGGAGGAACAGCTCAGTCCCTGGTCCCCAGCTGCCTCTACCACACACACACTTCACACACACATGCTCACTCACGTGCTCACACACTCACACGTTCATAGTCACACATGCACTCACACGCGCTCACACACATTCGTGTTCACATACACATTTGTTCACACACACACACATGCATATCTACACACACATTTGTTCACACATGCTCACACACACATTCATATCTGCATACACATTTGTTCACACATGCACAGTCACACACACGCTCACACACACATTCATATCTACATACACACTCATTTACACATGTACACACAGTCACACAGTCACACACACATTTATATCTACACACTTGTTCACATGCACACACACGATCACACACTTCATATCTGCATAGATTTGTTCACACACAGTCATATCTGCATACACATTTGTTCACACATGCACAGTCACATGCTCATACACACATTCATATCTGCATACACATTTGTTCACACATGCAAGTCACACATGCTCACACACACACTCATATCTACATACACACTCATTTACACATGTACACACAGTCACACACACATTTATATCTACATATATCTACATACACACTTGTTCACATGCACACACACGATCACACACATTCATATCTGCATACACATTTGTTCACACACGTCATACACAGGCTTACACACATTCATATCTACATACACGCTCCTTTACACATGCACACACAGTCACACACATGCTCACACACATTCATATCTACATACACACTCATTCGCACACACTCACCCGCATCCTTGCCACCCCAGCACCTGCCCTGTGCCTGGGAAGCCCCCAGGCTACCCCCACTTGGTGAGGAAGGAGCTGTGAGGGGCAGCAGTGGGGGGCACGTGGCCCCTCCAGCCGGCTGGGAACCCCTCCTCCCTCCTGGACCAAGTGTTTGAAACCCCCGCTGGGCACTCCTCAGGCGGGGAGGCTGCCGGGTCCAACCCCCAGGCAAGGTGAGCAAGAACCAACTCCTGGTCACTGGGTGGAAACCCTGCAGCTGCTCCAGAGGACCCCCAGCTACACACATGGGGCCTCCGTCCCTGACACGCACTGCCACAGCCCCCTTCTCCAGGAAGGGTGCACCAGGGTCTCCATGGAGACCTGAAGAACAGCCACCGCACCTGCACCCACCCGCACCCAGGGGCCCAGCCTTTCCCTCCCTCCTGCGATGACCCCGTCTCCCAGGGAGGCAGTGGCCTGGGCTCCTGCGGACGCACCCTTTTCTCCCCATCCCAGGGACTTGGAGGGTGAGTCCCTGAACAAGATCTCAGGTCACCCAGCAGCAAGTGGCAGAGCCCCTGCCAGCTTCAGGGGACAGCCCCAGGTCCCGGTTTCCGCTCTGGAAGGTTCTCATGACCCTGACCTTGACCCTTTCGGGGCCACACAGTGCCCGCCCACTTCCCGCCCCTGGCCTGCCTGGGCAGGAGCCCCTTCCTCCGCAGCGCCCCTCAGCCCGACTGTCGCGGCCACAGGGTGGGGGGCGCCCGGAGAGCCAGGGCGGTGGGGAGGGAGCCGAGAGCCCCGGGGCCGCGGCGCGGGGAGGTCTGGAGGAGGGGCGTCCGCGGGCGGCGCGGAGGGGAGGGTCGCTGGCGGGGCGGGCGGGGGCGGTTACCTTCGCAGATGCGCCACAGCCCCGAGTGCGAGGACAGCTGCTCGGCGAGCCCGGGCCCGCGGCTGCGGTTGCCGGCGTCCGCCACCTCCAGGATGTACCAGTAGTCGCTGGCCACCGCGGCGGCCAGCAGCGCGAAGCTGAGCAGCGCGCCCAGGGCGGCGGCCAGGAGCAGCGCGCCCAGCCGGGCCATGGGGCCGCGCCGGGCCGGGCGGGCGCGCAGAGGCTCCCCGGGCACGGCCGCTCCTGCCGCCGCGGCCTCGCGTGGCCCCCTCGGTTCGCCGGGAAGCCGCTGCCACCTCCCTGCGGTCGCCCGCCGAGCTCGTCCCTTGGGGAAGGAGCAGGAAGTCGCAGAGTCGCAGGTGGCCGTGCCGCAGTCTGGGTTCAAATCCCAGTGTCCCCACGGCTGGCCGGCCGCAGGTTTTCCCAGGCGTATCTCCTTTTTTGGTTTGGTTTTCTTTTGAGACGGGGTCTCGCTCTGTCGCCCAGGCTGGCGTGCAGTGGCGTCATCACAGCTCACTGCAGCCTTGAACTAACTCCTGGGCTCAAGCCATCCCCGCGCCTCGGCCTCCCCAGTGGCTGGGACTACAAACGCCCACCACTATGCCCTGGGCATATTTCTGTTTTCTTCTTCTTTTTCTTTTTTTTTTTTTTATAGGCAAGATTTATCTCTCAAAACCTCTGGTTCTCCAGCAGCGGAGGGGACGAGCCTGTCTGGCCAGGCTGTGCAGAGCTCGAGAGGAGGAGGAAGGGTCTGGCCTGAGACAGGCCCAGAGGATGCTCAGCAGGACCCCGGCCCCCGTGCTTCCTGGCAGCATCTGAGCCCCAACATGGCAGGGACATGTGGTGCTGGCTGGCCCTGGGGCCCTGGTCTTAGCCCTGAGCACCAACCAGATGGGACCCAAGGAAGTGCAGTGGGTGGGCCAGGGCCTAGGCAGGCTGGCCAGGAGGCTGCTTCAGAAGGAAAACGCCTTGCTTGAGATTAGTTCCTGATTACAAACGCACATCCAGCAAGGCCAGCCTCTGCCACATGGTCACTTCCGGACCAAACATGCATAAAGAACCTTCAAGAACAGGTGTGGAGGGAGGCAGAAGAGCCAAGAGGAGGCCTCCACCCAGGAGCAGGTCTCTGCCAGGAACCCATCATGGTGACAGTTGGGAAGGACGGGCCAGGCAGCCCTGGTGGGGAGTCTGGGGTTAAATCTCAGATGCTCCTCTGGGTTACTGCACTGGGCTGGGCGGAGCCTGCAGGTAGGGGGTCGACCCAGGGCTCTCATCCCAGAGTGTTTGTCTGTCCATTTTTTTCTCTGCTGGGCTCTTGTTGGTTTGAGGAATGTAGTCAGAAGGAAAAACAATCCCAGCGGTTATTGAAACAGTATTTCAAACAGAATTTAGATCGAGTAGCATAGACTTGCTGGGGTATTTTGTAGGCTGTCCCTCTTTCCACACTCCTGCCCCAAAGACCGTAGGGGCACGTGGGCCGCCCCGGGCTCTCCCGACAGCCCCTGGAGCTTGCGCTCCCTGCCCACAGCCCTTCTCTCTCGGGAGCCGCACCTGGAAGGTGTTCAGAGGGCAGCAGCCCCTACAAAGGCAGGAGGGGTGGGGGGCAGGGCAGCTTCTCCCTGGGCCTCCTTCCAGCCCCAGACTCTGTTACGGCTGGGGAAAGAATGGTGAATAATGAAAACTCTAGTCACCTAACGTTCACCCTGCAATAAAGCAATATAACAAGGATCAGTATTACTTTAGTTGGGTGGAAACCTCCTGTGTGTATGAGGGATGAACTGACTATGTTTCCGGAGAAAGAACGACAGGAACCTGTTTGGCTGCATGAGCCATGCGCCTCCCCAACGACCCCTGCCACTTGAGCTGAGCTGGTTTGAGAGGGTCTGTCCTTTGCACCCACATAAAGCTTAAGCAGGACAGAATCCAGTGGTCAAGACCCCAGACAGGCACTGTTTGAGGCCCTGCTACCTAGGGGGAGGTTTTAGCAACAGGCGACACAGAGCCACACGCCTCTGTGGAAGGGACGCGTGTTTCACGCATGCTGCAGGGTGGGTTAGTAGGCCACACCCTGTCTGCTTTGAAGGCTGGGTTCAGTGTTTTAAACTCAGATTAGATTGTCCCCTCAGCAGCAGCACTGCCTTGTCCTCAAGGGCTACTTTGATGAATTCCACTAGTTTACTTCCCTTGAGATAGACCCAAATTACACCTAGTGCAGTCTGAAAGGTACTGCTTTAGAACGACCCATTATTTTCCATTATCCATCCTTCTTTCATCAACCTAGATGAAACGCCAAGAGGCTGGCAGGACCGCTTCAAAGCCAGCGTCAGACCACTGCCACTGAAGTCAGGGGCAGGAATGGCCTTTTGAGGAGGACATTCCAATTACAAGTGACAAAACACAAGGCTGCATCCAGGCCTCTTTTCTTTAAAAACACATTTAACTACTGCATGCCAGCGGTCGGAGGAACAGGATGCCAGCCCTGGCCACGGCCATGGGCAGATGAGCCCTGCTTCAGCTGGTGACACGTCCCTGCCTCCAGCGAGGGGCTGGGGAAGCAGCCGAAACCATCAGCCAAACTCCTGCCCCTGCAGCTCAGCTCAGCTCAGCCACACGACCAACATCACTGCTTTTGGCAAACATCCTGCAACAGAAAACGAACCTCACTGAATGCCCCTACCTGACAGGTCAAAGTCATTCACTGAGAGGCTCTTACGCAGCTCATCCATCCTGGAAGCCTTGACACTGTTCTACTCAAAACGAAACATTCCAAAGGGCTCCCAGATGGCTGTGGTCACAGGTTGGAAACCTGCCTTCCCTTCTGCACAGACAGCCCTTTGACATGTGGCCATGACTGGGAGGCACAACTGGGTGGTCTCATCCCCAAGCACAACTCACAGGCCTGAGGGGCTCAACGCGGCCGCCCTGGCCTCACCTGTCCAGAGAGCCCGGCAACCTCCGATAGGGTTTTGCTAACGGGGGATCAGGCAGAGGCTCCTCGGGCCACATCCCTTCTCCCCTTACAGGAACGCACACCTGTCCCTTCCTGTCCACCCAGCAGCCTGCTCCATAGGTTTGGACAGACACAAGCTCAGTGAGATCCTGTCCTGTTGCCACCCAAAGCGGTTAATCGCTCTCGTCTTGGTATCCCGTAGGCCTTTGCTACCTGCTGACCTGTCTTCCCACCATTCGGAAAACAAGAACAAGAAACCCCTGAGCTGACTCCAAGACCCAGCTCTCCTGGGCTTCAATCCTGGATGCGGCACCTGTCGCACGGTGGGCCTGGAGGCAAACATCTGGGGGAACACATGGATCGTTGTCACCACTTCAGACATGCGGTGGAAACCCCAGAAGCCAAGGGCCCAGTCTGGTCCCATCCAGCTGAAAACAGGTACGAATACTGTAGGCCAAGTCCAGCGGAGAGAAGACCCACAGGCCAGTTGGTTCTCTGCTTCAAGAGCTAGATTCACCCAAGTCAAGACACGTGACTGGGTCAGGGCAAGCTGGGCTCCTCCTCTCAGCACGGACCGTGTGTGTCAAGTATGGATGTCGTGCTGTCACCGTGGTGGGGAAATTAGGGAAGGGTACGCAGGACCCCCCCCCCACCCCGCAAATACCTTCTTTACTTCATGTGAATCTTAAGTTCAAAATAAAAGGCTAAAATGTTGTACGGGAAGGATCTCTGGAAGCTGTGGAAAGTGGGCTTCTGTTCCATTTGACTTTCTGAAAACGGAATGGGGACACTTTAAACATAGCCCGCCCTCCCTGGAACCAGGCGGCTGACCACACCTGAGGCCAGTCATTGTCAAGCAGTGAGGGCCCAGCTCTACGACTGCCCGGTTCAAACTGCAGCCCTAAGACTGTTAATACTAGTTCTATAATCCTGGACAGTTATTTCACCTCTTTAGGCTCCATTTCTGCATTTTAAAATGCAGATAAAATCACATTAGGCCTTACTGGCAATTGTGTTCTTTTTAAGCGAGCACAGCCACAGTGTGTAGCTCCCGCTTGGCACGCTCTCAGCTGGCAGGCACGGTTTTGCACAACACCCTGCCACCTCTGCTCCCTGTGAGATGGAGGAGTCTGGCCCGTGGGGCTCTAACCTGCCATTCGAAACCGACTTGGCAGCCTGAGAGTCACCCTCCCAACTGCCAGCCCAGAGCCCCCACTTACAACCCTCCCAGACCCCACCGACTCAGAGAGCCTGAGAAGCGGACACATATTTGAAAGAAAGTTGAGGTGGTTGCCCTTAGACATGGGCCTCAGGCTTTATTAATAGATGTTGATTAACCTTTCAGACACTGGCAGTCATTGAGGTCTGGTGACAAATACGCCTTTAGAAAACAAGTTTCTCTTCAGGTCGTATATGGTGATCAAAAAGAAAAAGAAAAAGAAAACAAGTTTCTAGGCCGGCACAGTGGCTCACGCCTGTAATCCTACCACTCTGGGGCCAAGGCAGGAGGATCGCGTGAGATCAGCAGTTTGAGACCAGCCTGAGCAAGAGCGAGACCCATCTCTACTAAATAAATAGAAAGAAAAATTAGCTGGACAACTAAAAAGAAAAAAAAAAGAAAAAATTAGCTGGGCATCATGTTGCGCACCTCTACTTGGGAGGCTGAGGCAGGAGGATCGCTTGAGCCCAGGAGTCTTGCTGTGAGCTAGGCTGATGCCATGGCACTCTAGCCCAGGTGACAGAGCGAGATTCTGTCTCAAAAAAAAAAAAAAGAAAAGAAAAAGAAAACAAGTTTCTAGAAGAGGAAACGTGTGGGAGGGCGGACTGAGAGGGGCAGCTCCAGCTCAGCCTCACCCACGGCAGTCTGACAACAGCCGAAATCTGCATCATCGCCCAGCATGCAAGAGGACTGAGGACAAAAACGCTTTCTTCCAGCTTCTCTGCAAAGCCAATTTGTAAGCACCAGTTATTAAAGTCAAGTATGCACTTACAGACTGGCACAAATATAAAAAGCAAGCAGCTTAGATGAGCATAGTGGCCGGAGTGCATTTTTCTCCTAACAAAAACCACTGCGATATTCTCCAAGTTCAGAGGGAAAAATACATCTCACTCTCTGAGACGTGGCAAAAACACATAAGCCAGCGGTGGTGCATTTCCACAGGAGTCCAGACGATACGAATGGGTCTGGGGTCAAGTGACGCTGGCCGGGCGCCCAAGGCTGGCTTTGCTCCTGCATGGGAGGCATCCTCACTGCCACCGTCCAGGCGGGAGGCTCAGCTTGCAGGCTAAGAGGGCCGGCCACCAAAACCCGACAATATTTAAAAAACCCAGTAGGGTCTGCAGCCCTGTTTGAAATGACATGCTTTTATTTCTCAGAAACAACTGAGACAGTCTCCAGAGGTTTCCAGTGGAGCTGTAACAACCCACCCTGCAGCTTTACTTGAAGGAGGGTGAAACCAAATTATCTTAACATCAGGCCTCAGCCCGGGGGAGCTGCCTCCAGAGGCCCGTGGGGACAGGTGCAGGGCGCGCCTCCCACGGCCCGCTCTGTGACAGACATGCGGACGGAGCAGCAATGGAGGCGGCCAAACCTGCGCAGCCCCGTCCAGGCTGACAGTCACGCGGCCTGCAGCAGCCCTGCCGGTCTAAGTCATCTAAAAAGGATTCAGGCCACTGCCTTTTTCAGGGAGGGAACAGCTGGCATGTGCCCTACGGCTCACGAGGCCTGTCTAATCCTGCCGCAACTCATAAATGAGATCTGCTAGATGTTTCCTGCTACCTCACTTCATCTCCAGATCCACCTAGCGCTCGCCCTTGTTTCCCCAGGGACTTAGAACGGCTTTGTGCTCGCTCCCAGCTGCAGTCTGCACTGTTTTGTGAAATAATACTTCAAACAAAAATAGGAAAACCATGTTCAGACATTAGGAGGAGCTGGGGGCTGTGTCTCAATTCCCCCCTCATCACACAAAAATCAAGTAGGGGGTGGTGTGGGAAAAAGAAAGGAAGGAAGGAAACCCGCTGAAGCAGCACAGGCGTGTGACAGGTGAGGCACCTGCAGCTCAGATTCAACAAGCACCGCCAAGTCCACACTGGGGCTGAGAGTGACAGCGAGTCAAAGACCTGAGGTCACACAAACAAAGCCATCAGCCCTGGCTTCTTCCTCACCCGCGTCTTGCCTGCCAGGTCCAGGAATTAAAAAAGCAAAACCACCAAAGAAAGAGAGAGAATCGGTTACTGTAATTGGCAGCAGCAGCTGCACAGGCGGAAGCAGCCTCTGGTGCCACTTTACAAGAAAACAGAAATATAGTCGGAATATCTAAATTCAAAGTTCTGATGTTCTCTTTCCCAAGACATTGCTCAGGGGTCCCAAGGAACGGCTGGAGACACTGGGAAGAGGCCTTGGAAACGAGGACCTCGGGGACCAGGTGAGCAGGTCGCAGGCCTCACTACAGGGCAGCGAGCTGCTCAATGGCACAGCGCACTTTCTTTGCAGTTTCTTCAAATTCTTTCTTCTTGTTGCTGGTTTCCTTTGCCTAGAAATAAACGATAAACACACAAAACTGAAATAAGAGCTTCCAAATCACGCTCTGTAAGTAAGAGCAAAAAGAAAGAAACAAAAGGGAACACTTATTAGCACCTAAATAAACTGGGCGCTGAACAAGGGTAGACACCAAGCCATCTGGGCCCAAAGATCCGATTCACCTCAGCTGCCTGCAATTTAAGCTGCCTCCTAATCGTTCCGTACTGAAAACACGCACAGAACACTTCGTACGTGCCAAGCGCCGAGCCACCTGCCTCACCATCTTAGCTGTTTATTGCTCACAGCGTCCCCACGAGGAAGCGCTCTCACACTGTTACACAGCTGAGGAACCTGAGCCCAGGGTGACGCGGCCCACCCCAGGCTACTCTGCAGCTCTGCTCTCAGCCACCCCTACCTTGCTTCTGAACCCCCAGAGGGAAAGTCCAGAGCCTTCCTCCTCTTATCCAATTAAACAGAGCCTGTCAAACATCAGCTTTTTCCTCAAACAGAAATTCTTTATGCTTCCAGTCCCTCCAAGAATCTGGCTTCCAACCATTTCATTCTGCCAGCAGCGCTCTCTGAGGGGCAAATGACAATCACATTAGCAAACCCCAATCCAGGGAACTCCTCCCTAACCTACTTTTTATTCTCCCTAACTTCTCAGCCACATTAAAAAGCAAACCAAAAGACCTTTCTTGGGTTAAATTTTTTTCTTTCTTTTTTTTGAGATTGAGTCTCACTCTGTCACCCCAGCTAGAGTGCAGTGGCGTCAGCCTAGCTCACAGCAACCTCAAACTCCTGGGCTCAAGTGATCCTCCTGCCTCAGCCTCCCGAGTAGCTGGGACTACAGGCGTGTCATCACACCCAGCTGATTTTTTTATTTTTTGTAGAGATGGATCTCGATATTGCCCAGGCTGGCCTGGAACTCCCGGGCTCAAGCGATCCTCATGCCTCGGCCTCCCAGAGTGCTGGGATTACAGGTGTGAGCCACTGAGCCCGGCCCATTTCATACATTTTCTAATAAAGGGAGGGGAGTAAAGCAAAAACAGGAACTCTCACTATTGAAAAACAAAAATAAAACTCACAAAACCTCTGCCACCCAGGGCTATGACTGGCTTCTTTCAGGGCTTCATTTTGTCCCTGTCACAGATACTTACAAACTAAAGTCTTACGAAGTAAGTTTCTCTGTGGCCATATTTTGCAACAGGACTGTGTCAGAGCTCAGTGTCATCCCACTTGCAACAGCCACGGACCTACTCCTTTGCCCTTCTCAGTACTCCCCGAGCTGGCTGCCACCCTGCTGCACCACACCGCTGTCCCCCACTGAGCTCAGGCACCTGCCTTGTGACAGTTCCTCAGGGGCATAAGCTGCTCTGCCTCCTGGAACAGGGCTTGGCAAACCCGGGCCAACAGCCAAATCCATCCCGCCCATCAAGGCCTTTTCCTGCACAGCCCACAGGCTAAGAGTAAGAGTGGCTTTTACATTTTTAAATGGTTATGAAAAAACAACAAAGAATAACATACAACAGAGACTATGTGGCCTAGGGGTAGTTTGCTGACCCCTGACCCGGAAGGCTCCCCTTGCCCACTTTCCAACACTGCAGTTCCCAAAACCTCAATCGAGTAACTAGCTTCCCCACAACACACTTGACTGGCCACTGATTTCTTTCCCTCTTCCTGACAAAACACAATTTTAGTCCTCAGCATTTAAAAGCTACTATATTAGATGGAGTTATTTTATACTGATCTCTAAAAGGGTACACAATTTTCAAGCTGAAAAGGGACCACAGAAACCATGGGGTGGGGGTCAGGGGGTCCTATCCTCTATGTAGCAAGGAAAGTGCGACCAAGACTGGCTTAAACTTGCAAAGTCTGTAAGTAGCAGGAATAGAACTAGGGTGTCCCTGACTCCCTGCCCAGTGCTTCGCTACAAGGACATTACCCCCTCCCCATATCTGTTCTCTACAGAGCTGTCTGATTTAGCAAATAAGCGTCTAAGACCTCACAGGGCCTGGTGACTCGATGCCTATGATCCTAGCACTGTGGGAGGCCAAGATCTCTTGAGCCCAAGAGTTTGAGACCAGATTGGGCAACAGAGTGAGACTGTCTCTACTAAAGACAAAAATGAGCCAGATGTGGTGGCACGTGCCTGTAGTCCCAGCTACTCAGGAGGATGAGGAGGGAGGATCACTTGAGCCCAGGAGCTTGAGGTTACAGTAACTGTGCCCCTGCACTCCAGCCTCGGGGACAGAACAAGACTCTGTCTCTAAAAAAAGATACAAGCTAACTTTTTAGTAAATACCTACACAAAATGTGAGGATATACTTAATACTAAGAAATGATTCCCTGATTATCTGAAATCCCAATTTAACTGGGAGCCCTGGTTTTCTCTAGCATGCCTCATTCTCCACAGCCTGGCTGCTTGGGAGCCACCTCTTCGTGGACTCATGCCTCCTGCTCTCACGATAACCCAGTACCCCTGGGCAGGAGCTGACTCCCCCCGCAGAAACCCCTTCAGGTTCAGCTGCACTGCTGCCTCTCCCTCCCCCTCCCCCGTACTCCACTGTGCTTCCCCAAATCCTGTGCTCACACCACTAACACATGGACATACAACCACGTGACTCCCCATGCAGATGGTCACCAAGGCATGAAGGCAGTCCTAACACTACTGTGTCCCCACCAACCAAGGAACCTCACACTGAACACATCTTTCCTAAGGGAAGGTGTTCTTCTGACGGCACAAGCCCAAGATTACACTCCAGGGGCTTTAAAAAATCACACACACACACACACACACACACACACATCCTTGGGGCTTTAAAAATGCTTCCTGAGGAAAATACAGAGTCCTTCTAGTGTTTTGGAGGGACTGGGTAGTTTAGCACTAAGACGTCCAGCAGGGTTTGCTTTCAGTTCTTATTCCCAGTAATACATACAATCTTGTTCTTGGCTCTTTCTCTGTCCAGTTTCAAAAATTCACTGAGGGTTAATTCTTCAAACTGCTTCTTGACAGAAAGGAAAGCACAACCAGATGAATGCTTTTTATGTTCCTCTCTAGAAAAATGAAGACATGAGCACGTCAACAGAGGAAATCAGGTAAAGGGAGGAAAGCAGCCAGCGCCTCCCGTTGCCCACCCCCCTCAGGAGCACACCCTGTCCTGCTCCAAGAGTGAGGTGCTAGGTCTGAGCTTGATCGGATCAGTGCTGTGCCCCAAGCACATGCCCACATGGCTTGTCTCAGCTGCTAAGACTTAGCACATTCTCTCTCTGTGGACGTCTCCCCCATACCCTGTGGTTAATGTATTTTATCTGGACTCCTTTAGCAATAGTGGGAAAAGTGTTATATGGTGTAAGTCAAATCCCTCTACAGTCTTCAAGGAACTGTTTGAAGTGGTTTCATTTCCCTAGAATTTTACATAATCCACTGATTCAGAACAAGGGCATCATTGGCCAGGCTTCCCAGGGGACCCCTCTGCCTTATACCATCATTCTCTGTCATGGGAATCTCCCTGAACAGCTGCCTGTCGCCCTAACCAGAACAGTATTATTTAACAGAATGAAAATAGCCACATAAAGTCCACAAGGATGGCCAATAGTAACTATAATCTGAAAATATTATAACACTTAAGAAATTCACCCAGTGATCACTGGTATAATTACCACGCCATTCCAATCAACACTTGATCTTAATAGCAGAAAATATCAAGAAAAAAAATAGCAACTCTTTTCTGACCAAGAAGAGAAACAGTTTCTCTAGGGGAAAAAAAGTTGTGGAAACAATTGATTCTGACAGGAAAACAAGGTGAGAAAAGAACACGGCATTACACTACGGAGAGACAGATATAGCACATCAGAATGTATACACAGCATTTTTTCCTAAATAACTAGGTGTCTTGAAGAAAAAAGTACCTAACACTGAAAGTGTGCACTTTAAAAGGGTGATTTTTGTGCTGTGTGGATTACATCTCAATAAAGTTTGTTTTTCAAAAAATCTCAAGAAAAGCACTAGGAAATTCCTGGGAGTTCAGGACAACAAGATCTGCTAAAGTATTTCTGTTGAACCTTAAAGGCATCAAGGACCTGCATGAATGAGACTTTCTTCAACCTCCACCCCGGGACCTTCTGGCCAGATTTGAAGAGGGTGCGCGTCACCAAGGCACCACAGAGAGGTATCCGTTCACAACAGCGTCTAAGAAACAGCATGAGCCTGGGATGCCTTCGCTCCTGCACTAAGTGTCGCCAATGCAAAACGTTTTCGCGAGCCCAGTTCCGAAAACATAGGGCCAGGGAAGCCCATCGACGCTGGCTTCAAGGGACTTACATAGGGTCGTCATCGGGCTCCCAGCCCTCCAGCTCCTTGAAGCAGAAGAAACACTGGGCTAAATCGGGCTCGTTCTCAGTGGGACAGTGGATGAAGCCGGCCTCGGCCATCTGCAAGGGACAGCACAGTCGTGAGTGGACGCGGCGGCCCAGAGCCCCGGGGCCCAGCCACAGTGGCGCCGGCAGCCCCCGGGAAGGCCGGGGCGGGCCTGGAGGACCCCGAGGACCCGGGCAGTCTCACCCGCTCTGGGGTGCAGGCGCAGCCCTCCAAGAAGGGCCAGTTCTTGAACGTTGAGATGCGGTGGTCCTTGAGAAAGAGCTGCCAGGCCGGGGGCAACGTCGGGGCGCCCATGCCGCCGCCGCCGCCGAGCGGTCCCACGATTCAAATCCGGCTGTTAATGGCGCGCCGCGGAGCACGTCGGGAACGCCCAACCCCTTGAGCGAGCCGCTCCCGCGGCCTTCTGGGAAAGCGCGGCCAGGCGCGGGGCGTGCCGGGAGTTGCAGTCCGCCCGCCGCGCGGCTCCGCCCCCGCCCGCTGGAGACCACGCCCCTTCCCACGCTGAGTGACTCCCGGGTTGCTCTCAAAGAGGGGTGCGGAGGGGGAGGGGGACGTGCTGGCGTCCCCGCAGTGGGGCCGGGGATGGCCCTGTCCGGCGCATAAGTGCACCCCCTTTCGGCCTGCAAACTCGCCTTAGTTTTGGTTTTGGTTTTGGGGGCTCCCCACTCCTGGAACAGCCTCGTGCCGCTCCCCGCCCCTTGCTCCGCAGCCATGTGGAGATCCCGCTTCTGCGGGAAGGACGTCAGAGAGACTGAATAAATCCACAGCGAACCTTCACCCTCAAGAGAGCTACTAACTAGCTTATTGAGACTTTTCACTGAAGCTTCTTGAAGTCCAGAAGTTGACCCTTGGAGGTTTGTTCCTGCCTTCCCACCGGAATTCCACCAGAGTTAGCCATTCCTAAAGGTCGATAGCTGGAGCTCTCGCTGTGCCGCAGCAGCAGCACAGAGCCCAGATCCGAACACACTCAGTTATTCAATTAGAACCCCTTCAGCGGGCAAAGGACCCCTAAAGAGGGGTCCGATTTTGTGCCACTACAAATAACACTGCAGTAAATATCTTTGTATGAATAGTCTTGTGACTTGGCATTTTTGCTCCTATAGGCTAGTGTTTCAAATGTGGATTGCTAAACTGACTGTGCATTTAAAATGTTAATGCTGTGCATTTAAAATGTTAATGCTGGCTCAAGCCTGTAGGTCCACCACTTTGGGAGAAGAAGGCATGAGGATTACTTTAGCCAGGAGTTCAGACCAGCCTAGGCAGCATAGCGAGACCCTATCTCTACAAAAAAAATAAAAATTATCCCGGTGTGGTGGCAGAAGTCTGTAGCCCCAGCTACCCAGGAGGCTAAGGCAGAAGGATCACTTTATTTATTTATTTGTTTGTTTATTTATTTTTGAGACAGAGTCTCGCTGTTGCCCAGGCTAGAGTGCCGTGGCGTCAGCCTAGCTCACAGCAACTTCAAACTCCTGGGCTCAAGCAATCCTCCTGCCTCAGCCTCCCGAGTAGCTGGGACTACAGGCATGCACCACCATGCCCGGCCAATTTTTCTATATATATTTTTAGCTGTCCAAATCATTTCTTTCTATTTTTAGTAGAGACAGGGTCTTGCTCTTGCTCAGGCTGGTCTGGAACTCCTGAGCTCAAACCATCCTCCCGCCTCAGCCTCCCAGAGTGCTAGGATTACAGGCGTGAGCCACCACGCCCGGCCTACATTATTTCATTTCTATCCAGTTCCAATTGTCTGGGGGCCAAATTTTTAACATATAAATTTAGTAGCTAAAGAAACCTTGAGGTTTTTATCCTCTTTAGTAAAGACATTTACCATGTGCAGCTTTAGCTCTTACCAAATTAATTTTGTTTTGTTCATTTTTACCAGTAACAGTCATTATGCATCAGACGAGAGGCTGGTAGCTTATGCGAGGCTGAGGCAGGAGGGTCACCTGAGCCCAGGAGTCCCAGCCTGCAGTGAGCTAGGAGGCTGAGGCAGGAGGGTCACCTGAGCCCAGGAGTCCCAGCCTGCAGTGAGCTACGATTGCACCACAACATTCCAGCCCGGGCGACAGAGCCAACTGAGCAAGACCCCATCTCTAAAAAAAAACAAACTGGTAGCTTGGGTTTATTTATCAGCTTAATTGGCAAGACAATTGTGAGCGATTTTGTGAAACAGAATTGGGAAAGAAAACGAGGGAGAGAAAAACACAGAGATTGACAAAGAGAGACCCCAAACAGGGGTGGGAAGACAGCGCGAGGTCATATCTGTTCTGTTGGTTGCTGAGTTTTCAGGGTCCAAGTTCTCCCTGGTCAACCTGAAAAGGTCAAAACCACTCTTGAGAGCTCTTGTTTTCCCAAAATACAGACTAAGGGCTGGGCGCAGCGGCTCACGCCTGTAATCTCGGTACTTTGATGTTGGAGACCAGCCTGGGCAACATAGCAAGACCACATCTCTACAAAAAAATTTTTTATTAATAATTAGCCAGACGAGGTGGTGTGCGATTGTAGTTCCAGCTGATTGGGAGGCTGAGGCGGGAGGATCCCCTGAGCCCAGGGGTTGGAGGCTGCGGTGAGCTATGATTGCACCACTGCACTCCAGCCTGGGCAACAGGGTGAGCCTGTCTCTAAAAAAATTAAAAATTAAAAATTGAAAAAGAAAAACTGCTGGGTAAGCTAACAGCAAACAAAACAGCATGTGTTTAATTTGTCTTTCTTCACGTAAAAGGGAGGCTGATCACTTCTCAGCTTCACTGGTAACGGAACTTCATTTCTGCGAATTGCCCGTTCGTGCGTGTCCTTTGCCCACTTCTCTGCTAGATTAGGGACATTTTTCCAATTGCTTGCTAAGGGTTTTTATACAGAGGGACTTAGCTTCACTTGTTACGCCCCAATCCCGACCCCATTTGTTACTTGCCCTTTGACTTCGTGGTACGGTTTTTTTTTTTTTTTTAAGTACATTCCAGAGAAGGGCTGGGTCAACTCCCAGGAGTGGAGAGGACTGTGGTGTGGTTTTTCCCTACAAAAGGTTAAAAATTTTGTGCAGTCATATTATCAGCTTCTCTCTCTGAGTTTTGGTTTCTGTTTTCTGGCCGGTTCGTTGTGCCTTGTTTCTGCCCTGCCTTGGATGGGCTTTTCCACTCTAACATGCTTTAGAAAAGAGGTTCTTTCCTCTGGGTTTCTCCTGGTTTTGTTTTTTTCTTTTTCTCTTGTATAAACAGAGCCATAGCTTAAAAATCCTGGTTTTGGTTTTTGTGTTTGACGTCTGTCTCCACCCCTCTGGGAAGAACGTCAGTGGAAGGTGAGTGAAAAGGGTTCAGATTGACGTGTCCCAAGGTCTGGACAGTTTGTTCAGTAACCGGCTTTGTACAACAGGTTGAGCATGCGTGCTGTCCCGTGTGGGCTGGGCCTGTTCCCCAGTCCGGTCCCTCATCGATCTGTTTGCCGGCTCCTGCTCCAGCCACTTGTTTCATGGGGGCACGAATGGGGACCCCAGCCATGGGCAGAGATCTGGACGGTGCCAGGAGTTAGGGAGTGAACTCAGGTGCTGGGAGCAAGTCCTCAGGCAGTTCCTGGGCGCTGGGCCACCAGAGAGGGCAAGATGGGCCCTGCCCAAGCCAGACAGGCACGGTTTATAGCGCTCCACCTCCGTGGGAAGGAAAAGTCCCTGTGGGCGCAAAGGACTCATGGAAGGGAAGGAGTGCAATCGCTGACTGCAGAGACGTGGGTTTCCGAGAAGGCCAGGGTCCAGGTGCTGGGTCACCCCGTCACGAGCCGGGGCAAGAGTGGGCCAGGCTGGGCCGACCCACAGTGCAGATGCCCCCTTTCCTTCCTCCAAGCAGGAGGCCTCAGCATTGGTAAACCCTGCAGCCTGCTAAAAAGAAAACCTGTTGTTTAAAACAAAAAAAAAATCAGTGGTGTCCTCTGTTGGAACAGGGTGTTCTGAGAGTCACTTCCCCAGCCGGGAGGTGAAGGGGTCGGTCCGCCCATCCTCGCACTTCCGTGGCCAGAAATTTGTGGCCGCCCCACGTACCCTCTAGCCCCGTGGCCCACCGACCTCTATTCTTTTAATGTTTTAACTTTCTTGTAACTTTTTATTTTGATGTCACTTTAAGGAAAAGTTACAAGAAATAGTACAAGGATCGCTCACATGCCCTTCACCCAGATTTTCCGTTTATGTTTTTGCCATTTGCTCTATCACTGTCTCTCAGCCTTCTCTCTATCCACACACACATTCAGGTGTGTATATAGCATGTAATGCACATGTATATATATGTATCTGGGTTCTGCACCTGAAGCATTTATGAGTAAGTTCAAGGCCTTGTGACACTTTACCCCTAAATACTTCATTCTCTCACATAACCACAGTACATTTATCAAAATCAGAAACATTGACACAGTTATCAAATCCAGTATATTTAATATAACTCTATATTAAATAAAAGTCCAGTGGAATGAAACAGTTGGCCAGGTACAGTGACTCAGCCTGTAATCCCAGCACTGTGGGAGGCCAAGGCGGGAGGATCTCTTGAGGCCAGGAGTTCAAGACCAGCCTGACCAATATTTTGAGACCCTGTTTCTACAAAAGGGAAAATTAAGGCTGGGCACCGTGGCTCATGCCTGTAATCCTAGCACTCTGGTAGGCAAAGGCAGGAGGATCGCTTGAAACCAGGAGTTCGAGACCAGGCTGAGCAAGAGCGAGACCTCATCTCTACAAAAAATAGAAAAATGAGTTGGGTGTGGTGGCTTATGCCTGTAGTCCCAGCTACCTGGGAGGCTAAGGCAGGAGGATCCCTTGAACCCAGGAGTTCACGGCTGCAGTGAGCTGTGATACCGCCACTAGAGCTTGGGTGACAGAGTGGGACCCTGTCTCCAAAAAGAAAGAAAGAAATATAAATAAGTTAACTAAAATATTGAAGCAATGGGCCTTGCTAAAAAAAAATTTAACAATCAAAAAATAAACTTAATGTAAAAATGTTTATTAAATAAAAGGAAGAAAATTTAAATTGCCCACCATGTCACCCTGGAGGTTCACACGTGCGTACCCTTCCAGTCTTGTCTTCTGTACCTACATACGTGGAAACATGCCTGCCACATGCCTGTACACATGTCTAGGTGTTCACTTGTCTTTTGCTTACCTGAGTGTTTAACCTCCCGGCACAGCCCAGGGAGCAAGGCTCAACCCAGGTGTGGTGAGGAGTGAGTTTCCCGCAGCCTGAGGTTCTCGCAGGCCAGTTGTTACAAATATTAAATGACGTCCTACAGTCTGTGAGTCATTTCCTTTAACACATTGACTGCCACACTAGAAAAAAATATTTTTTCCCTGGGGCCACGGTGTTTTATTGAAACAAAGCGATCCTTTTTAATTTGTTATTTTTTATTGTTTTCTGTGCAAGAGTTATGTGAAACACAATCCACATTTTTAGAATTAAATTGTCAATATTAATTGTAATAATAAGAACATCAACAAGTAAGAGTTTCACCAACCAACTGCAGGGTTTTGCTTCACGCCGCCCTGGGTTCAAAACTAGCCTGAGTTAAGTACAATTCACGTGGCAGTCGATGTGTTAAAAATCGAGAGTGAGGCTGTGGGGTCTGTATACCCTATATACACCATGTGTGTTCCTACAGATGTATGGCAGTCCTCCCTGATGTGTGGGGATATGCTCCAAGACCTCCACTTGGAACATATGCCTGAAACCAAAGACAGTATGGAACCCTGTATCATGTGGTATATAATCATATAATCAATAATGCCACAGGGGACATTTTTTTTTTTTTTTTGCTTTTTAAAGACAGTCTTGCTCTGTCACCCAGGCTGGAGTGCAGTGGAGTCATCATAGCTCACTGCAACCTCAAACTCCTGGGCTGAAGCGATCCTCCTGCCTCAGCCTCCTGAGTAGCTGGGACTACAGGTGTGCGCCATCACACCCAGCTAATTTTTCTACTTTTAGTAGAGACAGGCTCTTCCTCTTGCTCACGCTGGTTTCCAACTCCTGGCCTCAAGGGATCCTCCTGCCTTGGCCTCCCAGAGTGCTGGGATTATAGGTGTGAGCCACCATGCCCAGCCCACAGGGAAAATTCTTGAATTGCTGAGGAGGTGGGCTGGGCTGGGGTGGGGTGTGGGTGGGGATTGGGAGCCACATACTGGCTCCTTGGGAATTGCACGCAGACCTGGGGTGGGCAGAGGAAGCTCGTCCTACCTGTGGATGGCGCTGTCCTCACTGTCAAGGTGTTAGCCTGAAGGCTAAGATCCCAGGGTATTCAGGGACAGACCCAAATGTCAAGTAGGACCTAGGACAGAGCAGACAGAAGACAGAAGCAAAGCAAAACAAAAGCGGTTTGGGGAAGCCCTTCCTCACAGCAGCGTGTCCTGTAAAGGCCAGGATAGGCAGTGCCCTATGCGCTAGGGCCAGGCTTGAAGCTCTGCTTGAAGCTGTCACACAATATGTAAACGATTGAGCAGGGCTGTGTCCTATCAAAGAAAAAGAAGCCAAACTCTGTAACATAATTTTAAAGAGATTTATTCTGAGCCAGATTTGAGGACCATGACCCGGAGCCACGTCCAAGAAGCCTTGAGTAAGTGGACTCGCTGTGGTTGGGTTACAGTTTCAGGGAGACAGGGGTCACAGGTAAAGTCATAAATCAATACATGGGAGGCATACCTTGGTTTGGCCCTAAAAGGTGGGTCAAAGTGGGGCTTACAGGTTATAGGTGGGTTTAAAGACTCTTTGGCTTTTAATTGGTTAAAGACATAACTTTGTCTAAAGGCTTGGAATGTTAAGATAAAGTAAGTCTGTAAATCGGAGACAAGCCACTGGACATACATTTGTTGTGTAAATTGAGGACCTGCAGGTGTGTCTTGCATAGCCTTAGGCCTGTTAATGGGTTACAAAGGATGTCCCCAGGAAGGGAGGGGCCATGATGAGGCTGGCAATTTAGTTTTAGGATAGCCCCTTGGCCAGGAGGGGGGTCCATTCAGTCACTGGTTGGTGGGGGTGGGGGGGGGCCTTAAGATTTTATTTTAGTTCACAGTTCTAATACAACTTTATGCATGCTGAAATTTGAGTTTTACATAATTTTTACATGTTATGAAATTTTTGGTTCTTTCTGAACACTCTAAAAATGTAAAACCATTCTTAACCTAACGGTCATACAAAAACAGGTGGCAAGCTGGGGCTAAGTCATTTTTGACATGCCGTGTCAGAGAGGCAGCTCTGGGCGTGACCTGTGGACCTTCCCCAGAGCAGGATCCAGGCCAAGAGGAGGGAGGACATGGAGACTGTCACAAGTGTCCACAGAAGTGGGAAGAAGGAGCTCCTGCTGGGGAGCGCCCCCCCCCCCCGCCGCCATCCTGGGCGCCGTGAGAAGCCGGCTTCGCTCTGAAGGCCGCTTGAGTGGGTACCCGGAGTTGGGGTGCACTCGGGCCGGGGCCCGGGTGTTGTCAGAACTTCTGAAAGATTGTTTTCAATATAATCTGCAGCAGGAAGAGACAACACAAAAGCCTCAGAATTGGAGCTGCTCTCCCCAGGAATTAAAGAAATGGGGTGTCTTTCTTAGGCTCGTTCCTTTCTTATGTGGATTTTTAATACCACGGATAAATGTTTTTTCATATGCACACATGTACCTCCACCGGCCTAGCTGCTTACGTAGTATGAAACCAGGAATACACTAGATCAGTTGTTTCTCGGGTTTTCGCTCTCACAACATCTGCTCTGAACCAGTTTCTCATATCCTAAGTAGCTTTCACAAATGTGATCTTGTTGCCTGATTATATCATAATTCAGTCTTCCTGGATACTTAGGTTGTTTCCAAGTTCTAAACATTAACAAAGAATGTCCTTGAGTGTCTCATTGACAACACCCAAGTGCCATTCCAAGGGGTAGAATTACTGGGTCAGTGGGTTTGGATGCACTTTGCCACACTGAGCCCCAGACATGTTGGGCAAATTCAGGCTCCCAACAGCAGAACCCCGGGGAGCTCAGGGCACTCATTTTTCTTTTCTTTTCTTTCTTTTTTTTTTTTTTTGAGGCAGAGTCTTGTTCTGTCATCCTGGCTGGAGGACAGTGGTGTCAGCCTAGCTCACACAGCAACCTCAAACTCCTGGGCTCAAGTGATCCTCCCACCTCGGTCTCCCACAGTGCTAGGATTACAGGCCACCGCACTCATCGGGCCTTTGCTTTTATTCCTAGACACGGACAGGCCAACACTTTCTCCACCTGTCTCCCCGCCCCAGGTAGCCACGTGCAGATCCCCCGTGTGCCCAGGACCAGACCCCCCACAGATCAGCCGGGGCTGCTCCAGAGGGAGGTGAAGTGTGTAGGAAGCAAGTGCAGCATTCAACCCCGGCATCAGCACCCAGGGGTCCCCCAGCCTGCTGGATGCCAAAGTACCATGGGCTGGCCCCTTTGTGCAGCGCTGCCCACCATCCCTGCTTGTGTCTAAGGACTGGGACGGGAGCCCCACTGTCCACCGTGAGGGGGGCTGCTGGGCGGCTGGGAAGGGACAAGGCCCCACCTGCGTGAGCACGTCGTCCTTCTGGGTCAGATTCTCAATGATTTCAAAGTGATCCACATTGCGGAGCTCTTCAAACGAGGCTTTCCACCCCCCTCGGCGCAGGGTCTGGGCAGGAGAAACGTGGGAAGGGGAAGGGTGAGGCTGCAGGAGGGGAGGCTGGGGCCCTCCTCACCAGGCCCGGCCTGCTCAGGAGCTCAGTAAGTATTTGTTGAATGAACGACTGATAGTCTTCGGGTCCACTTGGGTGAAGGCAAGAAGTTAATGAGAAGATCACATGACCCTTGACCTCCAGCTGCAAACTGGGTGCTGGGAGTACCTGATAAAACTCCCTGGACTGTCGCTGGAATTCGGGGGAGTCGTGCTGGCCCACGATCACCAGCACATGGCAGGTGGGATCCGACGGCTGCGTCAGGGCCGTCAACAGCTGGGGGCTGTTCCTCTGAGCATCCTCTCTGGTGTGAGGGGTGGTAGGAGTCAGGGCAGGGGAGCAGCCAGGCTCCAGGTGAGCTGGGGCTGGGGTGGGTGGGGGACTCACAGTGTCAAGTGGAGAGGGGCGTTCTGCGAGGTGCACAGGATGGGCTCCAGGTCGTAGACCCCACTCACCAGGAAAAAGCCTGGGAAGGGGAAGAACAGTCCCATGGCCAGGCTCAGGTGGAGC